>NC_065880.2:2718694-3318694 GCF_932274485.2 Patella vulgata
CTAGTTAAAGTGATTTTTATTAATGAGTAGTCTGTGTACGATGGTATAATCCATGACTAAATCAAACAATGGTTTGTTTACATCTGTAATATACCTGCTAATTAACTATCACATGGTAATCAATATCATTATTCTATTTTAAAATCCTATACTACTTATCCGATTCAATATCACTGTGGTTCGTTGAGTACGACGGTTGCGGGTGCTATCCTATCCCAGTCACACCATTCTATTAGGATTTTGTTTTTATTTCCTATACTACTCATCCGATTCAATATTACCTGCTTAAAGGGAGTCACCGTGGTTCGCTGGGTACGAAAGTCGCGGTTACGATCCTATCCCACTTACTACTCATCCGATTCAGCATTACCTGTTTAAAGGGAGGACGCAGTGGTTCGAAGGTTTCGGGTGCTATCCTATCCCAGTCATACCATTCTATTAGGATTTTGTTTTTATTTCCTATACTACTCACCCTATTCAATACTACCTGCTTAAAGGGAGTCACCCAAGGCCGGCCATATACGATGCGATAAAGGTCCTGCTGTTTCCTCCTGAATTCCAGCTGTCAAGGTCTCTTTTACGGGGTTACCTGTCCAGCCTCGTGGGTTTTCTCCGGGTCCTACGGTTTCCTCCCCGCTGCTAAATTATTGAAATAAAATTAAACCATATGTTAGTCCCGGAATTTCCTATTCTTGGCCGAGTGGATGTTAAACCCCATTTTTTTTCTCACCTTTCTGTCTGAACATTAAAAATAGACATGTACATTGCAAATGTCGTTTGGAATTGATACAGCCACTTTGAGATTTTCAATCGGAGTACCGCGGATAATTATACTCGGAGTGAATTGAACTCTCTCGCGCTCTCCTCCACTGAACCACCGTCGCTCTCTGAAATCCTAAATCATGAAATGAATGAAATTAAATGAGGTTTAACGTCCATACAGTGTGCTACATGAGGGGAATTTTGCCCGGGTAACTGGACTATGGCCTACTCTTAAATCGAATTCCAACTGCCAAGGGATCTTTTACGTGCACGCCAATGTATACAATGGACCTCGGTTTTTCGTCCCACCCGAATGACTAGACAACTGTCTTTATATAATCAGGCCCTCCGTCCTGCATCACTGACAAGGGGGAACCACGCCGGAATATCCCGATGACATTTCTCGGCCAATGCAGGGATCGAACACACGACCTCCAGGCTAGTGAGCCAGCGTCTTATCCACTAAGCCACCGTGACTCCCACCTACAAAAGAGGGAGATAGAATGACTACAAACGTTAGAGTTGTAGTTGAGTTTACGTTTCTTTCAATTAGCGCGATTATTAATCATTAAACCAATTTGACGTCGTCGCACCGGATGAAGTATTCTTATCGTGACTTTCCACGGTCACTATGGTGTCACGTAATAATCTTCTGACATTTACAAGCACGCGAAACAACGGAAGTGTGTTTTGTGGAGTATTCAGTGTTGACAATTAATTCTTTTGACGTCAGTGTAATTATAAAAATAAAAGCTAAAATATAAAGAGTTAAATATCTTTGAACATAAAATGTAGTGATTATTTATAAAAGTAAAGGCTTGATCATAAGTCATAAATAAATCATAATGTAATCAGTTTATTGCACCGAATGAACACGTCAATACGTTTAAAGTGGCTCACCCTTTATCTGTGGATTGTCTAGTCGTTCGGATGGGGCGGAAAATCTGAAATTCCTTGCCTATCATCCAGAACGGATGTTTGACAAGAAACCGTGTATATAGTCGTTCGGATGGGACCCAAAATCGAGCCCCGCCCACGTGTAAACCATTGAAATGACGTTAAAGATCCCTTGAATTTGTCAATCGCAATAAGAGTGGGTTGTAGTGCTGTCGTTAAGGTACAATTTCCCCCATGCAGGGGTAGGCCCGTCTTCATGGGGGTGGGGCTGGGGTGTCTAGTGGTTTAAGGCTCAAGGTCTGTCATTGATTCAAATGGTTTGGTTTGATTTCAATTCCCCGCTAGTACGTGATATAAAATAGGATCGCCTGTCCCATTTCAAGGGTTTTCTCCGGGTCCCCCTTTTTTCTTCCCACTGCTAAAGACCCCTACGCGCAAGCGAATTATTGAAATAAAATTGAACCATGTGTTAGTCCCGAAATGACCTCGTTTGTGTAACCAGTTAGCACCAATTGTAGCTAAAAAATCTGAAATGAAATTAAATAGGGTTTAACGTCCTACTGTTCTTTATCCGACTGGGCTAATGAAGACGGCATCCGCCATACAGTGGGCTATGGGGGAAATTTTGCCAGCACAGCAACGTTACGGCCTATTCTTCTATCGAGGGGCTGACAAGGAAAGCTGTCTAGTCGTTCGGATGGGACGAAAAACCGAGGTCCCGTGTACACATTGGCGTGCACGTAAAAGATCCCTTGGCAGTTGGAATTCGATATAAGAGTAGGCCGTAGTGCCGCTGTCCGGGCAAAATTTCCCTCTTAGCACACTGTATGGCGTATGCCCGTCTTCATTAGCCCAGGTTAGGAGCAGAACAGTAGGACGTTAAACCCCATTTCATTTCATTTCATTTCATTTCTATTCTTCTATCGAAATCAAACTGCCAAGGGATCTTTTACGTATACGCCAATGTGTACACGAGACCTCGGTCTTTCGTCCTATCGAACGACTAGACAGCTGTCCTTGTCAGGCCATTCTTCATGCACCAAATAGAAAAGGAAATGAAATGAAATGAAATGAAATGGGGTTTAACGTCCTACTGCTCTGCTCCGACTCGACTTATGAAGACGGACATACTCCATACAGTGTGCTATGAGGGAAATTTTGCCAGGATAGCGGCGTTTCGGCCTACTCTTAAATCGAATTCCAACTGCCAAGGGATCTTTTACGTGCACGCCAATTTGTACACGGGACCTCGGTTTTTCGTCCCATCCGAACGACTAGACAGCTGTCCTTGTCAGGCCCTCCGCCCTGCATCACTGACAAGGGAAAACCACGTTGGAAAATCCTGATGAACTTTCTCGGCCAATGCAGGGATCGAACACGTGACCTACAGACTAGCGAGCCAGCGTCCTACCCACTCGACTTAGCCACCGTGACTCCCTCAAAAAACTCTGCTTTTGAATTTATACATGACATAAACAAAATGTCTTTTTTTTGTTTCAGAATTCAAGATGTCAATGATTTACACCAACAACCGACATTTCGACGTCACGCGGGAATCTTTATGCAAGTGATACAATTAGTGGTGGACAATTTAGAATCTTCGTACAACGGTCTACACCAAGAAATAATGGTGTTAGGTGCTCGTCACGTGACTTTCAGAGGATTCAAAGTGGAATATTTTAGTTTTTACGTGAAATGTTTGATCCAAGTCTGGGAACTAGAACTAGGAGAAGAATTCATATTGGAAGTTCGAGACTGCTGGAAAATATTATTCGATTATCTAGTCGTTCACATGACGGAAGGATATGAACTAGCCTTAAAGGATTCGGTTGCAAAATCTTCAACACAGAACGGCAATGGCGTGAAGAGGTTGACGATTGACGACAAATCGCAAAATGGCGCGAAAACGTCACAGAATGGAAATTCAACGTCACAGAATGGAAATTCAAAGTCACAGAATGGAAATTCAACGTCACAGAATGGAAATTCAACTTCACAAAATAAGCCAAAAACTTCACAAATTACTGCTAAAAATAACTGCATTTTGGAAAAAAAGAATAGTTCGTTATGCGAGGTTCGAATTACTACGTAATGTCATGTAGTACTAAATACTCACTCGTTTGTGATGTTTTAAAAACAAAACCAATACATCATTTTAAAAACAACGACGTCTCATATTCATGTAAATACTCGAACACCTGCCCGGAAATAACGCATTGATTACAGATATTATTAGGCACAAATTCAGACACAATTCATTCCGGGTGTCTCACATTTTATCCGGCAATGAGTTGTTTGTTTTTTGTTTTTTTTCTGTGTGTGTTTTTTTAATGTTTTTTTTTTATCAATACATGTCCGACACAGACTTTACAATACCGGATACTAATTTAGTTAAACCATTATTTTCATGACTGTAGCGATAAAACATTATTTCTTACAGACTCCCCGACGACGCTTGTCTGTTTTTATGAATGTTATCATGAAGACATGTACACCAAAACCAATATTCCCAGGCCTGCTCGCAAACCATACCCAACACATAGGCAGGCCTGCTCGAAACCCCTTATTGCAAAGCCTGCTCGAAGATCAGCATTCTCAGGCCTGCTCGAAAACCATGGACGAACACTAGTCTACTAAAACCACCACTGCCAGACCTGCTCGAAACACATTATTACCAGACCTACTCGAAACACATTCTTACCAGACCTGCTCGAAACACATTATTACCAGACCTGCCAAAAACACATTATTACCAGGCCTGCTCGAAATCCATTATTGCAAAGCCTGCTGGAAACCTATTATTGCAAGGCCTGCTAACAAAACAAACTTGATATTAAAGGGATATTATATATTGGCAGTGGTGACATGAACCTGGGACAACCGGTTGAAAATATCACTAGGGCTAATTCAACAGTGAAAAGGGATCATAATTTGGTCAGAGTCCGCTACACTCACACAAATACAATGTGTAAATCAAAATGGATGGATTTTGAATTTGATTAAAATGAAGCGTAGTAAATACTTTTTAAAATTCGCGAAGCATAGTTAGTGCTTCCAATTAAATTCGTCGACTTAGGAATCAAAATGTCGGTCAAGGAGCTTCGTGTCTGTTCTCAAACGGAACTAATTGTAGACCGACAGAATTAGTTTAGTATACATGTCGATATGTGATGTTAGAACATGTACGTCGGGCTTCTCAAGTTTAAATCTGATCTA
Source organism: Patella vulgata (assembly GCF_932274485.2). Classification (NCBI taxonomy): domain Eukaryota; kingdom Metazoa; phylum Mollusca; class Gastropoda; family Patellidae; genus Patella; species Patella vulgata. The sequence goes on from NC_065880.2 coordinate 2,723,570, forward strand.
AAATGGTAATGGATCAATCTTGACCTGTTGAACATTTAGATATCTCGATCTATTTTTTGGATATGCCCAGCTGACGTCATTTGCGGCATCATGAATAAAGATACTTCATTCGATTTTTCCAAAGAGCAGCCGGAGAAAAAACGTATTTGTTTAGTGGTTGCTTTTCCGGATAAAGTGCGCTGTGTGGTGAGAGAAGAGAGAGAAATGTGGTTTAACGTCCACTCGACACAGACTAGCTTATTTCGGGACTAACACATGGTTCAATTTTATTTCAATAATTCGCTTGCGCGTAGGGGTCTTTAGCAGTGGGAGGAAACCAGAGGACTTGGAGAAAACCCAAAAGGTTGGACAGACGACCCTACTCCTTGTCACGTACAACCGGGTAATCGAAACCACGGCAGTTGACTCAATGACAGACCTTATGATACAACGCACACGCGTTGTGTGGTATTAACTCAGTTATAAATCATGTGCGTCACCTTGGGTTGAATCATGACTGGTGGTCAGAGCTCCCAGACTTTATGTTTCTCGTCCACGAGCATAAATAGTACAAATAGATGGATTTTCAGGGTGTGTCCACGGATTTTCAGAATGTGTCCACGGATTTTCAGAACGTGTTTACGGATTTTCAGAATGTGTCTACGGATCGAAATGTGTGAACTGTGTCTACGGATTTTCAGAATGTGTCTACGAATTTTTAGAATATGTCTGCAGATCATAATATGTCGTCTACGGGATTTCATATTTAATGTGTCTACTGATGTCTACTGATTTGTATAATGTGTCTACTGATTTGTATAATGTGTCTACTGATTTGTATAATGTGTCTACTGATTTGTGTAATGTGTCTACGGATTATTATATTGAGGTGTCTGTGGATTTATATAACGTGTCTTTTACGGACTTTTTAATTTCATTACAAAATTTAAAGCACAGCTTTGCTTCGTTAAAATTTGTGAAGGGCATTTTCTTGTTCCAGGTCATAACCTGGTTTAAATCTTCTCTGTTTACTTTAACAAAATAAAATCTTCATAACGTATTCTCGTGTAGCAATGAACGTTCTTCAGTTTTCACACCCGTGTCAATGGTGCTGGGGACGATCTGACAAAGACAACTGTCTAGCAGTTCGGATGGTCCCGTGTACACGGTGCACGTAAAAGATCACTTAGCAGTTGGAATTCGATATAAGAATAGCGCCGCTGCTCGGGCAACATTTCCCTCGTGGCACACTGTATGGCGTGTACACATTTGACGTGCACGATGCACGTAAAAGATCCCTTAGCAGTTGGATGGGACGAAAAACCGAAGTCCCGTGTACACATTTGACGTGCACGTAAAAGATCTCTTAGCAGTTGGAATTCGATATAAGAGTAGCGCCGCTGTTCGGGCAAAATTTCCCTCATGGCACACTGTATGGCGTATGCCCGTCTTCATTAGCCCAGTCGGTGCAGAACAGCAGGCCGTTAATTTCCATTTTACTTCATTTTCATTTTCTATTTTCTTAGCCGTTAATATTCAAACAAATGGTCATTAATCCGTGACGTCATGGGAGACTAACAAGCTGAATCCAAGGCCGTGCCCAGCGAAGGCAGATATATGCCATGCAGTGTGCTATGAGGGACATTTTGTCCAGAAAGCGGCGCTATGGTCTACTCTTATTTCGAATTCCAACTTTCGCGGGTTCTCTTACGTGCACGCCAATTGTACACCGAAACTCGGTTTTTGTTCCATCCGAACGATTACATATTGTCCCTTGCCAGGCCCTCCGTCCTACACCACTGACAAGAGGAATCATGCCGGAAAATTCCGATGAACTTTCTCTGCCTTTCACAGCAAATGCCCAGACTGCGGCCTTTCTCGGCCGACGCCCAGATTGTGGTCTTTCTCGACCAACGCCCAGACTGTGGCCTTTCTCGACCAACGCCCAGACTGTGGCCATTACGTCTACTTTTCACTGAGTTTGAAATTCCAAGGGTTCTTTATGTTTATAAGGGGAGGGGTGGGGCGGCTATGGTATTATGCGAGCCACGTAACAAATAATACTCGAGATGACAGGGAAAGTTCTTGTGGATTATCCTCAGTGGTTTCAATGATGTAGAACGGGCTGGGGTGTCTGGAAAAGTTGATACGAAACAACGAGGTTAAGTCTACACCTTGGTGTGCACGTAAAGAGTGGGTGGAATCACCGCTGTCATGGCAACAATACTTCTTTCATTATCCCGGTTTGCTCAAGATACATTATTCAAGAGCTTTACACGTGTTGATAAGGCATTTCCTTTAAACACAGATCCTATTTCGTTTCGTTTTTATAGTTCAAAATTTCGTTTTACTTGTCTTTACTACACTTGGATCTGGAAGAGTTGTTATTTCATCGTGTTCTGAATGGTGTCAGGGATAAGCCAATGAAACGGTCTGTTACGGCGAGCTTTAGGCGTGTTGTTCACGGAACTGTGGGTAATCCACTAGTAACATCAATGCTGATTGGTTAATCAAATGTCTGACGTCAAAAGGGTCATAAGTCGGTCTTTTGACCTCTGACGTGACCTATCGCTATAACTTGTCAGATCTTCATGTAGTGTAGGCCATCGAAAGTATAAAAAAACGAAACGAAATATAGATCTGTATATTAATGAGATTGCTTTAAACAACCATTATTCGACAGCTACATTTGACTATTGCAGGTCTTCCTATAGGCCTTAAATGTTATATAAATTATTAATTAGACATTAATTAACATGACAAGACCATAATCAACTCTCGATGCCATCGGATACTCGAGATTTGACTAGATTAGAACGGCTCAGCCATTTAATGATCTAATTTTAAAATGGAGAAGCAAGGGTAAGCCTCGAATATACCAGTACCGTGGTTACGATAATAACTAATCAATGAACACATCTTGTCATAACTAAAAACAGTGATAACTTGACTCAGAATAAAGTAATTCGCATGAATTTTTTAATATATTTTGAACTATTATAACAAAAAAGCTCTTCATCTAAACCTTACATAATGTGTCTTTAAGCTTCAGTTCATTCCGGGTGAAAATCTAACCACCTACAATTGCACAAATAAAGTTACTTTATAATATACGTTAATCTTTGATTTGCGTAGATGGGATGTTAAACTCCATGCTTTCCTCTTAGTTTATTTGTTTCCTTTATCAATCATTGATATAACAGTGTTCAGAACACAACACAACACGTGGTATATATGGATATAACTACTTCTCTGTTATTTAATAACACATGGTATATATGGATATAACTACTTCTCTGTTATTCACTAACACATCGTATATATAGATATAACTAATTCCCTGTTATTTCATAACACGTGATATACATATGGGTATAACTACTCCTCTGGTATTTAATAACGAAGTTTCTAACACATACAAGTCACGTTTTTAAGTTAATGATATAACAGTAGTCAGTAACAGTTCATAGAGTTTGATTAGGGCCGGATGACCGCTCTTTGGTCAGCAGGATACAAACTACCTCTTTTCGAATGCCGCAACAATATGTAAGTATTGTCGGCGTTGTTTTGCGGCCTCGAGGGCTGCAATCTACAACAGGAATGTAGTGGTATACGCAAGGTGTTTGTCTCCATGAACATTTAGAAAAGTCATCTTGGCAATGGTGATTTAATGCAATCTAATTAAAACATTTCATTTCGCTTTATATAGTTCAAAATTTCGTTTTACTTGTCTTTACTACACTAGTATTTGGAAGATTTGTTCTATAACTGGCGTTTTGGTTGATGTGGGGAAACTGGATGATGCGAAGAAAACTCACAAGGATGGACAAGTAAACCCCACCCCTTGTCACCTAAAAGCTTTGTATCGAAACCACGCAACTCAAAAACAGATCTTATATTTGTTTACGTGTACGCCCATCTGATCCAGTCACCACCCACCCCACCCCTCCGATCAGAGGACACAACGATTCGCAGATGAAATGAAACGGGGCTGGACGTCTCGCCTTTTTCCATCATGGACTCTCAGTTTCTCGTATTATCAGAGAAATCACGAGAACTTTAGCGACCAACACGGAGATGGAACATCGGACCGCCGTGTAAAGCTCGGTTCATACCACATCCGTATCCGCACCCGCATCCGTATCCGCGTTTTGCCGTTCAAATAGAAAACGCGAAAACGTCCGACTTTCAAGGCTGAATTGTCTGTCAGAGATTGAGTATCTATTTGGGGAGATGATGTAATAAGGGGAAAGTACTCGCTGATTGGCTAAAGCTCGGCTCACTAGCCGAAATACCGGACGCACTTTACAAAAATACGCTCTGGGAGCAATCAATCCGGCTTAACGGACGAAGTTGTTTTTGTGCGCAATACGTGCCGGATTCTATTTCAACCCTTTCTCTAAAAATGACTAAAGTATACCAGTACGTATTCACGCACGTATTTACAGATACGGATACGGATGTAGTATGAACGGACCTTAAGTGATCCTGTGCTCTACGTCGGCTGTATACAGCATTCTTGTAAAAAAATAAATACTCTGTTACGGTGGTTTGGCATATCCGGCTTTTTTGAAACAAACTAGCCTATTTGAACATATTAAATTTCATTATACCTTTCAAGATGACATTGTATTTTTGTTTAATCTTTAATGTAGTCTATCACAGTTTGATCTGAATTGATATAATAATACCAGAATGATATAATAATACCCAATTAAAAATACACCACAGACCCCTTGAGGTTTCTACCAGCATAACCAATAACAATAATGGCTTCTATTATTTAAAACATGTTTTGTAACCTTTTGATGCATAATAATATATCACAATAAATCCGTCTATTATATCATTATCTTATAAAAATAGGTTAGTTGGATTTGATTTAATCTTAACAACAAGGAAATTGTGAATCGAGGCATTAAAGACAATCTGGGAATTAGACTGGAAATTAACCGTGTTGAAAGCCATTATTTTCACGTAAATCAATGTGTTTTTTTTGTTGTTTTTTGTTTTAATTTTGTTATAAAAGATATATACTAACCAGCAAAAGAAACATCAGGTTGGTGTGTTACTCTGACTAGACGCATTGCATAAAACTTGCCAAATGTTTTTATTGTATATTTGTGACCACATCTCCAACTTTACCTGAGCAGACTCCTTCCCAAACACAGAAATGAACCCAGGAAATGTTCTCAAAAACGCAACTAGACTTCTGAGATGGTAATGTTTTCTCCATCATTTTCATGTAACTCATGCTGCATAGACCAAACACAGCATATGGATTGCGCCAGGCGTTTCTGAGAGTGTGGTTCCAGGTGCCAATGGCGTTCATCAATCGTCTAGAGTGGTCCATGTACAGACGCTGCGCTGCTGTTATTGACACTCGCGGTGGACACACCAGATACTGATGTATAGACTGTGAACAGACTCTAAACCTTCTCGTAATGTCTTGGAATTGTGCTGCATTAATCACTAATGTGTCAACATACTGTTCACAAAAAATTGCTTTTTTTCCATTTAGTAAGTCGTTTTCTAGAATGATTTGATCAAAGCGCCTCTCTGATTTTGAAATTGTACTGACGTTTTTTTTGCTGTTTATATTTCTCATACCCGTTAATTGGAAATTGTATTCACGCCACAGGCAAAGGCATACCGTGTTAAGTGAAATAAAATGAAATGGGGTTTAAAGTCCTGCTGTTCTGCTACGAATGGGTTAATGAAGATTGGCATCCAAGCAGTGTGATATGTGGAAAATGAGGCCTGGACAGAAGCACTACGCCTGCTCTTATTTCGAATTGTGTTTTCGTTCCATCCGAAAGACTATTATGTTGTCCCTTACCAGACTCTCTGTCTAGATTCCTTTGAACATGCCTACCAACAAAGGGGCCACGCTGGCTAAGTGAGTAAGACACTGGCTGGTTAGCCTTTAGGTCGCGGGTTCGCTCCCGGCGTTGCCTTTGAAGTTCATTGGGATTTTCCAGGTGCTTTCCCCCTTATCAGTGCAGTTGGAATTCAATACAAGAGTAGGCCGTAGCGCTGCTGTTCGGGCACATTTTCCTCATAGCACACTGTATGACGACCTATGAGCGTCTTCATCAGCCCGGTCGAAGCAGAGCAGTAGGACGTTAAACCCTAACCCTTTGACGGAAGCCGGTATTATTACAGACCAGGGACTGTACAGCGCAGTGGACGCGTGCGGCGTGTAGTATCAACGTGGGAATATAACAAATGAAATGGGGAAACAGTTCTATTAAACGGGACCTCGGTTTATCGGACCACCCTAACGACTATGCGTTGTTCCTCGCCAGAAAATCTTGACGAGCTTTCTCAGCCAGCCAGCGCACGGACCTCCAGGTCATACCCACTAAGCCACCTTGGCTTCCCCATGGGAAATATATATCTCACAATATAAATATCGTTCTATGACATTAATTCTATTGGGAGTTGATCTAGCGGATAATATAATCTATCAGTTTTAATCCCGTCGCTCACATAAAATCAGAAATAATAGAAATAGTGGGCTCAGTCCATTGTCTCGCAATTCCCCCTTGAGGAGCGTGACTTTTCATTAATTGCTAGCGGTTATTTATGCGATTTTTTCAATTAATACATTTCTATTATTATTGTCAGTATGTTATTGTTGTCTCTTGCATGTTTATCAGGTTTAATGAAATCTAGTTAACTTGACTTGATCAATTGATGATTTGCATATTATTCTCGATTCAAGGCTAGAAAAAAAAACGTTTATTTAATAATAATTTATCATTTATATCCCACACAAGTGTTGCTCAGTGGTGCTTTACAAACACAATTTGTAAAAATAAAAAATAAATAATTAATAATAAAATACCCAAATATAATTATTATACAATTTACACAGAGAGAAGAAGTGATTGTAGCGCACGTAAAACATTGAATGGATAAATCACATTTGAAAGCACTTATGTTTTAAAGTAGCTAAGTCTCTAACTCAATATCATCCAAAGTCTTTGACAGAAAACACGAACTATTTGTCCATTTAAATCAACACTGATGTTGTGATCTTACCGGGAAAAAGATGGGCTTCTGATATCTAATATTTAAGACAAAATAAACAATTTACTATTGGTACACGAATCGTGTACCATAATGCGTTCCAGCGCTATTTGTAACAAGGGACTCGAAGAACGAGGTTAGACATATTCCACAAGTCATGTCAAACAGTGGTGCGATATTCTTATCCGGAGAGCATGCGCAATAAATACTATCAGCGTAGACTGGAATAACAAGACGCTATTCGATGAAGCCTTCTGGTGTGTTTCGCTGAACATAACTGATTTGAAATTATAGTAAATACGGAAACGACTGAATGTAAATCAGTTTATATTCATTCATATTACATTATTATACGCATTGCGACCCCTTTGTACCAATTTCTAGGTCTCAAATATTAGCCATTTAGCTCCTTTAGGTTTTTTTCGAAACGTAGTTAATGATCATGCAATTTTTCACGGAGCAGGATAGCTACAGGCCCTCGCTCCTGCGATTGTCTAGGTTTTTAGTTTAACAGGCAGGTTACTTGAAGATGATAGTAAGGTTCTGGATGGAGTATATGGGATCATGAGGTCTTTTACAGTTTAGAGTTGAATACGTCATAGATAAAACCTTGAATTTAATTCTGTTGTTGATTGGGAGCCAGTTAAGTTGTCTCAAAATTGTGGCTCAGATGGCTTCGTCCTAGTAACTATTATGGTAGCTTTTTTTTGTAGTTTCTGCAAACGACCGACTTGATATTTGGGAGAATTATATAGGAGTGAGTTGTAGTACTCAATTCTGGATGTTACAAGGGAGTTAACTACTATCTTCGCGGTTGGCTTGTCAATAAAATTGCGTATTTTACCCATATTGTAAAAAGAGAGAGAGAGAGAAATGGGGTTTAACGTCCACTTGAGACAAACTAGGTCATTTCGGGACTAACATATGGTTTAATTTTATGTCAATAATTCGCTTGCGCGTAGGGGTCTTTAGCAGTTGGAGGAAACCGGAGGGGAAAAAGCGACGAGGTTGGACAGGCGACCCTACTCCAGGGATTCGAAACCACCCATATTGTAAAGCTGAAATAAGTTGACAGATTTACACACAGACTATATAATGTTATCGCCTAGATTTCCTACAGACTTAAAGATAGATTATGGGAGATTAGAAATGAAATGAAATAAAATGGGGTTTAACGTCCTACTGTTCTGCTCCTATGCTGGGCTAATGAAGACGGGCATACGCCATACAGTGTGCTATAATAGAAATTTTGCCTGGTCAGTGATACTAAGCAGGTACAAACAATAGTCTGTGAAAGATGAAACATTATTCGTACAATAATAATGGAAGTTACGGTAGACACATGCATATATCGAATGGAACCGAGATCTTTGGGATTTAAACATATATTATAAAAGGCGTATGGCTCTATACTTTTAAATTTTAAAATAGACGAAAATGGTTCTAAAAGCACATGTTAATGTAATATGAATATGTGTAAAGTGTGTGTGTGTGTGTGGGGGGGGGGGTGGATGGCCGAATGGTTAGCACGTGCTTGCTGTATCTTAAGCCCTTCATTGAGTCAACTGGCGTGGTTTCGAATCTTCGGTTATACGTGACAAGGATTAGGGTCGCCTGTCCAACCTCGTGGGTTTTCTCCGGGTCGTCCGGTTTCCTCCCACTGCTAAAGACCCCTACGTGCAAGCGATTTACTGAAATAAAATTAAACCATATGTTAGTCTCGAAATGACATAGTTTGTGTCGAGTGGACGTTAAACCCCATCTCTCTCCCTCTCTTCATGCGCGTACATAAATGTATCGTATCGTGTATGTAAATTGAATTAAATTCAATTTTTAAAAGATTTATTGTAATTTCTAATCAATCAAGTTCGGTGAAACACGTGAACGGTTCAATTATTGTAATTTCTAATCAATCATGCTTGTTGAAAGATGTGGACAGTCTAAATTGAACGGCTGTCGTTTATACCTACTTAGTCCACACTACACGTTTTTATCAAATTATTATTGTGTCGTTTGTTAATCAGCCATTAGTAGTTACACCCGTTTTCTCTTATAGGATATATTTCATTACAAATGACACCTGAAACCATACAATACAAGACTCGCGTACAGATTTTGAAAACCTCCACAGTGTCTTAAATATTGGCTATTTGCTATGAAAATATGGACGTATAGAAATGGGGGGGGGGTGGATGGCTGAATGGTTAGCGTGTGCGCGCTGTATCATACAGTCTGTCATTGAGTCGACTGGTGTGGTTTCGAATCCCCGGTTGTACGTGGCAAGGAGTAGGGTCGCCTGTCCAACCTCGTGGGTTTTCTCCGGGTCCTCCGGTTTCCTCCCACTGCTAAAGACCCCTACGCGCAAGCGAATTATGTAAATAAAATTAAACCATATATTAGTCCCGAAATGACCTAGTTTGTGTCGAGTGGACGTTAAACCCATTTCTCTCTCTCTCACGTATAGAAATGTCGCTTCGAAAACTGGAAACGCAAACGCATTGCAACAAACAAAATTTAATGGTTCATACTTCAATGTGTCTTATAAAAACATTTATTTCAATACAAATTATAATTATATATGTTGAAACTTATTCGTGTGTGTCTATTTTTATCAACGATTGTAACCATTCAGAGGATATAGACGCTAGCGGTATATTGACATAACAGTAGATAATCACAATTATCAAATTGTGTATATTACGTTATTGTCGAGTTTGTAGTGTAGGCCTAAATACCAATACTTGTACGGCGTGTATACTGTAAACTTCCTGGTCATAGATGAAGAAATGTATAGTAAATCTTATACATGTTATGTATAGGTAGATGAAACTTTACACATTTTAAACATGTATGCTATCCTAACATACTAAATGTTTTATTTTGGTTGAGTTACTACTATATTGTTCAATATTCAGTAGTGACATTAGAATACTTAAGTTTAACTCACAGGGTGCGTCAAAGTAATGTTTACAAGTAACATATCACCCGATCCGCCTATTATTAGCCTGCTAGTAGTAGAGAGTTGTTAGTCATTTTTAGATGCTCGTAGCAGCGCTAAGGGTGCCTCTGCGCCTCTGGGGGTAAATTGTTAGCCGCTACAGTAACAACTAACAAGGGCAGCCTTTGTTATCTACTATAGTAGCAACTAACAAGGGCCGTATAGTTTTTATTTTCCTAATAAATAAATCGATCGAGACTTGGAAAACTAACTTTATTCCCATTTTCTGGTTATTGACGAAATGTGGACTTATTTAATAAACAACTAAATTACTCATATTTTACTGCGGCCAAAATATTTATGAATAATACTAAAATAGGGATTAAAGATGAGATTTTGTGTAGATAATCAAGGCCCTATCCTATTTATAGGAGGAAACTGTGCGCTGTATGCATATATATTATTATTTAATGAACTTTCTTTTCAGAGGTCCCTATATTCTAATTTCGACAATTATAACATATACACTGTACATTGCATAAACTTCTCTCGAACAGTTCTGAGTCGCTTTTTGATCCACCATTTTATAATTTGCTCCCTTTACTATAGGAGTATTCTTCCCGTCTTAATGGATGTTTTGGTACATTAAAATCTGATCTTATCTATTATCTATTCCAATCGTATTTCTGACTATAGCAGTAACGATTTGTAGGCCTACTAATTTAATAAAAATAAAAAAACCCCACGTAATTTGTCCTTTCGTTTTAAATGTATCGAACGTTAAATTGTTATTCGTAATATCTCTTTTCAATGCTAAAGTATGAAAACATTTGTTAGCTATGTAAATTCATCAAATCAAAAGTTCTAGAAAGATTTGGAATATTCTGATTCTGTAACAAATGTAAATTTATATTTCGGTCATTTTTGAAAATAGTGAGTTACTAGGGATTCGTCGTGGCCTAGATTCCGATTTGACTTTTAATGGAGGTATAACCGTGGCTGTAACAGGGACTTTCTTCTTGTCAAAATTTTATATCGAATGCAGCTAAGTCAATTTATTATGTCACACAATTAATTATTATCTTTAATCCAGTCAAAAACTGGAACTATTTTGCGATATGGTTCCATTTCGAGCGGTGATCTGGTTATGCGACGCGTTTACCCGAATAATTCGCTTTCAGAATCTGATTATTCTGTTACCAATTTAATAATATAATTTAAAAAAAACAAAACTGTTTAGGATTATCTTATTTACGGAAGAGAACGTGTAATGGGTCGAATGTCTCGTCAATACAATATCAGACATTCTGAGATTAATTTGTTTTTATCGTTAGATAAATTTATCGTCTCAAGGAATGAGGCCGAAAGTTTTGAAACTGAATCAATCGGGTTGACTGAAAAAAACAAACAAAAAAAAACCCTAAGCATGTCGCCACGGCCATGGCATCATTATATCTAACCTTTTATGCTTTTATGAAGTCAAAGAACACGTTGATTTGTTTCGCGACCTATACATAGGCCTACAGTATTTGTTTAAAGACCCAAACGGTAAGTATTTCATATAGTTTATTAATAATTAAATTTTTCTATACATAGCCTACTAGATCTACTTCCTCTCACAGCCAAATGTGTATAGAACCAAAACTTTGAACTTAAAAGGCCAGGCAAATTTTCTGATTTCATGTAACAATGCGTTGTTATTTATTGTTACTGTTATTAGGGCCTATTATATTAGTTATTTCTTATTATAAGGGCCTGTGTTGAAGAAATTCCCTTACTGAAAAAGAAGACAATGATGCAAAATTAGATATCATTTTTCGATTTTTACAAAATAGATTGAATGTGAAAACAGGACGAAAGCAAAAAGATAGGCAACGTATGACATATTAAATTATTGCGGCTTTAGTTTTAGTCTACTTTTAGACACTTTAGTCTTACTGAGCTGGAAGGAATTAACAGTGTGACCTGCTCTAGTAGTCATTCAGTTGTTTTGTTTCGTAACGGTCACTCACGGACAAAGTCTTCTGTCAATTCCTGTCCGTCCTTATTATTATTAAGCCACAATATGAAAATACAACTCTTTTAGCCATTACCACAGTCTCTGTCTAAGGCTATTTTGGAGTCTTTTCCTTCTATTTTCACTGTATTTCTTTGTTTGCCAAAAGGAATCATTTTCCACAACATTTGATAATAGGCTATATATTGATAATAATCTATCACCATTTTCAAGTGTTTTGAATCACAAAATTCTATTTAAAAAAAGCAAAAAATTTGATTATTATTATTTATGTACAGTTCTATGGATTGCAATTACCAGTGCTGCTTATTACTGAGCGATGTTTCGAGTAGGGAAGCCCAGTCGAAACATCGCTCAGTAATAAGCAGTAATTGTATTCCAGAGAATTGTGACCTGTATATTCCAGTTCAATTACTAAATGCGATTGAAACAATTCAGTATTTTCTTATTGAAGCTTTCCATTTGGACTGACAGGAATGGTCAAAGAATTTTGTCTGCGAGATACAGTTCTGACAGGAATTAGTCATTCAGATGGTACGATAAACAAGTTCCCCTGTACACGGCATGCACGTGCCGGTAACTAAAAGAACCTTTTACAGTTTGAAATTGAAATAAGAGTAGGCGGGCAAACCAAAATTTCTTTATACATGTACTAGTACACTGCATGTCAGATATCGGTTTCATTATTCTCTGGTGTGGTTACCCCATGTCAGTGGTGCAGGACAGGGGCCTGACCAGGACAGCTGTCTAGTCATTTGGATGGGACAAAAAACAAGGTCACATGTTCACATTGGCGTGCACGTAAAAGATGCCGTGGCAGTTGGAATTGGATATATAACTTGTAAGAGTAGGTCATAGCGCAGCTGTCCGGGCAAAATTTCACTCATATCATGTGCTCATCTTCATTAACCCAGGCGGAAAAGAACAGTAGGACATTAAACCCAATTTCATTTCATCTCCGTCTTCCATAGCTCGAATAATCCCATTTGGAATTTAATTCCCCAAACAACCTTCAATTGTTGTTTTCTACATTCTACACTAGTGGGATTAGTTGCAGAAAGTATGACAATAAACACCCCATTTCATTTCTTTAGTATAAATTGTCATGTAATTTTGTCCATGCTATCAGTCTATCTATCCATTTCATATAGTTTACATTTGTGCCTTTTTAGAAATGAAATGAAATGAAATGAAATGGAGTTTAACGTCCTACTGTTCTACTCCAAACTGGGCTAATGAAGACAGGCATATGCCATACAGTGTGCTATGAGGGGAGATTTTGCCTGGACAGTGGCGCTACGGCCTACTCTTATATTGAATTCCAACTGTCAAGTGATCTTTAACGTGCACGTCAATGTGTACATGGGACCTCAGGTTTTTGTACCATCCGAACGACTAGACAGCTGTCCTTGTCAGGCCCTCCATCCTGCTTCACTGACAAGGGGAAACATGGACTGGTAACAATGAGTGAACGAAGGGAGGAGGGTGGCTTTTACATAAGTTTACCTTACATATAAAAAAGAAAAACAGTCCATGGACCCAATAACTATTCCTAAGCACATGTGTATGTCATTAGTAAGGGAAAGTGAGGTAATGTTAAATATTATGTTAATTTTGGAAATTTAATTTGTAAACAAATTAATCGCCACCCAGATTCTTTCCATAGAAAAAGCTAAGCTTATTATTACTGCACCAAGTTATTAGTAAAGGTTAGATTATCTGTACAAATTTACCAGCACACAAAGACTCTCCTTTTATATTATAGTGCGTTCAGACGTTGACATTGAACTGGATTGAATATCGTCTGAACACAAAGGTGGGACCAAATAAACCAGTTTAACAACCCCACCTGTAGCCGTCTTAAAATCTCTGGCTCCAGCTTGCTTTGGGCATGCACAGTACCGTAAACTATAGCCTGTTCCTGGCAAAATGACGACATGTGCAACAGCATTCGGTCTTAAATACCCTGCAATTTTGAACTAGTTTGAATATAAGCTTCTGAATAGGCTACCAGAAGGAAATAAACATTTTAAACCCACTTACTTTACAATTTTCTCAAGCTAAAAATAAATTGGGGGGTTAAACTGACCAGAAATAGAACAGACAGATCCAGTTTGTGGCGATTTACAACGTACAAGGACATTGATGCATCTCAGAATAGTTTCTGTAAACTATAGGCCTAAACATGCACAAGGCCTCCAATCTAATTCTGAATTGGCCTTTTGTGTAGTGAAGTGAAGGTTAACCAATGCGTTATTTTTAACTATGTTAGTGTACATGTACATGGCAGTAGCTAAATAATTTTTCACATTATGTTTTATTTATATTTTTTAGAAGTTGATTTGGAGAAAAATAAAGCTCCTTAAGCAGAGAAAAGACACAAGAATGTATTGATGTTGGATGTTTAAGTTGAAAAAATCAAACTAAAGACTTCAGCAGAAGTGAAATGATCCCAAAAAGAACTTAAGGGGGGAATATTTTTCAAGTAATTTCTTTATACTTTCTAATTATGTGCCTTCATTTCAACTTACAGATACATTATGTAAGATTTAGATAGAGAGCTAGCCATTCTTGCTATAATAGTTCGAAAATAGATAATGTAAAATGAATAATATTGAAAATTTCATTCAAATTTCTTTATTGCCAGCGAAGATATTAGAATTTGAAGTTTTGAAAAGACGTGTGCAATAATTGCATCGACCGTACTGGTTGTTCAAAGCTAAGTCTCGCTCCTCCTTTTTAAGATTAAATCAAAATATGGCTGAACCGTTCTAATCTAGCTAATATCAGAGAAATCAGATGACATCAAGAGATGATTAGTTAAACTTACATTATGCAAGAGCTAAATCTGCCTATTGCAGGTCTTTCTTTAGCCTGAAAAGTTATCTAAATTATTAATAAGATATTAATAAACTGATCCAGACCATAATCAACTCTTGATGCCATGGGATGTCTCCGATATTAAATAGATTAGAACGGTTCAGCCGTATTTCGATTTAATTTAGAATTGGAGTATCAAGGCTTAGCTTAAGTAACGTGGTTGCAATTAATGCACACATCTTGTCAAACTTCAAAGGATCATATCTTCATTCGCAATAGAGTAATTTACAGGAAATTTCAAATTATTCATTTTACATCATCTATTTTCAAACTGTTATAGCAATAATGGCTAGCTCTTTATCTAAATCTTACATAATGTATTTTTAATTAATGTCTAATTAATAATTTAGAAAACATTTCAGGCCTAAAGAAAGACTTGCAATAGGCAGATTTAGCTCATGCATAATGTATGTTTAATGGTTGTTACTGTACAATATACTTCATAAACACCCTACAGGTCAGAATTTCTGTAAGGGTTTGGCTAGTTCGAAGAGTCACCCAACCATCACTTTGTTAACGTTCACTGTGTATTATTTTGTGAATCTTGTATTGTGAACTCTCTAAAAAAATTTATTGTCCCCCGCCTTTCGAAGAAAGCAGGGAACTATTAAAATGGGTTCGTTTGTCTGTCTGTCTGTCCGTCAGTTTGTCTGTCCGTCACACTTTTTGAGACACAATAACTCTCTTTCTAATTGAGGTAGAATATTCAAACTTGGTGACAGTGTAGGTGTTTATTAGGTCAATACCTAATAAAGATGAGTGCAAAGATGAGCATTTTCTGCTTAGGTTAAGCAGAGATAAGCAAATTGATTGAGTGATGAAGCTTGATGTATAATTTCATTACATCAATACCTTGACTATGTTCGATAATGAGCATTTTCTGCTCAGGGTAAGCAGAGCGATAAGCTATTTGATTGGCAGAGATTTTAGAACACAATAACTCTCCTTCTAATTGAGCTATAATGTTCAAACTTCTTGTAGATGTTTATTAGGTCAATGCCTTGATGGAGTTCGAAGATGAGCACTTTCTGCCTAGGGTAAGCAGAGATAAGCAATTTGATTGGTTGATGCTTTGGGACACGATAACTTTAGTTCTAATTAAGTGAGAGTGATGAAACTTGGTGTATAGTTTCATTACATCAATACCTTGACTAAGTTCGATAATGAGCATGTTCGGGGTAAGCAGAGCAGTAAGCAATTTGATTGGTCGAGACTTTGGAACACAATACCTATCATTTTAATTGAGTTAGAATGTTCACACTTGGCGTAGGTGTTTAGAAGATGAGAATCTTCTACTTAGGGTAAGCAGAGATAAGCAATTTGATTGGTTGATGCTTTGGGACACGATAACTTTAGTTCTAATTATGTGAGAGCGATGAAACTCCTAATATATTAATCCAATAAACTGAAATCAAGGCCTGAAATGTATTACTAGATTGTAAAAATGGATAAGTACTGCAAAGTTTAAGCAGTACCTTGTTACAGGAGTATTTCCGGCTGCATGAACAGTCATGTCCTCTGTATTCACTTCACCTGTGTTGTCATTTTTAGATTTAATGGCATTTATATTAATATTAAAGCCCTGGAAAAGACCATCCTGGTTGATTTTCAGGTGATCTATATTGGTATTATAATTCATGCTGATCACATAATGTGATGGGTTGTGTACTGTATGTAACATAAATTATCTGATCAAATATATCATTGTAGGGAATAATGAAATCTAGAGAAGAATACCAGAAGAAAAATGGTACAGGAGAAATTTCAAGATCTAGATTGGTAAAATGCTTTCTAGATGGAGCTTAGTAAATGCATTTCAAGATTGAGCTTATTAAAAATTGAATTCTAGAAATAGAAACCTTTGATTACCGTGCACCACAAGCTTTTGCTTACGATAATGTCGAATCATTTTGGTGTTGCAGAAATTGCAAAAGAGTGGATGGCGTCATATCTACAAAACAGGAGTTTTCGTGTAAAAGTTAAGAATGATTTCTCCGATGTAAAACATGTCAATTTTTCAGTTCCACAAGGTAGCATCAATGGTCCGATCTACTTTATCTGCTATACCAGTACACTAGCATCCTGCATCAGACACAATCAAACATTAGTTGGCTACGCCGATGACCACAGCTTGTATGACAGTTTTAAAGCCGGAGATCTTGATGCAGAATCTCATATTGCTTCCCGCGTATCAGAGTCCTTAGACGACGTTAAAATCTGGATGCTGCATAATCGACTAAAGATGAACGACGAAAAAACTGAGGTTATTATCTTCGGTGGTAGCCGTCAGCTCCACAAGTCTACCATCCATGAATTAAGAGTTGGGGATTCTGTAGTTGGGTCTTCATCCCGTGTTAAATTCCTGGGGATGCATTTGGACGAAAACTTAAACTTAAAGAGTCATTTTGCCCAGAAGACTTGTTGTGCTGCTTCGGCAATGTTCAACTTGCGGAAATTGAGACCGTTTCTTTCGCGAGAATCATCTCTTCAAATTGCCAGTTCTTTAGTTTTCTCCCATATGGATTACAGAAATAGTCTGCTCTGTGGTTTGCCAGCAACTACTCTTCAACCTCTCCAACGAATTCAAAATTTTACTGCAAAGCTAATTCTTGGTGTTAATTACGGCCATAGCTCGACTGGTGCTCTGAAAGAACTTCATATATTGCCAGTTGAAGTCTGATGCCAATTCAAGCTACTGGTACTGGTGTATAAGTGTCTCCACAACCTTGCCCCTGTCTACCTTTCTGAATTATTGCAGTCCCAAACTTCATCATGCAATACGAGATCGTCATCAAAAAACATGTTATTTATACCCAAGACAAAAAGTAAAACATTTGCAGACAGATCGTTCAGTGTGCTAGGACCGCGGCTCTGGAATACCCTTCCAGAAAGTGTGAAACAATGTCAAACTGTAACGGATGTTATTACATCGTTTCTTCACAGACAGTTGAGTTGATGATAATGTAACAATAAAGAACTTTTTTCATTGGATCTTATTATTTCATTACAAATTTTGAATGTAAATACATGTAACATTTTGTTTTATATTTTGAAATATTGTATATATTATGGAAAATTGTGATAATTGTTTATTAATTTTGAAATATCTAGACTGTGATTTGGTTTTAATTCATGCATATGTAACGTAATCATTATTGATTAAACTTTGTGAAATAATTAGATCAGTTTTTTACGCCCACATTTTGATGTGGACGTATATTGTTGTCGTCCCTGTCTGTCTGTCCGTCCACGATTTGTTTTTGGGTGGACACGCTACAGGTCACAATTTTAATATAGGTTTATTGTCCAAAGATGTCTGTTTCTTTCGATATTGACATGTATCGGACTGTAACTTTATGGATTATGGCCCCTGATTGAACAAAAAATCAAGTTTTTAGCTTGTGGACACTCCAGAGGTCACAAGTCTTATCCGATTTTGATGAAACTTAAAACGTATGTTTACAACCCAAACATCTCGGTTTCTTTCGAAACTATTCAAATATATCATGGTTACACCCTAATGATGGTTGAATTCGAATTTCGTGAAAATGGACGCTCCTTGTGCGATAATAGTGGAAAAGTATGTAATGTTTTAAAGAGGTCACAGTTTTTATCCGATATTGATGAAACTTAAATAATATGTTTATATCCAAAGGATCTCTGTTCCAGTAGATATTCACATATATCGAACCATAGCTTCCTGAATTATGTCCCCTGATTGTACAAAAAACACGTTTTTAGCTTGTGGACCCTCTTGAGGTCATAAAGACGCTCTAAAGGCTAAAGTTATAATCCAATTGACTTATACAAGAGGGGGGTTGGATGGCCGAATGGTTAGCATGTGCCCGCTGTATCAGAAAGCCTGTCATTGAGTCAACTGGCGTGGTTTCGAATCCCCGGTCGTACGTGACAAAGAGTAGGGTCGCCTGTCTAACCTTGTTGGTTTTCTTCGGGTCCTCCGATTTCCCCCCACTGCTAAAGACCCCTATGCGCAAGTGAATTATTGAAATAAAATTAAACCATGTTAGTCCCGAAATGACCTAGTTTGTGTCGAGTGGACGTTTAACCCCATTTCTCTCTCTCTCTCTCTTATACAAGATGTAAGTGTTATGGCCATCAGACGAAGAAAAAAACATTGATTTTCAGTGACTACCAATAATTACTGGCAGAGTTATAGCCCTCACTGACATTGAAACATATTGTGGACTCTCTACAGGCTAATTACTTTATTACTTATTAATAGGTTGTTTCTTTTGATCAGCTTTTGTGTCATTTTGATGTTTCCACCTGCAAAACAACAAATATGACCCATACGGACTTCTCCGAAGACAAAGGTGCTGTGGGCGCATGTTTAGTTGCCAGTCAACCTATCTTTTGATAAACTTGAGACAAGTTTGCAATCAGCATGAGGCAATTAGCTACAATTAAATGTATAGTTAAACACACAGTTTAACGCTACAATTGATATAGTAATTCTATCACAATAGTGAAGACTGGACCATTAAAGTAGTTACTTTGTGGTAGTGCGGTCTACATTTTCAAAGCGGTGTTTCTTATAATGTTAAAGCCGCCATGACACCGGCCAGATGAAATAAGTTCGGTAGGCGAAAAATTACTCGTAGCAGTTTGGTTTCATATCATATAATTATGCGGTAAGGCTTCACCTTTATTTCAATGGGAATTGGTTTATTATATGTTAAGCTATGTGCAGTACAGTTTTGGGCCAGTTTATGTATAAATTAAGGGAGCTGTAGGTCAGTAACCTTTTTGTAGTCATTTGACTAAAAAACTTACGCAAAGAACTCCGCAGGACGAGCTACTACTGTGGCTGGAGTAAGGCGGAAGACATCAGTAGTGGAACCATCTCTACCCAACCAGTAGCCTAGTGGGTTTTCGTCGGGTTCACCATATTGACTGACTGAGATACACATAACTACCGGTAACATCGATCGCACAAAAAGGTTACGGAATATGCGTTGGGAGGATTACAAAATGAAATGCGGTTTTACGTCCTACTTTTCTGCACCAACTGCAGGTGATACTGAAGACGAGCATACGACATGCATTGTGCTATGTGGGAAATTTTATCCGGATATCAAATCACACGACCTACTCTTATTCAACTACTCAACTGTCAATCAAGGGTTCTTTTACTTGATTACCAACGTGTACGGCTAGACAGTCTGCATCACTGACAAGTTGAAACCGCGATTGGAAATCCCAAGAAACTTCCTCGGCCAGCACCTAGATCGGATACCCTGATTAATGAACCAGCGTCTTACACCGTGGCTCGTTGGGAGGATTACGTCTCCTCACCCACAAACGTATAAATGCATAATTATATGACGGATTTATCATGTTCTTTGGCGTGAATGTGTGTGAATTTCACAAAATGGTATATCTATACTTACACAATTTGAGAGTCGGCCGTCGTAACCCTAAAATACCGTGCACAAATGCATGTAATACGCATTTAGGGTGTGTGCCGATTACAAAATTGCCATGTTAAACGCGTAAGGTGTGTGGGGATAATATAATTGCCATAATATATTAACTGGCTGCTACAGTTATCTTGTTTGGTGTAAGTTTTCCATACCGATCGATCTGTTATTCCCCCAAAAAACCAAATCATGGGCGCAAATATATGTACTACACATAGGACGTGTGGCGATTGAATATTACTTGCCTGCCACAATTACTTTAATTTGTGTGAATTTTCCATACCGATCCATCTGTACTTGACATATTACTATATTAATGTCGGCCATAGTAATCCTGATAATAATAATAATGATATCGTTTATTTGTAAAGCGCGTTAATACAGAACAAAAACAGTTTCTAAGGCGCTGTTGGTTATATTCACTGATTATTTACAGATCAGGGTTTTGAAACAAGAATGTTTTGAGTTGAGATTTAAAATGGCCCACAGAGGGTAATTGTTTCATTGACTGTGGTAGTCATTCCAAAGAAAAGGGCTAGTATAAGAAAGGGTACGTTTTCCAAGTTGTAAGTTAATAGCTGGAGCTTTTAGAATATGTTTTTTCTGAGAGCGAAGATTTCTGCTGGTGGTATAGGGTTCTACAAGACTTTTTATATGAGATGGAGCTTGGCCGTTTAACGCTTTGCAGATAAAGAGGAGTAAATTGAACTTAATTCTTTGCTGAATTGGGAACCAATGTAGAGATTGCAATACCGTGGAGATGTGTTGCTATTTCTAGTTTTAGTGAGGCACCGAGCTGCTGAATTTTGAACATGACGTAGTTTGTTAATCTGATAGTCTGGTAAGCCGTATAGTAAACCATTTTGGTAACCTAGTTTAGTTGAGATGTATGCGTGAATGAGTTCTCCTTTATTTTCATAATTGGGATAGCGTTGGATCTTTCAAATTCGATGTATATGATAGAAGGTGGTGGAGCAAATACTTTGTATGTGATCGTTCAACGATTGGTTCGAGTCTAATACAGCACCAATATTTCGAGAGTTATAGGATCCTGTGATCACTTCTTTATCAAAATTAACTAGCGTTTGATCAATTTTTCAGAGTTGTTAGTTAGTTCCAACGACTAGATTTTCTGTTTTATTTGGATTTAATTTCAAAAAATGTTCTGTCATCAACCAAGAATTTCCGTGGGACAAAGTTCTATATTTTGTATCGTGGAATGTTGAGAGTCTGTCTCAAATTCAATATAAAGTTGGGAGTCGTCTGCAAACACATGAATATTTAGCCCATAGCCTTCATCAATCTTAATGGTAGACTTTGTGAAGATGATAAAAAGTACAGGTCCGAGTACAGAACCTTGCGGTACCTCACAAGGCATTATATTATCATCGGATGTTGAATCTCTAATTCTGACAGCTTGGGTGCGATTGGTTAGATATGACTTAGCCCAGTTAAAGACAGAACCACGCAAGCTAATTTCACACCATAATGCATCATGAAAATCTTCGGTATCGAGCATATCAAATGCGGCTGAGCGATCTATATGTATATAAGATCTAAGAGTACCAAGATAACACATTTCTGTTGATCTAAAGGTCGGTAGATATCGTTGGTGATTTTGAGTAAAGCAGTTTCTGTGCTGTGGTATTGTTTGTAAGCAGATTGTAATGGATTTTGAAGGTTATTGGAATAAATATGATCATTTAATTGATTTAGAACACACTTTTCTAGCAGTTTTGAAATGTAAGATAGATTACTGACTGGACGGTAATTCGACAGAATATCTGGATCCATGTTGGATTTCTTTAATAATGGTTTAACAATGGCTTTTCCATTAAATATTAATGTCTGTTACAATTATTTTAATTTGTGTAAATTTTCCATATCGATCAATCTGTACATGACATATACTAAGCAGCAAACGAAACGTCGGGTTGGTATGTTAATCTGAATAGACGCATTGCATAAAATATGTCAAATGTTTTTATTATTTGTGACCACATCTCCAACCTTACCTGAGCAATAAGGCTCCTTCTCAAACACGGAATTGAACCCAGGAAATATTCTCAAAAACGCAACCTGACTTCTGAGATGGTAATGTGTTCTCCATGATTTTCAAGTAACTCATGCTGCACGTGCTGTTCACCGGGACCAGTCCTATAAAATGCACCCCATACCTGGTTGAATCATTCACACTACAACGTCAGCAGCATGCCACGACTCACGACAGCTGAGGGACCAGGCGCTTGGAAGACTCGACGCTCGCCACACTGCCCAAGCCGTTGCCAATCACTTCCAGGTCAATGTTCCGACCATCTACAGACTTCAGCAACGCTTTCGAGCCACCAACACCACGGATGATCGCCCCCCGAACTGGTAGACCACGGGTTACAAGGCCTAAAGACTGCCATGTTCTGCGACAGCAATTGTAGAATCCCTTCACACAGGCATCTGAGACAGCACGTCAGACAGTGGGAACACACGGAAGACCCATTAGTACCGATACAGTGCGCCGACGTCTTAACAGAGAGAACATCCATTGCCGTAGACCTTACCGTGGACCGATCCCCATCCCACGCCATCGACGTGAACGTCTACAGTTTACCCAACAACACCAGAACTGGTGAGACAGACAGTGGAGAACGTTTTTTTTTCACAGATAAGAGTCGGTATTGCTATCAACTGCGGATGGCAGGACAAGAATATGCCGTTGAGGTGGCCAGTGTTATTCTGACCAATGTGTCATGTGTCATGCTTTGATCCATTTAGTAAGTCGTTTTCTAGAATGATTTAATTAAAGTGCCTCTCTGATTTTGAAATCGCGCTGACATTTATCAAATTGCCATTGAATATTAATTGTCTGCTACAATTATTTTAATTTATGTGAATTTTTCATATCTATTTTCCTTCAAAATAGCAAGTTTTCTCAATTTATGAAGAATTACAACAAGAAATATAATATCGACATCCTTTTATTAATCAATCAATAAATTATAGCTGATAAAATGAACAAATTATTCACACCATAATTGATAAAATGACAATAAACTATCTACAATATAGTTAACAAAATAAAATCGCCAATAAATCAATCACACTATAGTTGATAAAATAAACAATATATTAATTTCACTACAGTTGTTAAAATTAGCAAAATAAATTATTTTCACTATAGTTGATAAAATGAGCAAATCATTATTCACAGTATAATCAATAAAATGAGAAATAAATTATTCACACTATAGTTCATATGAACAATAAGTTATTTTAACTAATGAGCAATTCGCCATGTACACTATAGTTGATTAAATGAAAAAATTATACATACAGTCAATAAGCTGATGAACACTTCATAACACTGAATAAACTATGTATCAATGCACTCAATATGTTTATAACACTTTATCAATACAGTCAATATTGTGATCAACAAAATTTAACAATACACTTGATACACTATAGTTGATAAAATGAACATATTATTCACACTATAGTTAAGAAAATAAACATAAAATTATTTACAGTAATATTGATAAAAGTTTGTAATCCTATATCAATACAGTCTATAAGCTGATAAACAAACATTTCTTAACACTTAATAAATTTTATCATCCAAATACATTCTACAGTAGATATCGCTTGTGTAATATATTTCATAATCTACTGCGATATCTCCTAAGGAGATATCGCTTTACATGAATTTGATTGGTCAGTCAAAAAGGAACTACTTTTTTTATTTTCAAAGAACAGTTCATTTCTTATTAAACGTAACTTTTTTATTTATTAAAAATGAACTATTGTTATTCAATTGACTTTGATGGAAACAATGGGTCAATATAAAAGACTTTGCAATGGTTGAATTGCTGTCAAAAATGATGTATCACTTCCCCGTAATGTTCAGTAAAAGTGAAATCTACAGCAAAGAATTATATTTATCTATTTGTGGATGTAAGAAGGGATTGGGTGATACATTAAATCACCTACTCGTCTTTTTTTATATCAAAAAATATCAACACTCGTTGATAAATTAAAAAAAACTCGGCAGAGCCTTGTTTTTTGTTACCTTATTAACTTGTGTCGGTGGAGTTAACGCCTGTCAATCAAACGATCGGCCATTCTCTGAGATGGCGAAGAGAGAGTTGACGCCTATTTCTAGTCAAAAATTACAATGGTGATAACTTTGTTCAGAATAAAGTAATTTGACTGAAATTTTCAATATAGTCCTCTTTATAACACTTTATCTAATGCAGTCAATATGGTGATCAACAAAAGTTATCAATACAATCGATAAGTTGATAAAAAATTATTTTTCAGTACACTAAATATGTTTTTTCACCCAATTCTTTATCAATAGCCTACACTCAATATGTTGATAAACAGTACACTCAATATGTTGATAAACAATACACTCCATATATTGATAAACAGACTATTTATCAATACACTTGGTAAATGAACTATTAGTCAACACATGTACACATTTTATATCTTTATCATTATCTCCGTCATCATCATCTTCATAATAGTCAAACAAAGTGCTTTCTGTGAAATCATCCGCAAGAACAATTTTCCGAACATGTTTTATATTTTTGCATATTATCACTTTAGGCATTAAACAAACCTGTTCTGTTTGTAAACTGTGAGACAATGTTGAGGCATTAGCAGCTCCTTCAGATTTCTAGTAATCAGTTAATTTGTCCAGTTGAAGTAGCTCGACTTCTTCTCAGAGTGTATCATAGTAATAATTTATTAACGGGTGTAGAGAATTAGATGTTACACTGTATTCAAATGTATCTGTTTTTTGCTGAAGATTTCCCTTCTGGTATTTGTTGTGTTGTTAGGTAAGTTTAGTGATCTTTAGTTAATACTGATTTTCTTCAGTTGCCTTCCAGCCTTGACTCCTGTAAAAAACAAATAGTATTTTTGAAGAAAAAGTAAGTAAGATAATAATAACCAAGGTGTGTATTAAGATAAAAGATAAGGTACCAAATATATGAGAACTGAGGGTATTAAGTGATCATTTAGCATTTCAAAGCAGGACGACAGGATTTCAACTAAACAGGACGATAGGATTTCAAAGAACTTAAAAAATATTTTAACATACATTATGCACGAGCTAAATCTGATTATTACAAGTCTTTATTTAGACTTCAGATGTCATAGAAATTATAAATTAGATCTTTATTTACACAACAAGCACAAAATCAACTCTGTAGACCGTTAAGTTGACGTCATACTCCCGGAAATTTAAGATCGAGGCTAAATGATAGAGTGTACGAAGCTAGGCCGCTGTTGAGCGATGCCGCATGTCAGTCAATGTGATTGAAAGTTCGATATATACAGCTATAATTATCCTCATTGTTTTGGTCCATTCTTTTCAAACTTTCGCTTCTTATATATATATTAAAAGTCTTATTTTTAATTTGTAGTAAAAATAAATGTGATACGAATTGAATTGTGCAACCCCATCTCAAACCGAATAGGCTAACGGTACCACAGTCATTGAAAATGTTACTTGATAATCAAGATTATGTAGGTGGAGTTAACGCCTGTCAATCAAACGATCGGCCATTCTCGGAGACGGCGAAGAAAGAGTTGACGCCTATTTCTAGTCAAAAATTACAATGGTGATAACTTTGTTCAGAATAAAGTAATTTGACTGAAATTTTCAATATAGTCCTCTTTCATCATCTATTTTTGGACTTTTACAGCAAGAATGGCCAACTCTCTATTAAAATCTCCCATAATATATCTTTAAGACACATAATTTTAAAAGTATTATTTTGCTCAGTGAATTGCTCAGCGATACTGATACCCATTTAATCTATTCCTTACTGGTCACTGTGGTGACTAGCTTTGTGATCATCATTCTACTACAGCTAGGCCTATTCACTTTTGGTCCTACTTTGTTTAATTGAATGTGGTTGTAAGCATTCTAGTTAATTCATGGCTTGGAATAGGCCCAGTTACTGGATCCCACAGAAAATTGTTACCTAGGCTGTGACCTGTGTGATGACCCAATTACTGGGGCCACGTGTATTGAAAAGATTAAAGATACATTATTGTCATTATGCAAGATATAGATAACGAGCAGGCCGTTCTTATTATAATAGTTTGAAAATAGATAATGCAAAATGAATATATTGAAAATTTCGTTCAAATTACTCTATTGCAAGCAAAGATATTAGCCTTTGAAGGTTTGACAAGACATGTACAATAATTGCAACCACCGTACTGGTTGTTCGAAGCTAAGTCTCGCTCCTTCATTTCTAAATTAAATCAAAATATGGCTGAACCGTTCTAATCTAGTTAATATCAGAGATATCCGATGGTATCAAGAGTTGATTTTATGCTTGTCATGTAAATAAATGTCTAATTAATAGTTTATATAATATAAAATTTCAGGTCTAAAGAAAAACCTGCAATAGGCAGATTGAGCTCTTGAATAACGTATGTTTAAGTGATTAATTCTTTGCAACATACAGAATTTTCAATATTGAGACTGATGAAGGTGCGAACCTGAAGCATTGCTTTCCTCCATTGATAATTTTTTTACCTCATCTTTTGACAAATCTAAAATAAATACATTACAGGAGTATTACGATATGAAGAATCCATCATGCCCAATGATAGTGTTATGGACCAGACAAAACA
Source organism: Patella vulgata (assembly GCF_932274485.2). Taxonomy (NCBI): domain Eukaryota; kingdom Metazoa; phylum Mollusca; class Gastropoda; family Patellidae; genus Patella; species Patella vulgata. The sequence continues at coordinate 2,750,514 of NC_065880.2, forward strand.
GACATGTAACTAAATTTTGGGTTGAGTAACCATTACTGGTGCCATCTTACAGCAGATGGGAACAAATAAAATCTGACCTGTCAAGCATACATTAAACATGTACTATTAGTAAAGAACTACACGATTTTAAAAAACACAAGAAATATCTGTAGTCCTGATGTAGGATGAAAGGATTATAGTAATGTTGTAAACACAAAAAAAACTGTAATCCGTAAGCTTATTGAAGAAAAAAAACAATTAAAGATTTTGAACAAGGAATAATTTGAAAATTTCAATAAAATTACTGCATTCAGTGTAGTCTCTATTTTCATTGCTACTGTTTGTTACGATATACACAAAGTCTTTTACATCCATTTTTAAATTAGATTATTAAATGGCAATTCCGTTTCAATCTGTTCATAATCACAAGGTTGATTATGGGCTTTATTCTGACGTGGTTTCATCTTGTCAGTGGTGCAGGACGAAGGGGGAGGCCTGACAAGGACAACTGTCTAGTCATTCAGATGAGATGAAAAACCGAGGTCCTGTTTATACATTGGCTTGCACGTAAAAGATTCCTTGGCAGTTGGAATTCGATATAAGAGTAGGCCATAGTGCCGCTGCCCGGGCAAAATTTCCCTCAAAGCACACTTTATGGCCTATGCCCTTGTACATTAGCCCAGTATAGGAGAAAAACAATAGAACGTTAAACCCCAATTCATTTCATTTTTGATTATGTGATCAAGGACCGTAACTCTGGCAGTAATTATCAGAAATCGTTGAAAATTAAGACTTCTTCGTCTCATGACCTGCAATGAAATGAAATGGGGTTTAAAGTCCTATATCATGTATCATGACCTTAAACACTATAAATTCAATGTCAATACGATAATAAGGACCATAACTTTCACTGAAAATTTATAGGCTTCTTTGTCTCATGACCTTAAAAACTGTTTATCAATCGGATATTAACTTTAATAGACTTGTGGATGTACAGACGGCCGGACAATAATATGCCCACATTTCAGTTTTGGCGTATAAAAAAAAGTAGTCTATCTGTCCATTCATGAATTCTGATACACCATCCACTGGCATTGGTTTATTTACATCATATTCGGGAGGTCAGGGGAGAGAGAAATGGGGTTTAACGTCCACTCGACACAAACTAGGTCATTTCGGGACTAACAAATGGTTTAATTTTATTTCAATAATTCGCATGCGCTTAGGGGTCTTTAGCAGTGGGAGGAAAACGGAGGACCCGGAGAAAACCCACGAGGTTGGACAGGCAACCCTACTCCTTGTCACGTACAACCGGGGATTCGAAACCACGCCTGTCGACTGACTCGACTCAATGACAGACTTTATGATACAGCGCTTGCAGGGGAGGTCAGGGATACAGTACAATGTTCAATAGCTACAATAGGCATAACCATTTGGATTGATATACTCATTTATCAGTTATTGTTGAGAGGAAGTGTGATCTATTCTGAACTCTGAGCTAGGCCTACATCCTCTGTAAAATGAAATGAAATTTTAATAATGTTTCTTAACACCCGAAGCAAGCAAAGGACTGTTTAGTTATCGACTGAAACTTTATTATGAGTACACTTTTAATTCTATAGGTCGATTCAGATTATTCTTTGACAATACGAAAGAAAAACATTAATTATATATTACCGTACGGTACCAGGTAATGTGAACAAAAAGTGCTATCAGGTGTTCTAAAAAGAATAAGTACGCCCCCCCCCCCCCTGCATATGCTGCACACATACATATGACTTGCTGTTCAGTTCGCTAATTAGCATGAATAGAAAGGCCCAGCCTAGAGTCGCATTATAAATGCTTTTATAGATCAGTATATGCTTTGCCATTGGAATTTGTTAAACCACAAAAACAGGCTATAATGTTTCTGGTTGAATTTTGCATGGAACAGTGCCTAGTTGCTTGGATGGAAAGAAAAATGCGTCCTGCACATAGAACTAAAAGAACCCTACAGACAGAATTCCAAAAAAGAGTAAGCTTACGTAGGCTACATTAGTGTCACTCTGTCCAAAATTTGCCTCATCATAACATATTGATAGACGATAGTGTATGCCTTCTTCATTAGCCCAGAAAGAGCAGAAAAGTAGGATGTTAAACCCCATTTCAGCATTTCATTTCATTTTGTTTCATCATCATATTAATATCTTCAAAATTCATATCATCAAAATTCATATCATCAAAATCCATATCATCAGAAATGGCATTAGTACCAGTAGGTCTACATAGTTAACATAGGCCTAGTTTAGTAGTTTAGGCTACAAGTACAAGTAGGCTTCAAACCTAGTACGGCCAAATACTAATAGTGCTTGATCTTGATGGCAGTAGGAATATTGTTTAGCACTATCTCACAAAATCTGTCATTTGAGCCTAACACGGCGTGCATGGGTCGACTGTCAAGTGAATTTAACAATAGGCCTATTAGTCCCGAAATGATTTAGGCCTAGTTTAATGGTTTGTGTCAAGTGGTCGAGACGAGTGGACTTTAAAGGAGCTAAATCAAGTAAATCGCTAATGTTTGGGACCTAGAAATTGACCCAAATGGGTCGCAACAAATAATAATGTAATCTGATTGTATATAAATAAAATGATTTACATTCAATTGTTTCCGTTTTGACTCTAATTTCAAATCAGTTATCTCCAGCGAAATATGGCATGAGTCTCAACCGAATCGCTATTTCTAGTATCTGGTTATTTCAGTCTATTGCGCATGCTCTCATGGCGTCACCGTTTGATATGAGTATTCAGTTGTGGAATATGTCTAGCCTCGGTCCTTTGTTACAAATGACAATCAAACGTACTATGGCACCGTACACGATTCGTGTACCAATGCAATGGTAAAATATTTATTTTATTTTAAATATTGGTTATCAGAAGCTTACCTTTTCCCGGTAAGATCACAACATCAATGTTGATTTGAATTGACAAATAATTCGTGTTTTCAACGAGTAAGACTTTGGTGGATGATATTGAATTAGACTTAGAGACTAAGTTAGTTTAGCTAATCTTAGTTAGACTTAATCCCCATCTGCCATCTGGCATCTCTCTGTCCCGAGTCCGAGTCTCTCTCTGTCTCTCTAACTATTAAAGCCCAGTCTTTGGATGGCTTTTATCCCCTGTTTAAGTCTGATCTTTTATAAAATAAAGTAAGATACCGGTACCTCATGTTTTGGATTTTCTAAGTTTTAAGTATTAATATGGCGCTCTTTCCCGCCTTGTTGACCTTGGACCTTGTCCAAAAGAGCGCAGGAAAGTAGTTCGAGAGACAGCGTAACCCTAGTAACTCACAATGCGATTCTTGAAGACGATTTCCGTTCATGAAATGAAATGATTGGGGTTTAATGTCCTACTGTTCGGCCCCGACTGGGCTAATGAAGACGGGCATACGCCATACAGTGTGCTATGAAGGAAAATATTGCCCGGGCAGTGGAAATATGGCCTAGGCCTACTCTTATATCGAATTCCAACTGCCAAGGGATCTTTAACGTGCATGCCAATGTATACACGAACGACTAGACAACTGTTCTTGTCAGGCCTTCCGTCTTGCACCACTGACAATTAAGGGGAAACCATGTCGAATAAACCCGATGAAATTCTTGGCCAATGCAGGGAACGAAGATTCCCGTTCATGGAGAAATGAAATGGGATTTAACAATAACATCATATAGACCCAATGCAGCATGCAGTATGCTATTGGGGTGAGGGGGGGGGCCGGTTTTCGGCGGTACTGGGTACGGCGTACTCTTATTTCGATTCAAAACTGAAGGATTCCTCTACGTGTACGCGGGACCTCCTTTCTGTCCCATCTGGACGACTATATAGCTTTTCCTTGAGGCACTCCGCCCTGTCCTACTGACAAGGGTAAACTTTGCCTAAAAATCACGACGGATTCACACCGGGAGCAAACTCCAGACCCCCCTCCAGCCTAATAATAAGCAGTACGGTATTTGTGTTGCATATAATCTTTTAGTGTGACCTGTATATTCCAGTTCAATTACCGAATGCTATTAAAACAATTTATTAATTACTGCACTCCATAGTCTTTTACGCTATAGACTAATCTACACCCAGGTTCAACGCTACGGGTTCGATCCCCCGGTAACATACAGTGGCGAGGATCGACGGGCGGTAGGCTATATATTTTAGGCCAAAGTTTTTTGAAAGATTTGTTCTAACTTGGAAGATTGTTCGGGTCGTCATAAGAAGGCAGTCTATACAAATTCTATCTTTTATTCCCATTTATCGGAGATCGAGAAAATAATGATTTATAAATAAGCTAATAGCGGATAGGTCTACTAACTATTACAGCCTTTGTTGGTTGCTAATAGTAGATAACAAAGGCTGCCCTTGTTAGTTGTTACTGTAGCGGCTAACAATTTACCCCCAGAGGCGCAGAGGCACCCTTAGCGCTGCTACGAGCATCTAAAAATGACTAACAACTTTCTACTATTAGCAGGCTAATAATAGGCGGATCGGGTGAACATATGACTTGAACTTTCCACGATTCGGTCAAATAGAACACAGCTCTTTGAGCCCGTCGATGTCATTGGGTGGCAATAATCTTGAAATTATACCGATGTATATTCTTAACTCGTTCCCTCTGAGTGGCAGCCATCGACCACTGTCCACAGGTTAATATCATACGAAACATTACATGTTCAATACTACGTTATTTAGGTTCGATGCACACCTAGGAAACTAGCATATGGAATCGACTTACCATGTTTTACCTTATTTGAATACTGCTTGTTTGGGCCCGCTAACTTTGAAAAATCTTGAAATCATTCTCCGAGATATGGTCTAGACACTGTCCATAGGTCAAAAGTCTTTATATAAGAACTTTTAATATTGATCAAAGATTGTTCTGTTTAAAGATGTTGTTTTATTTTTATAGAATGATAATTTGGTTGGTTTACTGTGTCTGTCTCTTCTTACAGTTTGTATTGTGTGGTAAGTAAAACAATAATTTATTAACACACAATTGTCTGTTATGATCATTGAATATTTAAATCCAATGACAGAAATAGAAACATCTGTTTGTAAGCTGGTGGTATTTGGAACTGGTCCTCTACCAAACTTGATATAACCACTTTATACGGCAAGTGTAAATTAAAATAACCCGGAAGGTAAAGCTTGAAAATACAGAATAAATCCCAGACCCGCATCAACGATATCTGTAACACTATTATAGTGATAACAGAATATCAGTTTCGTACAGGGTTTATTTACGTCGGGAACAGAATATAAAACAGCTCCATTTCGCCCCGGCAGCGGCTGAACTCGGATGAGCCCATTCACCGGTCTCCGCTCTTCTCTTCTCCTCCCCGATTGTCTATCATCTGCGTCTCGTCTACTGCCAGTAATCTCGTGGTTATATAGCCTAACCATTAGAAATGAAATGAAATGAAATGGGGTTTAACGTCCTACTGTTTTGCTCCGAACTGGGCTAATGAAGACGGGCATACGCCATACAGTGTGCTATGAGGGAAATTTTGCCCGGACAGCGGCACTACGGCCTACTCTTATATCGAATTCATACTGCCAAGGGATCTTTTACGTGCACGCCAATGTGTACACGGGACCTCGGTTTTTCGTCTCATCCGAATGACTAGACAGCTGTCCTTGTCAGGCCCTCCGTCTTGCATCACTGACAAGGGGAAACCACGCCCGAAAATCTGGATGAACTTTCTCGGCCAATGAAGGGATCGAACACCCGACCTCCAGGCTAGCGAGCCAGCGCCTTACCCACTTAGCCACCGTGATCCCCCTAACCATTAGAAAAATTGATACGAACGGAATCTGGCCCCGAGTTCTCAGACTTAAATTAAGAATTTACTCAACTTTAAATCACTGTTTATGATTATGAGAAATATCTTTGATCCAGAAACACAAAACTTTGCACATAGTTTCTTATTGATGTATTTGATACCTTAAAACAACACAAGTTTTATAAAGGGCTATATTTTAGTTAAGATAAGGTGAACAATTTTGAGTGAATGCTTTGTGAACTCGGGGCCCGAACTTCTTATAAGGAGTTTGGGTCAAACAACAAAAAGTCATTGTCATATATGGAGGTGTTTATTTACCACGTCATTGTATGTTCAAAGAGCGTGGAGTTTTCATTGCAAAGTATTTCTTTATTTGAAGAAAATCGGATAAACTGAAAGAAAAAAAACTTCAGACATTGACAGATTTGTATGACCAAACACTCTTGGTAATCCGGGAACTTGAAAGTAGTTCCAATGGCAAAATTTGTCATACAACCGAGGCTAGATGTAAGGTACTTGAGTCTACTGAGGTTTGCCGAGTATAGTCAATCCTAACATTGTATTTGTATGTTACATTTAACAACATTCAGAACAATTAGGGACCACGTAGTCTTAATTACCCACATGGGGCTGGATTAGGCTATCAATATATTGACAATTCATCAATTCCAGCAACAAACTTATTACAAGTCGAAAAGGCGTGAACTAGATTTTCAGGTATATACACACCTTCCATCGCCTGCTAGTTACGAAATGTTATTTTACCATATCCTAATAAGTTCCACAACAGCAATATACCTACAACAGTTGAAATCCACCATGTCGAAGCGTTAAACTAATGTTTGCACGTAAACATGTATATTACACTGACAGTAAATTAAAACCAATTTTTGCGTTATGCTATTGACTGTACATGTACAGCGGTATGAAATCCAAACATAATGAGGGTATTTTGTTTACCACATGGACAAAAATGGAAAACCCGACGACATCAAAGATATATACACTTGTTACATTACAACCTGTGTAATATGATTCAAATAAAAGGTCAATTCAAAGTCAGAGTTAATAAATACAAAAGTATAAAATTATATGGATTTCACTAGGTTAATATGTGTGGTTATGGATGGCAAAATAGATGTGTGATGATACAACATGCTTTTAACCATGAAAGTATAGATACTTTAGTTGTCGCTAATACCCTAAGTTATATCGACTACAGTTGTTTTTAAAAATAAAACTGCCTTTAGTTTATTGTTATTTCCAGTTTAAGGGAGCGTGTATTAGATATATAATTTACATGTTTAAGTATACCACTAATAAAATATGTGTTTTAGATGTCATTTTATGTACCAGTTGTGTTGATATTACCCATATTATAATAACCAGTCTGGTCTCTTGTATTTAATAAATCATAAACAGCAACTGGTCCACGTCCGGTAGTTGAATCATATGGGTGTTCATAATCTCGGTTGTTCTGTTCAGTTTGAGACTCGCCATTGCCAGGCGTCAATTGTGGACTGCCGTTAGTACGTTGTATCTGTACATTGGCTGTAGTACTTGATTGTTGACCTTCATTAGCGTTTAACGAATCGTAGACAACAGCAGTAACATCTCCTCCTCTACTTTGCGTGGAGTAATGTTGGTGTTCACTTTCCCCGACGTCTAATTCAGGCTTCAGTGTCTTCAGTCTTCTTTAATTACAAACAATAGTCGAAATTATCAAACAAAAAATATAGATTTCTTCATGAAGAGAGAGAGAGAGAGGGGGGGGTGGGAGAGAGAGAGAGAGAGAGAGGGCGTGAGAGGGTATATCGATGTTCATCTACCCCTTACTACAAAGTTCGAACCCTCCCTTCTACAATAAAGCTTTGTCATCATGTAATACAGTTATATTTTAGAATATAACAACATACGTTTGAAGAGAGTGAGAGATAGGGATATCGATGTACACCCCCCACCCTTACTATAAAAGATGATTAGTTCGAAACCTTCCCTTCACAATGAAGGTGTGTCATCATGTAATTCAGATATATATCGTAGTAAACTATAATTTACCTGTTAAAGTATATCACCAAGAGGATGTTGATTGCAAGGCTGATTATTAAAGCTGTACCTAAAACTCCACCAACTATAACAACTGTTTCTTTATCTGACTCCAAACCTCTACAGCTAATACTTGTTGCTTTATCATCTGGTGTTGATTCTGTTCAGATATAATATTATTAATCATTGAACATGTTAATATTATTACTTGACTTAAGGTAATAATAATAATATTTATTGTTTTAAGATTTGGTTCAATAGTTTGTACATAAAACATCCAGAATATAAAACATAAAATAGTTTTTAAGAGCAAAAAGGTGTTAGACATTTATTATATATAAAATTACATTTTTTGATATTATTATTGAACATTAGTATTGTCATCGCTAAACATAACGCGTTATCTACAATACTTTATCTTGTAAACATTCCTTGTATCGTCTCATATCATGATTGATATGGCAACAAATTAATTATAGGTAAGATTGAAATATATATCTTTGATCACAGACGTGTTTAGTGTTTACCGCTAGGATTATATCTTATCATTTTATTTATTTAATACTAGGTCTATGTTTCGTTCCAGCAAGTTTTTACAGGTAGTTGATATTGTTTAATCTATTGTGATAAGCAACATGAAAGGTCAGTTCGGGGACCAAACTTCTTAAAATCGTAAGGCAATTATAAAACCCGGCATCGGTTATTTGTTGATCGTACCAGAACGTCATTTCCCGTTCAACCGACAAGACTTGTTACTCCATTTTATAAAGAAAGATGATAATATAGATTAATATTCTACCTTGAATCTGTATACTGGTACTAGTAGTTGTATCTTGAATCTGTATACTGGTACTGGTAGTTGTATCTTGAACATTTCTTACTGTTGATGAACTAGTAGAATCAGCTGCTGATGATGTAGGATTGGTTGATACACTTGCTGAAAGAAACGTTGCACCATTCAAAATATATCACACTGATAGCATTTGTTATTAATGCAGTGATGACATTTAGGATACGTTTATCAGGTACAACTGTATTATATTTAGTAGAAGTTAGATAAACGTCTTGTCGTATAGTGTGTTAAATGGGGTTTAACTGATTTGAAATGGGGTTTAACATGTTATGTTTCTGCACCGAATGGTCTAATAAAGACGGACATAAGCCATATAGTTCACTATTTAGCCCGGACAGTGGCACTAGGACCCTTATTTCGCATTCTATCTGTCAAGCGCTATTTTACTTACACGTGAATGTGGACTCTATTCCTTGTCAGGCCCTCAGTTCTGGACCAACGAACGAAAAAAGAATATCATGCGGGAAAATCTCGGGGACCGAGACTCCCTGTTAGCGAGAATGCGTCTTACGAACCACGCCACCGCGTTGTGTATAAATAACGTTGAACTGATAACAACAGTATTACAAAAGGAACTGACTTGGGATGTGGATATTATAGTGCCGTGCGCTTGTATCATTTGAACTGATTGATGATCAAAGTAAAACTGGCATCCATATTTTTATTTGTAATGTATTGGACCATTAAAATATATAACACAACTAATAAAATATATACTCACTGTTTGTAACACACTGATATTCTATCTTGCTGTAAGAATGATATATAGGACTACCATTAAAACAATCTGGAGATATTTCATTCAAACCATTATTTCTATTAAGAGTACAAGTTAATCTACCATTACAGGCTTGTTGTAGTTGTGATAGACGAGTTTGATTGTAAGGTGTAAAACAATCTCCAGGCTGTTCTCTACAACATGTTGTATTACTACAGCTAGATATACCATTAAGAGCACATCCTTGTCTATATCCAAACGTTATATTAGTTATTGATATAAACAATGGTTCTATACAGATCAGTCTATGTTCAGTACATCCTACACCAGAAGGACCACTACAAGCTGTACTGACGTTAGCCATTGTTCTGCCTGCAGTGCAAATCAAATTCACCTTGTATTATATTATATAGTAGTGATATCATAAACCATGCATGAGTTGTGTATCTTCTATCGTCCGTATAAAACTTGAAATGCAATGGAGTTCTGTTTCTGGAACGATGTTTTCACCCTAGTTTTAATCAATTATTTATATCGAGGGTTGATTTCTTGTCCCTTCCAAACAACTAGCAGTTCTCTGTGACTGACAAGAGGAAACCAAACTAGAAAATCCCGATGAGTAATGTCGACTAACACCTGGGTTGAGTGGTTGAACGAAGGATCTACTGGTTAGCTACCCAACGCCTTCCTACTATCTTAGTCCCCGTGACTCATCTAAATTGTATCCAGATAATAATAAGTTATAAGATAACATTTGAATTTTTAAAATATTATTCAATGTATGTACAGTTTGACTGGCCTTCCCGAAATGTCATTGAAACTCGTACTGCTCCCACCCACAAAAACGAAAAGGTCATTCAAACTTTACTGCTCCCACCGACAAATACGAAATACATTTAATAAAATGTTAACTTACTAAATGATATAAATTGTAAGAATAGACAACAGTAGAAAACCAATCTGATTATCATCTTGTAACAAACTAACACAGCTCCACTGAAAACATAAAAACAACAGCAACATGATATAAATATATTAATCAGTGGTCACGGTCTCAATGTTGTCTAATTAAAGGGAATTTTGAAAATTTGATTACATCACGTGTACTGGGCCTATAAACTGAAAGTAGTAGTGTATCATTTGGATATTCACTGTATAATACCAACACAACCAGTGTAAATACTCACTAGATCGAAGTATCTGACATAATACAGTTCATATCTCGACACTCGTAGGCCTAGTGATAACTTTACACATATAATATAAGTCAAGTTTATACTACAATATGTGAGATATACATGCTAATAGTCGTATTATAATGTGAGATATACATGTATTAATGACCGTAGTATAACATACCTGATGACTATACAACTATACTCTCTGGATACTGATGAACAGAAGATCAAAATATGATTCTAGTCTTTACCCGTTGTGTACTATATTTATTATGAGACTACCTGTATATGTGTAACATGTACATATAGGTCACATGTTTTACTATATTCATATACCTGACCAGGTAGTATATTAAGGTATTGTAATATTATAACGAGGAATGCATACAGTCATATAGAAAATATGTAAACGTATTGTATTTCTTGCTGAGTTAAGTTTCGCTAGGGTGCATGGTTCGTTGAACATGTGAGGAAGTACGGGGGTACGGGGGGGGGGGGGTGATCTAGTTGTTTTACAAGGTTTGCCATTGAGTCAAGTGGCGTTGTTTCGATAACTCGTCTGAACGTGACTAGGAGTAAGGTCGCCTGTCCACTCTCGTGGGTTTTCTCTGGGTCGCGGTTTAGTCCCACTGCTTCCGCTTATAGGATATAATTTTTTCTTTGTTCATTACAAATGACACCTGAAACCATACAATACAAGACTCGCGTACAGTTTTTGAAAACCTCCACAGTGTCCTAAATATTGGCTTTTTGCTATTAAAATATGGACGTATAGAAATGTTGCTTCGGAAACTGGAAACGCAAACGAATTGCGACAAACAAAAACTATTCAGGGGTCAATTTAATGGTTCATTCTTCAATGTGTCTTATAAAAACATTTTCAATACAAATTATAACTATATCTGTTGAAACTTATTCGTGTGTGTCTAATTTGACTTGTACAAATTATCAACGAGTGTACCCATTCAGCGAGAGAGAGAGAGAGAAATGGGGTTTAACGTTCACTCGACACAAATTAGGTCATTTCGGCACTAACATATGCTTTAATTTTTATTTCAATAATTCGTTTGCGTGTAGGGGTCTTTAGCATGAGCAGTGGGAGGAAACCCACGAGGTTGGACGGGCGATCCTACCCCTTGTCACGTACAACTGCGGAATCGAAACCGCGCCAGTTGACTCAATGACAGACTTTATGATACATCGCGCACACGCTAACCATTCAGCCACCCCCCGCCACATTCAGAGAATATAGAAGCTAGAGGTAATATTGACATAATAGTAGATAATCACAATTATCAAATTGTGTATATTACGTTATTGTCGAGTTTGTAGTGTAGGCCTAAATACCAATACTTGTACGGCGTGTATACTGTAAACTTCCTGGTCATAGATGAAGAAATGTATAGTAAATCTTATACATGTTATGTATAGGTAGATGAAACTTTACACATTTTAAACATGTATGCTATCCTAACATACTAAATGTTTTATTTTGGTTGAGTTACTACTATATTGTTCAATATTCAGTAGTGACATTAGAATACTTAAGTTTAACTCACAGGGTGCGTCAAAGTAATGTTTACAAGTAACATATGACTTGAACTTTCCATGATTCGGTCAAATAGAACATAGTTCTTTGGGCCCGTCGTTGTCATTGAGTGGCAATAATCTTGAAATCATACCAATGTATATTCTTAACTCGTCCACAGGTTAATATCATACGAAACATTACATGTTCAATACTACGTTATTTAGGTTCGATGCACACCTAGGAAACTAGCATATGGAATCGACTTACCATGTTTTACCTTATTTGAATACTGCTTGTTTGGGCCGCTAACTTTGAAAAATCTTGAAATCATTCTCCGAGATATGGTCTAGACACTGTCCATAGGTCAAAAGTCTTTATATAAGAACTTTTAATATTAATCAAAGATTGTTCTGTTTAAAGATGTTGTTTTATTTTTATAGAATGATAATTTGGTTGGTTTACTGTGTCTGTCTCTTCTTACAGTTTGTATTGTGTGGTAAGTAAAACAATAATTTATTAACACGCAATTGTCTGTTATGATCATTGAATATTTAAATCCAATGACAGAAATAGAAACATCTGTTTGTAAGCTGGTGGTATTTGGAACTGGTCCTCTACCAAACTTGATATAACTACTTTATACGGCAAGTGTAAATTAAAATAACCCGGAAGGTAAAGCTTGACAATACAGAATAAATCCCAGATCCGCATCAACGATATCTGTAACACTATTATAGTGATAACAGAATATCAGTTTCGTACAGGGTTTATTTACGTCGGGAACAGAATATAAAACAGCTCCATTTCGCCCCGGCAGCGGCTGAACTCGGATGAGCCCATTCACCGGTCTCCGCTCTTCTCTTCTCCTCCCGATTGTCTATCATCTACGTCTCGTCTACTGCCAGTAATCTCGTGGTTATATAGCCTAACCATTAGAAATGAAATGAAATGAAATGGGGTTTAACGTCCTACTGTTTTGCTCCGAACTGGGCTAATGAAGACGGGCATACGCCATACAGTGTGCTATGAGGGAAATTTTGCCCGGACAGCGGCACTACGGCCTACTCTTATATCGAATTCCAACTGCCAAGGGATCTTTTACGTGCACGCCAATGTGTACACGGGACCTCGGTTTTTCGTCTCATCCGAATGACTAGACAGCTGCCCTTGTCAGGCCCTCCGTCCTGCATCACTGACAAGGGGAAACCACGCCCGAAAATCTGGATGAACTTTCTCGGCCAATGCAGGGATCGAACACCCGACCTCCAGGCTAGCGAGCCAGCGCCTTACCCACTTAGCCACCGTGATCCCCCTAACCATTAGAAAAATTGATACGAACGGAATCTGGCCCAGAGTTCTCAGACTTAAGTTAAGAATTTACTCAACTTTCAATCACTGTTTATGATTATGAGAAATATCTTTGATCCAGAAACACAAAACTTTACACATAGTTTCTTATTGATGTATTTGATACATTAAAACAACAAAAGTTTTATAAAGGGCTATATTTTAGTTAAGATAAGGTGAACAATTTTGAGTGAATGCTTTGTGAACTCGGGGCCCGAACTTCTTATAAGGAGTTTTGGTCAAACAACACAAAGTCATTGTCATATATGGAGGTGTTTATTTACCACGTCATTGTATGTTCAAAGAGCGTGGAGTTTTCATTGCAAAGTATTTCTTTATTTGAAGAAAATCGGATAAACTTGAAAGAAAAAAAACTTCAGACATTGACAGATTTGTATGGTCAAACACTCTTGGTAATCCGGGAACTTGAAAGTAGTTCCAATGGCGGAATTTGTCATACAACCGAGGCTAGATGTAAGGTACTTGAGTCTACTGAGGTTTGCCGAGTATAGTCAATCCTAACATTGTATTTGTATGTTACATTTAACAACATTCAGAACAATTAGGGACCACGTAGTCTTAATTACCCACATGGGGCTGGATTAGGCTATCAATATATTGACAATTCATCAATTCCAGCAACAAACTTATTACAAGTCGAAAAGGCGTGAACTAGATTTTCAGGTATATACACACCTTCCATCGCCTGCTAGTTACCAAATGTTATTTTACCATATCCTAATAAGTTCCACAACAGCAATATACCTACAACAGTTGAAATCCACCATGTCGAAGCGTTAAACTAATGTTTGCACGTAAACATGTATATTACACTGACAGTAAATTAAAACCAATTTTTGCGTTATGCTATTGACTGTACATGTACAGCGGTATGAAATCCAAACATAATGAGGGTATTTTGTTTACCACATGGACAAAAATGGAGAACCCGACGACATCAAACATATAAACACTTGTTACATTACAACCTGTGTAATATGATTCAAATAAAAGGTCAATTCAAAGTCAGAGTTAATAAATACAAAAGTATAAAAATATATGGATTTCACTAGGTTAATATGTGTGGTTATGGATGGCAAAATAGATGTGTGATGATACAACATGCTTTTAACCATGAAAGTATAGATACTTTAGTTGTCGCTAATACCCCAAGTTATATCGACTACAGTTGTTTTTAAAAATAAAACTGCCTTTAGTTTATTGTTATTTCCAGTTTAAGGGAGCGTGTATTAGATATATAATTTACATGTTTAAGTATACCACTAATGAAATATGTGTTTTAGATGTCATTTTATGTACCAGTTGTGTTGATATTACCCATATTATAATAACCAGTCTGGTCTCTTGTATTTAACAAATCATAAACAGCAACTGGTCCACGTCCGGTAGTTGAATCATATGGACTGTCGTTAGTACGTTGTATCTGTACATTGGCTGTAGTACTTGATTGTTGACCTTCATTATCGTTTAACACATCGTAGACAACAGCAGTAACATCTCCTCCTCTACTTTGCGTGGAGTAATGTTGGTGTTCACTTTGATGGACGTCTGATTCAGGCTTCATTGTCTTCAGTCTTCTTTAATTACAAACAATAGTCGAAATTATCAAACACAAAATATAGATTTCTTCATGAAGAGAGAGAGAGAGAGAGAGAGAGAGAGAGAGAGAGAGGGCGTGAGAGGGTATATCGATGTTCATCTACCCCTTACTACAAAGTTCGAACCCTCCCTTCTACAATAAAGCTTTGTCATCATGTAATACAGTTATAATTTAGAATATAAAACATTCGTTTGAAGAGAGAGGGAGTGAGAGATAGGGATATCGATGTACACCCCCCCACCCTTACTATAAAAGATGATTAGTTCGAAACCTTCCCTTCACAATGAAGGTGTGTCATCATGTAATACAGATATATATCGTAGTAAACTATAATTTACCTGTTAAAGTATATCACCAAGAGGATGTTGATTGCAAGGCTGATTATTAAAGCTGTACCTAAAACTCCACCAACTATAGTAGAAGTTCCTTTATCTGACTGTAAAACCTCACCATTAATACATGTTGCTTTATCATCTGGTGTTGATTCTGTTAAATAGAGTATCTCCTACTAGTCGTTTTTGATATCAAAAAATATCAACACAAGTTGTTAAAGTAACAATCAAATTCTTGTAAAGCGATATCACCTGAGGAGATATCGCAGTAGATTATGAAATATATCACACAAGCGATATCTACTGTAGAATGTATTATTGGGTGATAATATATATTATCATGAGTCATTGAACATTATGTTAATATTATTATTACTTTACTTTAGGTAATAATAATAATAATAATATTTATTGTTTTAAGATTTGGCTCAATAGTCTGTACATATAAAATCCAGAATCATAAATAGTAATTAATATAAAACATAAAATAGTTTTAAGAGCAAAAGGGTGTTAGACATATATTATATAAAGTTACAATTTTTGATATTATTATTGAACATTAGTGTTGTCATCGCTAAACATAACGCGTTATCTACAATACTTTATCTTGTAAACATTCCTTGTATCGTCTCATATCATGATTGATATGGCAACAAATTAATTATAGGTAAGATTGAAATATATATCTTTGATCACAGAAGTGTTTAGTGCTTACCGCTAGGATTATATCTTATCATTTAATTTATTTAATACTAGGTCTATGTTTCGTTCCAGCAAGTTTTTACATGTAAGTTTATATGGTTTAATCTATTGTGATAAGCAACATGAAAGGTCAGTTCGGGCCGCAAACATCTTAAAACCGTAAGGCAATTATAAAAGCCGGCATCGTCAATTTGTTGATCGTACCAGAACGTCATTTCCCGTTCAACCGACAAGACTTGCTACTCCATTTCATCAATAAAGATGATAATATAGATTAATATTCTACCTTGAATCTGTATACTGGTACTAGTAGTTGTATCTTGATCATTTCTTACAGTAGATGAACTAGTAGAATCAGCTGCTGATGATGTAGGATTGGTTGATACACTTGCTGAAAGAAAGGTTGCGCCATTCAAAATATATCACACTGATAGCATTTGTTATTAATACAATGATGACATTTAGGATACGTTTATCAGGTACAACTGTATTATATTTAGTAGAAGTTAGATAAACGTCTTGTCGTATAGTGTGTTAAATGGGGTTTAACTGATTTGAAATGGGGTTTAACATGTTATGTTTCTGCACCGAATGGTCTAATAAAGACGGACATAAGCCATATAGTTCACTATTTAGCCCGGACAGTGGCACTAGGACCCTTATTTCGCATTCTATCTGTCAAGCGCTATTTTACTTACACGTGAATGTGGACTCTATTCCTTGTCAGGCCCTCAGTTCTGGACCAACGAACGAAAAAAGAATATCATGCGGGAAAATCTCGGGGACCTCCCGGGAGCAGCTCCGAGACTCCCTGTTAGCGAGAATGCGTCTTACGAACCACGCCACCGCGTTGTGTAAATAACGTTGAACTGATAACAACAGTATTATAAAAGGAACTGACTTGGGATGTGGATATTATAGTGCCGTGCGCTTGTATATCATTTGAACTGATTGATGATCAAAGTAAAACTGGCATCCATATTTTTATTTGTAATGTATTGGACCATTAAAATATATAACACAACTAATAAAATATATACTCACTGTTTGTAACACACTGATATTCTATCTTGCTGTAAGAATGATATATAGGACTACCATTAAAACAAGATGAAGATCTTTCATTCAAACCATTAAGAATACAAGTTGATCTCCCATCACAGGTTTGTTGTTGTTGTAATAGAAGAGTCTGGTTGTAAGGTGTAACACAATCTCCAGTCTCTTCTCTACAACACCCTGTATCACTACAGCTAGATACAGGTACACACCCTTGTCTATATCCAAACGTTATATTAGTTATTGATATAACCAATGGTTCTATACAGATCAGTCTATGTTCAGTACAAGCTATCCCTGATGAACCAAGACAAGCTGTACTAACTTTAGCCATTGTGATGTCTGTAAAGCAAATTATATTCACCTTGTATTATATTATATAGTATTAATATCATAAACCATGCATGAGTTGTGTATCTTCTATCGTCCGTATATAAATCTTTGAAACTTGAAATGAAATGGAGTTCTGCTTCTGGAACGATGTTTTCCCCTAGTTTTAATCAATTATTTATATCGAGGGTTGATTTTTATTTTTTGTCCCTTCCAAACAACTAGCAGGTCTCTGTGAATGACAAAAGGAAACCGCACTAGAAAATCCAGATGAGCAATTTCGACTAACACCTGGGTTAAGTGGTTGAGCGAAGGATCTACTGGTTAGCTACCCAACGCCTTCCTACTCTCTTAGTCCCCGTCGCGCATCTCAATTATATCCAGATAACAATAAGTTATAACATAAAACGTCAACACATTTGAATTTTTAAAATATTATTCAATGTATGTACAGCCCAAAAGGTAATTGAAACTCGTACTGCTCCCACCCACAAAAACGAAAAGGGCATTCAAACTTTACTGCTCCCACCTACAAATACGAAACAAATTTAATAAAATGTTAACTTACTAAATAATATAAATTGTAAGAATAGACAACAGTAGAAAACCAATCTGCTTATCATCTTGTAACAAACTAACACAGCTCCACTAAAAACAACACCAACATGATATAAATACATTAATCAGTGGTCACGGTATGAATGTTGTCTAATAATAGGGAATTTTAAAAACTTGATTACATGACGTGTATTAAATTGTACACTGGGCTTAGAAACTGAAAGTGGTAGTGTATCAATCACTGTTTTAAAGCAACACATAAAGGGGAGGTGTCATTCCCAAGTGGCCGTTTACGAATATAGTGGGATTCAAAAAGCGGAAAGTAAAGCCAGAACCAACCCGGAAGTGCTACAAGAGATTATTAACAATAAACATGCAAAACCCAAACAAATGTTTATAGACATGAATACAAATCCAACACAGCATGAACCTGCAAACATGAAACAAATCCAAAACACATTGTAGATAAGTTTTTTGGAACTGAAGGACTTGCGTGTGCAAACGACACGATAGACTTTGAAAGAAGAAAGCATGACATCTCAACCGTGTACGAAAAATACCCAGACCTAAAAAAGTATCTTGAAACCGTGAAAGATAGAATAACAAAGTTCGTTTATATACCAAAGAGAAATGGTGACGAAGTCAAATTATGGACAAATAACAACGCGGAATCCGCAAACCATATTTTTAAATGTGCCATTGACTGGAAACCCCAAAAGGCTCCGGAATTAATCGAGAAGCTGTATATGAGTGTGAATTTTCAATTAATTAATTTAAGATCTACCCTGTATTTTTCTGGAGATTATGAACTTTGTAGTCGATATAAAGCATATTCTGTTTCTGAACAAAAGTGGCGCTGTTTCAGCGAAGAGCAAAAAGAAAAATGTTTTGCAAAATTTCTTAAAGACTCGAAAAGGAAGCGCGACGAAGAAGAAATTATGTGTTCAACAAACAAAAAATTTTGTGTAGTAAAGAAAGCAAAGTTACCAGCCAAAAAACCCCATCAAACCAAAAGGTGTAGAAGTGTTCGAACTAATAGAAGATAGGCCTAAAATGTTATTTTTTTTATAACCAGTAGCTAAAACAATCTTGATATATTTGCCCTTCAATGTCTAAATTTTAGTTTTGTCCTTCCATATTCTTTAAAATATATATAAATGTTTTTCGACAGCTGTACGTGATTACACCTCAAATAAAAAATAACATTCTTGTTGTATTCTTTTTTATATAAAAAAAACAACCGTAAAATAGTCGGCGGTAACAAGGATCATTAAGCATTTGGTCGGCGGTAACAAGTATTTTGTCGGCGGTAATTATATTACGGTCGAAAGTCATTACAATGGTGTCGGCGGTAAAAAGTATTTGGTCGACGGTAATTACACGAGGGTCGGTGGTAAAAAGCATTTGGTCGGCGGTAAAAAGTACCACCGCACATAACCAGTGTAAATATTTAGTCGGTGGATCGCAGTATCTTTATATAGTTCATATCTTGACTCTCGTAGGCCTAGTAATGAATTTGCACATATTATAGTATTAGTCAAGTATATATTACTATATGTGAGATATATAAAATAGTTATGCTAATGGTCGTAGTATAATATTAGTCAAGTTTATATAACAATTTGTGAGATATATAAAATAGTTATGCTAATGGTCGTATTATAATATTAGAAAGTTTATATAACAATATATGAGATATATAAAATAGCCGTAGTATAACATACCTGATGACTATACAACTATACTCTCAAGCTGCCCTTCAAGTCTTTACCCGTTGAGTACTATATTTATTATCACACTACCTGTATATGTACAACATATGTACAACATGCATATATAGGACACATGTTTTGTTGTATTCATATACCTGACCAGGTAGTGTATTAAGGTATTGTAATATTATAACGAGGCATGCATACAGTCATATGTAAAATATGTAAACGTACTGTATTTCTTGTTGAGTTAAGTTTCGCTAGGGTGCATGGTTCGTTGAACGTGTGAGGAAGTTAAAACGATACACGGGGGAGATGGATGATCTAGTGGTTTCACAAGGTTTGCCATTGAGTCAAGTGGCGTTGTTTCGATAACCCGTCTGAACGTGATTAGGAGTAAGGTCGCCTGTCCACTCTCGTGGGTTTTCTCCGGGTCGTGGTTTTGTCCCACTGCTTCCGCTTATAGGATTTAATTTTGTTCATTACAATGGCACCTGAAACCATACATTACAAGACTCGCGTACAGGTTTTGAAAACCTCCACAGTGTCTTAAATATTGGCTATTTGCTGTGAAAATATGGACGTATAAAAATATCGCTACTTTATACGGCAAGTGTAAATTAAAATAACCCGGGAAGGTAAAGTTTGAAAATCCAGAATAAATCCCAGACCCGCATCAACGATATCTGTAACACTATTATAGTGATAACAGAATATCAGTTTCGTACATATACGGTTTATTTACGTCGGAAACATAATATAAAACAGCGCCATTTCGCCCTTCTGCCCCGGCAGCGGGTGAACTCGGATGAGCCCATTCACCGGTCTCCGCTCTTCTCTTCTCCTCCCCGATTGTCTATCATCCGCGTCTCGTCTATCTGTCAGTAAACTCATGGTTATATAGCCCAACAATTCGGAAAAATTGATACGAACGGGATGCGAACTTCTTATAAGGAATTTTGAGTCTAACAACACAAAGTCATCATCAGATATGGAGTTGTATATTTACCACGTCATTGTATGTTCAAAGAGTGTAGGGTTTTCATTGCAAAGTATTTCTTTGTTTAAAGAAAATCGTTAAACTTGAAAGAAAAACATCTTCAGACATTGACAGCTTTGTATGATCCAACACTCTTGGTAATCCGGGAACTTGTAAGTAGTTCTAATGGCGGAATTTGTCATATAGCCGAAGCTAAAGGTAAGGTAATTGAGTCTACTGAGGTTTGCCGAGTATAGTCAATCCTAACATTGTATTTGTATGTTACATTTAACAACATTCAGAATAATTAGGGAACACGTAGGCTTAATTACCCACATAGGGCTGGATTAGGCTATCAATATATTAATATTTCACTTGACGTATCTCAATTCCAGCAAGAAACTTATTACAAGTCCAAAAGGCGTGACTTAGATTTCCAGATATATACGAACCTTCCATCGCCTGCTAGTTACGAAATGTTATTTTACCATATCCTAATAAGTTCCACAACAGCAATATACCTACAACAGTTGAAATCCACCATGTCGAAGCGTTAAACTAATGTTTGCACGTAAACATGTATATTACACTGACAGTAAATTAAAACCAATTTTTGCGTTATGCTATTGACTGTACATGTACAGCGGTATGAAATCCAAACATAATGAGGATAATGATGTTTACCACATGGACAAAAATGGAGAACCCGACGACATCAAACATATATACACTTGTTACATTACAACCTGTGTAATATGATTCAAATAAAAGGTCAATTCAAAGTCAGAGTTAATAAATACAAAAGTAGAAAAATATATGGATTTCACTAGGTTAATATGTGTGGTTATGGATGGCAAAATAGATGTGTGATGATACAACATGCTTTTAACCATGAAAGTATAGATACTTTAGTTGTCGCTAATACCCCAAGTTATATCGACTACAGTTGTTTTTAAAAATAAAATTGCCTTTAGTTTATTGTTATTTCCAGTTTAAGGGAGCGTGTATTAGATATATAATTTACATGTTTAAGTATACCACTAATAAAATATGTGTTTTAGATGTCATTTTATGTACAAGTTGTGTTGATATTACCCATATTATAATAACCAGTCTGGTCTCTTGTATTTAACAAATCATAAACAGCAACTGGTCCACGTCCGGTAGTTGAATCATATGGACTGTCGTTAGTACGTTGTATCTGTACATTGGCTGTAGTACTTGATTGTTGACCTTCATTATCGTTTAACACATCGTAGACAACAGCAGTAACATCTCCTCCTCTACTTTGCGTGGAGTAATGTTGGTGTTCACTTTGATGGACGTCTGATTCAGGCTTCAGTGTCTTCAGTCTTCTTTAATTACAAACAATAGTCGAAATTATCAAACACAAAATATAGATTTCTTCATGAAGAGAGAGAGAGAGAGAGAGAGAGGGGAGGGAGAGAGAGAGAGAGGGCGTGAGAGGGTATATCGATGTTCATCTACCCCTTACTACAAAGTTCGAACCCTCCCTTCTACAATAAAGCTTTGTCATCATGTAATACAGTTATAATTTAGAATATAAAACATTCGTTTGAAGAGAGAGAGAGAGTGAGAGATAGGGATATCGATGTACACCCCCCCCCACCCTTACTATAAAAGATGATTAGTTCGAAACCTTCCCTTCACAATGAAGGTGTGTCATCATGTAATACAGATTTTAGTAAACTATAATTTACCTGTTAAAGTATATCACCAAGAGGATGTTGATTACAAGGCTGATTATTAAAGCTGTTCCTAAAACTCCACCAACTATAGAAGAAGTTCCTTTATCGGACTCCAAACCTGCACAGTTAATACTTGTTGCTTTATCGTCTGATGTTGATTCTGTTCACATATAATATTATTAATCATTGATCATTATGTTAATATTATTATTTTACTTTAGGTAATAATTATAATAATATTTATTGTTTTAAGATTTGGCTCAATAGTCTGTACATATAAAAATCAGAATCATTAATAGTAATTAATATAAAACATAAAATAGTTTTAAGAACAAAAAGGTGTTAGACATTTATTATATATAAAATTACATTTTTTGATATTATTATTGAACATTAGTATTGTCATCGCTAAACATAACGCGTTATCTACAATACTTTATCTTGTAAACATTCCTTGTATCGTCTCATATCATGATTGATATGGCAACAAATTAATTATAGGTAAGATTGAAATATATATCTTTGATCACAGAAGTGTTTAGTGTTTACCGCTAGGATTGTATCTTATCATTTAATTTATTTAACATTAGTTCTATGTTTCGTTCCAGCAAGTTTTTACATGTAGTTTATATTATGGTTTAATCTATTGTGATAAGCAACATGAAAGGTCAGTTCGGGCCGCAAACTTCTTAAAATCGTAAAGCAATTATAAAAGCCGGCATCCTCAATTTGTTGATCGTACCAGAACGTCATTTCCCCTTCAACCGACAAGACTTGTTACTCCATTTCATCAAGAAAGATGATAATATAGATTAATATTGTACCTTGAATCTGTATACTGGTACTGGTAGTTTTATCTTGAACATTTGTTACTGTTGATGAACTAGTAGAATCAGCTGCTGATGATGTAGGATTGGTTGATACACTTGCTGAAAGAAACGTTGCACCATGGAAAATATATCACACTGACAACATTTGTTATTAATACATAATGGTATTTAGGATAAGTTTATCAGGCACAACTTTATTATATTTAGTAGAAGTTAGATAAACGTCTTGTCGTATAGTGTGTTAAATGGGGTTTAACATCTTATGTTTCTGCATCGAATGGTCTAATAAAGACGGACATAAGCCATATAGTTCACTATTTAGCCCGGACAGTGGCACTAGGACCCTTATTTCGCATTCTATCTGTCAAGCGCTATTTTACTTACACGTGAATGTGGACTCTATTCCTTGTCAGGCCCTCAGTTCTGGACCAACGAACGAAAAAAGAATATCATGCGGGAAAATCTCGGGGACCTCCCGGGAGCAGCTCCGAGACTCCCTGTTAGCGAGAATGCGTCTTACGAACCACGCCACCGCGTTGTGTATAAATAACGTTGAACTGATAACAACAGTATTATAAAAGGAACTGACTTGGGATGTGGATATTATAGTGCCGTGCGCTTGTATATCATTTGAACTGATTGATGATCAAAGTAAAACTGGCATCCATATTTTTATTTGTAATGTATTGGACCATTAAAATATATAACACAACTAATAAAATATATACTCACTGTTTGTAACACACTGATATTCTATCTTGCTGTAAGAAGGAAATATAGCTGTACTAGTAAGATCACAATATGAAGAGCTTTCAGCCAAACCATTAATAATATTAAGAGTACAAGTTGATCCGCCACTACATGTTTGTTGTACTGATGATAGAAGCGTTGGGTTGTAAGGTGTAAAACAATCTCCAGTCTCTGCTCTACAACATGTTGTATCAGCACAGTTAGATAGACCAACAACACTACATCCTTGTCTATATCCAAACGTTATATTAGTTATTGATATAACCAATCGTTCTGGACAGATCAGTTTATGGTCATTACAACCTAAACCTGGTAAACCATAGCAAGCTGTACTAACTTTAGCCATTGTGATTTCTGTAAAGCAAATCATATTCACCGTGTATTATATTACATAATATTATTAGGTATAATAAACCATGCATGAGTTGTGTATCTTCTATCGTCCGTATATAAATCTTTCAAACTTGAAATGAAATGGAGTTCTGCTTCTGGAACGATGTTTTCCCCTAGTTTTAATCAATTATTTATATCAAGGGTTGATTTTCTGTCCCTTCCAAACAACTAGCAGTTCTCTGTGCATGACAAGAGAAAACCGCACTAGAAAATCCCGGTGAGCAATTTCGAGTAACACCAGGGTTGAAGGCTCTACTGGTTAGCTACCCAACGCTTTCCTACTCTCTTATTCCCCGTGACTCATCTTAATTGTATCCAGATAACAATAAGTTATAACATTTGAATTTTTAAAATATTATTCAATGTATGTACAGTTTGACTGGCCTTCCCAAAAGGTCATTGAAACTCGCACTGCTCCCACCCACAAAAACGAAAAGGTCATTCAAACTTTACTGCTCCCACCGACAAATACGAAACAAATTTAATAAAATGTTAACTTACTAAATGATATAAATTGTAAGAATAGACAACAGTAGAAAACAAATCTGGTTAACATCTTGTAACAAACACAACTCCACTGAAAACAACAGCAACATGATATAAATGTTTTAATCAGTGGTCACGGTTTGAATGTTGTCTAATAATAGGGAATTTTGAAAACTTGATTACATGACGTGTATTGAATTGTACATTTGGCCTAGAAACTGAAGATGATAATGTATCAATCGGATATTCACTGCTTTAAACCAACACATAACCAGTGTAAATAGTCATTAGATCGCAGTATCTTACATATAGTTCATATCTTGTCTCTCGTAGGCCTAGTAATAACTTTGCATATATTATAACATTAGACAAGTTTATATTACACTATGTGAGATATATAAAATAACTATGCTAATTGCCGTAGTATAACATACCTGATGACTATACAACTATACCCTCAAGATACCCTTCAAGTCTTTACCCGTTGTGTACTATATTTATATTCACACTACCTGTATATATGCAACATGCATATATAAGAAACATGTTTTACTATATCCTTATACCTGACCAGGTAGTGTATTAAGGTATTGTAATATTATAACGAGGAAATCATACAGTTATATATAAATGTGCTGTATTTCTTGTAGAGTTAAGTTTCGCTAGGGTGCATGATTCGTTGAACGTGTGAGGAAGTTAAAACGATACACGGTGATCTAGTGGTTTCACAAGGTTTGCCATTGAGTCAAGTGACGTTGTTTCGATAACCCGTCTGAACGTGACTAGGAGTAAGGTCGCCTGTCCATTCTCGTGGGTTTTCTCCGGGTTCCCCGGTTAACTCCCACTCCTTCCAGGCAAGCGAATTATTGAAATAAAATTGATCCATATGGCCGTTAAACCCCACTTCTCTCCCTCTCTTCATGTGCGTACATAAACGTATCGTGGATTTCATATAGTGTAGGTATATGGCTGTACTTACTCGGGTATGATCAAATAAGCTTTCATGACTAGCCTTTTCGACTTCTAACAAGTTGGTGAATGTGGTTATAAATAAAGTTGCTTAGTCAGGTGCATGGAAGGGTATCGCTGCCAATATTAAATGCTCTGCGACAATGTCGTTAACATTGATTATCTGTAAAAAGTACAATGTACAAAGTCAAAATACCGGTAATGATCAAGTCAAAATACCTCTAAGGCAAGAGTTAAATGTAAAACGTCAAATGTTAAGTGTAAATTGCACTTAGAAAATGCTTTTATTGACGTGTCTACATTTTACATGTCTCTCATTACATTTTACATTTGCTCTCTGCCACTTCTCATTTGTCCTTTCACGCATTCTACACAGCATGTTTCGCACAGCGTCAACTTGCCTATGCAAATGTTGGATATCACGTGACTTATTAACATATACGGAAACCTGGCACACTATATATCAGCACACGATAACCGGATATCTAGCGGGCACACTTTAAAAAAATCTGGACGACCGTGCGTAATCATGAATGTGCCAGGAAATAATTGATAGATTCAAAGAGCCAAAGAAGCAAACTTTCCAGTAATTTATAACACAATAACTGGAATTGTGTATCAATACCCTTATTTTGACATTTTAAATACTCCCTTTTAGTACAGCCTAATTAACTTTGAACCATTAAAAAACCCAACAATATGTATAAATAATATATTTAAAGAGTGGAATGACCATACATTTTTTAGTATGGGCGTAGATCATTTTTGATTAAGCTCCATATCTTTAGTTTAGTTTAGTTCACCCCCCCCCCCCCACCCTTCCTTCATTTCAACTTTAATCTTTTTCTGTAAAGTTATGCAAATAAGAATGTGCCAGAACATTATTAGCATATTTGAAAAAGAACATTCAGTGATAGATATTTTTAAGGAGCAATGGACGTACTTTAGTGATAGGTAGCATGGTATCGAGAATTTCGGATTAAGACCCCCCCCCCCCCCCCTCCGCAATCTTGGCAATAGATTTTAGTTCCATTCAACTTTGTTTTGTTTTTTTTTAAGTGCCAGAAAAATATTTACATATTTGAAAAGAGCAATGAACCTGCTTTTCAATTTTGGATTTTTTTTCTATCAAGACTCGTATTTTAACATGGAATACCGCCCCCCCCCCCCAAAAAAAAAAAACCCTGCGTATTGCGGGTGTTTCTTTAGGCCTTCAATATTATTTCAAAATTAGTAATAAGACAAATTAACTTATCCACCAGACCATAATCAATGAACTCTCGATGGAATCGTTAGTCTGTGACATTTATTGGATTTGAGTTATGAAAATACGGTTGTGCCAGAAAACTATTTACATATGTAATATGTAACATGACACTCGGAATTTCGTACTTGGACATTACCCCCCCCCCCACACACACACACACAGACACACACACACACACACACACACACACCCAGTCATGGTAAAGTACCATCCACATTTGATCGTTTGCCAAGGTAAGTAAGTATATTCCTTATTGTGTGCTATCTGATTTCTTGTGGTGAATATCCTTGTTCTTGCTTATAGTGTGACAGGTTTCCCTATATGTTAATAAGTCACGTGATATCCTACATTTGCATATGAAAGTTGATGCTGTGAGAAAGATGCTATGTAGAAAGCGTGAAGGACAAATGGGATGTGGCAGAGCGCGAATGTAAAATGTAATGCGAGAAATGTAAAATGTAGACACGTCAATAAAAGCATTTTCCCAGCAAACATTTGTCATTTGACACTTAACATTTGACGTTTTACATTTCATTTCTTGCCTTAGAAGTATTTTGACTTTATCATTATCGGTATTAGGACTTTGTACATTGTACTTGTTACATATAGTCAATGGAAAATACATTGTAGCAGAGCATTTAATATTGGCAGCGATACCCTTCCATATAGGTGAAGTTCTTATGTCAGACGATATTGCTTTATTTAGTTATACATTGTACACCTCGTTAATAACTTTACGGTAATATGTTAAGCCGCACGTGTGACATTACACTGTGGACAGCTATGGCGGAATACTAGGGGAGACCGCGTTCGTCGCCTGTCGCCGGCCTTTATCGTATATATCTTGTAGGTCATAAACTGTTGATAACTGGTAATCTGTTTGTCAGAAATGAAATGAAATGGAGTTTAACGTCTTACTAAAGACGGGCATACGCCATAGAGTGTGCTATCAGGGAAATTTTACCCCGGCAATGGAACTACTGCCTACTCGTATATCGAATTCCAACTACTAAGAGATCTTTTACGTGCATTCCAATGTATACAGGGGACATAAGTTTTTCGTCCCATCCGAACGACTAGACGACTGTCCTTGTTATTCCCTCCGTCTTGCACCACTGCCACCTATACACTATTTTATTACAATACTATTACAATATACGCCAATAAATTGCATTCCAAGTCAGAGTCAATAAAGACAAAGGCTTAGTAGGTAAATCTCTGTTCTTATGGGTGGTAAAATAGGTATGTGATTTTTAACCATGAACGTATAGATACTTTTGTTGTCGCTAATACCCACGCCGGAAAATCTGGATGAACTTTTTCAGCCAATTCAGGGATCGAACACCCGACCTCCAGGCTAGCGAACCAGCGTCTTACTCACTTAGTCACGTGATCCCCTATATCGAATGGAACAGAGATCTTTGGGATTAAAATATATATTATAAAGGGCGTATATACTTTTAAATTTTAAAATAGAAGAAAAGGGCTCTAAAAGCATATATTAATGTAATATGAATGTATGTAAAGTAATTTATATTCAATTTTTAAAAGATTCATGGTAATTTCTAATCAATTGTGTTTGTTGAAAAATGTGGACAGTTCAATTATTATAATTTCTAATCAATTATGTTCGGTGAAAGATGTGAATCGTTCAATTATTGTAATTTCTAATCAATCATGTTCGGTGAAAGATGTGAACAGTCTAAATTGAACGGCTGTTGTTTATAGTCCGGGAGCCCAGTGAGATTTAATCAAAATCTTTAGTCCAAAAGGTTTGAGGTCTACACCACATATTTTACCCCTAGATCATTTTGGAAAGCCAAGTCTTAAGTTTTGTAATCTGTGCATATACCTGGGAGCACCCCCCCCCCCCAACCCTCCCATATTTAATGCGAGTTAAAATTCAATGTCCATCTACAATTTTTTGGCAAGCGTTTCACACTTAACACTAAGAAACAGAATGCATGACTTAAGAGCATACAATGTTGTGCTAATGCTACTTAAGAGCTTAATTAATTAGCACTAATTAGTGACCGTAATTAAAATTTAGAGTCCATAACTGAAACAAAGCCTAAAAGCTAGCTAACCAAGTCATGAAACCAAAAATATCACTTAAGAGCGACACAAGTTGAACAAACCTTGCTTAAGACTCGTTCAAAGGTCAAAGGTCACTAATGAATGACCATACTTAAAATTTAGAGTCCATAACTGAACCAAAGCCTAAAAGCTAGCTAATCAAGTCAGGAAACCAAAAATATCACTTAAGAGCGACAAAAGTTGAACAAACCTTGCTTAAGAGTGGTTCAAAGGTGACAAGGGTCAAAGGTCAACTTTTAGGTCACATAATGACGTTTGAGTGGATTTGATTAAATTATCTTGTCCAGAATTATTTTTCTTTCTAACACCATTTCTATGAGTTTCACTGCACAAAATGACTGCTTAAGAGCTTATTAATTAGCACTAATTTGTGACCATAATTAAAATTTAGAGTCCATAGCTGAAACAAAGCCTAAAAGCTAGCTAACCAAGTCAGGAAGCCAACAATATCACTTAAGAGCGACAAAAGTTGAACAAACTTGGCGTTAGACTGGTGACAAATGTCATATTTTGGGCCACATTATGACCAATTAACCAATCAACCCATCAAATTGCTTATCTGTGCTTGCCCTTCAAGAGACGCGGACAAATATGCGACGAATCACTCATTCCTAGGAAATGAAATGCAGGAACTTTTATGTGTTCTCCTTTACATGGATATTTACGGGAAAACAGGTCGAAATCGGAAGGTTATTTTCCATATAATGCTATCAAGACTGGCTTATACTTATAACATGTTTGTGCTAGATAAGATAAGATGTTAATTGCATCAAAACGTCCATTTAGGACAACATGTATACATATATGTTTAGACATAGTCGTATACATTTAATAATACATATAACATAGAAAACACATACATGTACACACGAGTACATATCCTCTCACAGTCTCACACAACAACTGTTGGTCTTCAACGGAATTATTAGTGAGCAGAAATTCGGCCGTATATCTATTATCACTCGTCGCTTCAGTCAGTTATATTGAGCGGTGACTCGTGTTTTCCTTTGGCGTTCGTCACTTCCGATACGGGAAACCTGTATTACTCAGCTATCGTAGCAATGATCTCTGTGTTAAAAGTATATTTGGAATGTGTTTAACCAGCTCTAACACATATGTGATAATGACTGGCACCAATATTGTCCTTTAACTTTCCCGGCCAATTCAGAAATCAAACACCCGACCTCCAGGCTAGCGAGCCAGCGTCCTACTCACCGTGATCCCCCGTGTAACATAAGATCAAAGGATTTAATGATAACGATGAATGTGGATTTGACATCTTTATTTCAACGATGCGGGAACTATGACCTACTGTCAAGGGATCTTGTACATGCATGCCAATGTATACACTTCCCATCCGAACGACTAGACAGCTGTCCTTGTCAAGGGGAAACAACGTAGTAAAATACCCCTTGGTAGTTGGAATTAGATATGAGTAGGCCATAGCGCTGCTGCCCGGGCAAAATGTCCATCATCGCACACTGTATGACCTATGCCTGTCTTCATTAGCCCAGTCGGAGCAATTTCATTCTGGGATCTCCTGGGTTGTGAGCAAGCTATATGCGCACCGAGCAACCACGACTCCCATATTTCAATGGACAGAGTAACCCTAGTGTTTCCGAAATGAAATGGGGTTTAACGTCCTACTCCTAAACTGGGCTAATGAAGACGGGCATACGCCATGCAGTGTGCTATGAGGGTACTTTTGCCCGGGAAGCGGCGCTACGACCTACTCTTATATCGACTTCCAACTGCCAAGGGATCTTTTACGTGCACTCCAATGTGTACACGGGACCTCGGTTTTTCTTCCCATCCGAACGACTAGACAGCTGCTGTCCTTGTCAGGCCCTCCGTCCTGCCTCACTGACAAGGGTAAACCACGCCGGAAAATCGGGATGAACTTTCTCGGCCAATGCAGGGATCGAACACCTGACCTCCAGGCTAGCGAGCCAGCGTCTTACCCACTTAGCCACGTGATCCCCCCTAGTGTTTCCGAATATAGTCTACCATGTAGGGCGTCTATGATGACACCGGATTACCCTAACCCTATTTGACCAATTCATTCCCAAACTCCAACCTCGGTACCCTTTGTAGCGAGCCCTCCTTTAGACCCGTGTCCACATTAAATAAAAAGGTTCAATGTCCTGGTTATCTGCACATATAGTGTGCTATGATGGGGTCAATTTTGCACTGACACCGGTGCTACAACCTTGGAGTGTACATCGAATTCCGACCCGTAAATGTTTTTTACGTGTACACACTGAAAAAACACTTGTGTTGGATCTCAACACAAGTACTTGTGTTAAAACTAATCTACACAAGTTATGTGTTGTTTTGCATTGCATTAACACAAACTTGTGTCGATTTATAAAATCTTGATTTGTTTTCTTTTTAAAAAAAAACCTCCATACAAAGTCTGAATTCGGGAGTCGTCAAGTTTTAAGAAAAGTAATAAAGGGCTTAATTCACATCTCGAAAATCACATGCTGTTCTTCACTGGAAGGGTGTGAGTACCAATTAATCAGACAATTGCCAGACAGACTTGAATGTTAATTGATGTTAAGTTGTCTGTAAAGTTAAAATGTCTGTCTTTTTTTATTGACCCAATAAACTGATAGATCAAATGAATATATAGTGTACATGTGATTTTCAGCACCCTGGTGTTTTCGAAAATTGATTCAATGTACAATGAACAAAAAAAATGAGTAAAACTCTTAATAATGTAATTGGTTGATGTAATCGAAATTGGACAGTATTGGTTAACTGAAAAGTAACCAATCAAATTTAATTGATCATCCACGTGTATCTCATAATCGACTTATTGATATAATGGTTCTCCAAGTTATCTATACTTTTTGTCTGCGATATCACTTCGGTGGAAGCGGACGTAAAATACAACTAACTAAGAAGAAGTATCTACACTTTAGTCATTGCGACAAATTCTTTCTTTGATATTATAATAGCGACATTCAGTTAGATAGATGTAGTGAAGTTAGCATCAACAGGGTGCTTTAGCCGTGATATTTTAAAAAAAATTATAATGGTCACATAGAATACCAGACCGCAGGTTTGTAAATTTTTACAAAAAATAAAACCGTGTATTTAATTTAGCATGTATATATTGCTTCTATGTATATAATAATTCGTTCGGTTAAAACAGTCAGATTTAGAACTACTGCCACTGACTGCACCGGAAGTCTATTTATATAATGGCGCCACAAAGAAATTTTTTTTGATGTGTTCTAAAAGTGTTCCGCTAATTCAGCAATCTAATGAATCTGTCTTAATTTTTCTGAAATCGTGCTTAATGAATCTGTCTTAATTTTTCTGAAATCGTGCTTAATTATTATTAGCTAATCGGCGCTACACCGTTGTTCAAATACTTATAATTGCAAGAAACCCCCGACTAGGACCAGCAGGTAAGAATCTGTCTTGATTTTATAGTAATACCCGGTTGCAATTATTGGCCGCCATCTTTGATTTTTATAGACGTTCGGGCAAAAGGAGAAATGTATATCCAGACATGGACTATAGCTAGATACTAACTTTTGTGTTAGTTGTTTAGTTGAAATGTAATCTTATTTCTGTAAAAGAAAAAAAACAACAACAAACAAATCAGCCTTTTTTTTATATCAATGTCATCAATGTGTAGGCCTAATATTAGACTTTCAATGATTCAGAAGTTTCTCTACAGTTTCGTTATTTTTTTTCCAGTCATTGATGTTAGCATGTACTACACAAAGATAAACAGGTAACAGAATTTCACTTCCTTTTAATATATTTTTTTAATAATGGCCAATAATTGTTATTGTATGTAACACGAAAAGTATTTATCTCTGTAGAGAGAGGGCGAGTAAATGGGGTTTAAAGTTCACTAAATTCACTTGACACAAACTATGCCATTCATTTCCTTGTATTAAATTGGTCGAATCAAGTAGGTCCATGCTATATATATGTCCTAGAATCAAGTAGGACAGGTAGTCTTCTTCCGCCCTTTTTCTGAACACTGTCTCATTCTATTGCCATCTGTGTATGTTGTGTTATATTAATTCTGCATAATTAACTCTAGTTAACCTAGTTAACTCTATAATAATAAATGAATTTAATATATAAATAAATAAATAAAATATAAATAAACCAATAATATATTTGTAGTTTAATATGTTTTATCTTATCATTACAGGCAAAGCATGAAGCCAAAGGAAATGTTTTTACCAAGGCATGTTCCTCAATAGCGGAGAGAGTTTTATCCAGTGTCGGTTCTGCAGAAGAACCCATTCATAGCAGACCACCCATTGCAGCACTTGTAAGGTCGCTATAATAACCCGACAGACTCTGCGACCAAAAGATCCCACTGACGTGTCGTCAAACGTAAGTACTCATGCAATTAAATACCCATGTATATAAGAATTTATTAACATGTAATTAAATGTACAATTTTATTTATTTATTAACATGTACTTAAATGTACTTTTTTATTTATTTTTTGTTTTAGCTTGACGAAGATTTCATCGATCATAGTGCACCGGGATTTTATCAAAAAAGAGTAAAAGTTGGGGAAAGGCGCCATCACATTTTTTGTACTGATAGACAGATGCAACTACTCGCACGCGCAAAAACTTGGTATATGGATGCAACTTTTCGGGTGGTGAACAAGCCATGGTCTCAGCTGTTTTCCATACACGCCTTCATTAAGACTGGAGAGACCACCCGACAGTTACCATTGGTGTTTTGTGTAATGTCGGGTAAAATCCAAGACGACTATTATAAGGTAAATAGCACTTACTGATTGAATTACTATTAATAGTAAAAAAGGACTATTATTTGGGACCTTGAAATTGTCACAAATGGGTCGCACTAACAGCGACATTTGTTTCAGGCATATTTGTTTCATCGGTGACACGTCTGGTGTCATGTGAATGCAACGACAACAGCCTGGTTGATTGATTTGTTGATTGGAGTTCAGATGTCTACATTAAAATCGACCACTTTCAAGACCGACTTGAAATTTCTAGAAATTTTTCTGGGGGAGACAGGCCCCAACAAATCCCCCGACGGTGCGTTTCACAACTTTGGCGCAAGACGGTGACCTTGAAGAGACGTCGAAAACCATTTAACAGACATAGTAAAAGTCATATCTTACGAGATTATCGCTGGTCTTGTCAGAAAATGCTATTTTATATATGACCAGTTTGTGTTTGAAAAATTTAATTATTTATTCTCCCACCATTAAAGCACACTAATTACGAAATATCGCTCTCAGAAACTTCATGGTTTCTTTTGCAATTTGTTTGGGGTAAGACGTTATATAAATAATATCAATCTGTCTACACACAAATTTAACAGATACAAATGCATGTTATTCCACAGGTAGACAGACAGGGCCTCCTTTGAAGGGACTCAGTGAAGGGAACGCGGTTGGTTTAGAGTTTGTCTGACCCCTTTGAATATTTGCGTCTCATCTCCAATGAAAACAATCATGTTGCTCTCATGCTGTTCTCAACCAGAATCAAACATATATCGTACCTGAGATTTGTTAGCATGTTCCACACAACCCAACATTTATCGGCACCGGGATTAAGGGTGTATATCTTTGTTTCTAACGCTTATTGGGAATACGCCACGGAAACTACAATAAAAACTTATTTACAAAAACATTCTAAAGAGGGAAAACTGACATATTTCAAGCTTTACTGTATTTAAAGAAATAATTTAAATCAGCCGGCTGAAACCCCGTCTCCGCTATTTGTTCAGTCATTCTTTAGGTATAGTGCCAGTTTCCACCGACAATGATATTGCAAACAAGTGTCCAATCTATAAAAGCATACATTCCTACAAAATGTTTCTTTAGTCAAGTGAAACAATAAATACATAACTATGCGAGGGTGTGGTGAGTAAATTCGTGGTAACGTGAATAGGCTAGTGTGACATAGAACAAGGTCACATTGATGTTGACAAATACGTAAGACGATATGAACATCAACTAAAAAGATATGTAATGTGATTCAGCTGCAAGGTGATATATGCATATATGCAGCATAGATAATTAAAACTTCTATTCAAGTTAAACCAACTGTATCTATTTATTTAAGTCTTACGTCGAGCTGAATACATTTTATGATTTATTTTCATCTATTGGTGGTTAACAGTGTGTAACTAAAAACTAAAATTGGATCTTATTATTGCCAATGATATAATGTACATGTAATAGCAAGTGTATATATATTTTTTGTTCAGTCTGTACACAGTAACATATCTGAGAACCATATTATTATCATTTCTGCCCAAGGCTCCCTGTGCCTTATAGTTAGCAGTGATACAAGGCAATTACCAATTTTCCATGTTCTTGGCCTGAAGAAATAAAATACAACTGATTTGAAGTTGGAATTATTATTTGTCTAAGATGACTGGGCATTTACAAATTGAAATAGCTACTCTTCAATAAGAAAATACATGAATATTTTTCCCAATTCACCTGGATTTTATTGTAGGTCTTTGTACGTGAAATAGCTTTATTTAACGTCCGCTACCACCGAAGTGATATGGCAGAAAATTAACAAATTCGGATTCCCTTTTAAAGGAAATTGACTGCACTATTGCTGGATTGTATTATATAGGTCATGTCAGTTTTTTTCAAAATGGCGCCCAGAACACAAAACAAACATTGCAATTCAGGGCTGACTGGTGTCGAGGCTGTATCCTAAGAATGATTTTTTGAATATTTAATCACACAGAAACACAAGTATGCACATGCAGTTATGATATAATATTAAATTAGCTTACCTCAAATACCTCGAAATATACTGTTTGGTCAGTTTGTCCGCCCGCCATATTTCTATTAGTCACACATCCTTCGGCCAATTAAAATGGACGTATATTTTGTTTTAACCGAAACGAAAAATTTGCGTTATAAATAGTAAACGAGCTTGATTGACCGACCACTGCTAATGTTTTTTCGTGAAACGGTATAACTGCAATCAACACACGGCCGCCATTCTCGATGATTGACAACTCACATTTTTCCTCATCCATCAAAGAACCGTTAGGTTTCTTTGAACATACTGTAATAACATTATCAGTTAATCAGCTTTAATTATCCCGCTTTGATCGTTGCCATTTCTTATATTTTCCACAAAAAAACTTTGCCTTGTACGCACTAATTTATCAATTTGTATTGCCATCTACGACAAGCATGTCAACGTGCAGCTCACGGATTATCGTTAACAATTTCTAGGGGCTTGTAAAAAAAAGATTGCATGTCGTGTAAATATTTATTTTGTTTTTTGTGTAGGTCATTTTCAAATAAATTCATCAGCATATTATTCGTTTTAAATAAATATAAAACTTTTATGAGAAACGATGATTATCAAAGAACCGTAAGTGCAACTAATGTTTTATCGTTTGGTTGAGCCTTTTACTAACCACGTGTTTCATGTTAATAAATATTTTCTTTCGTGTTTTGTTTGAATTGGCCTATTTCTAATAAATTATCCCGAGTCCCAAACGTTGTTAACCCGAGTCCCAAACGTTGTTAACCCGAGTCCCAAACGACGTATACTGGAGTCCCAAATGTCGTGGTCATATTTTTTTTAGTCCCAAATGATGTGAGTCCCAAATGACATGTAATCAACCTAGAGTTGTTGTTAGTGTTTGTCGGATAGATCCTTTATACTTACTGGCGCTAGGTAATTTCGAGGCTAATATTGTTCAATTTTATTTGAATGATTTGCTTGCGCGTACCGTAGGAGTGTATTAGAAACAGTGTTTGCGCAGGTTCGAGAACGGCTGAAGAACATGAAAACACTTTCATGAGTCTCGAACATGAGAGAACGGTATCCATGGTAACAAGATGAATTAAATTCATACAATCTGTTACGATAACTTGTTTAGTATTTACTTCGCTATTAAGCATAATTTTGATAAATTATGACACCGTTTTACTCCTTTTCAATTCTTTGGATGACGATTACATCACCTTTTGATACGCCCTCGTCCGTAGGTTTGTCCATCGTCTACAGAACTGATTATTTTAAAATTGATATGTTGTTTATTTTAATGAGATGAATCCTATTTAATTTCAATAATTTCTGTTAGTTTCTTCTGGAGTTATGGCCCTTGTTTCACTTTGTGAAATTCATTTGAATCTTTTAAATTAGTGAAACGAAGACGTCTATTAAATTTCTGCGATTTCTGTGAATTATGTCTAGAGTTGTGGCCCTTGTTTCACTTTTTCGAACCTTGTGAACGCACGAACAACAAAATTATCATCCGATTTGTATGAAAATTGTATGCATTATTTAAATTAGTAAAACACAAAACAAAAAAATCTGTCAAATTTCAACAATTAAGGCCCATGTTTCAGTTTGTAGAACCTTTGTAAACCCACAAACGACAAAAATTATAATCTTGTATGAAATTTTCTTGTAAATGCCCACATTACCTACAAAAGAATGAATATGCGACAATCCCTGTTGACTGCGCAAACGATTAAACTGCTGTGGGCATATGTTTCGTTGCCTGGCAACCTAACTTACTTCATGTTATACTGGCCACATACTACCGGTACATCCAATTTTCGAACGGTATTAAACTTCTAAATTAATAAATGCACCCATGATGCTGTTTTCTCAGCAGTTATCGATGTGTCGACCTTTGTAAACCCACAAATGACGAAAATTATAATCTTGTATGAAATGTTCTTGTAAATGCCCACATTACCTACAAAAGAATGGATATGCGACAATCCCTGTTGAC
This sequence comes from Patella vulgata, assembly GCF_932274485.2. Classification (NCBI taxonomy): domain Eukaryota; kingdom Metazoa; phylum Mollusca; class Gastropoda; family Patellidae; genus Patella; species Patella vulgata. The sequence goes on from NC_065880.2 coordinate 2,788,518, forward strand.
TGCACAAACGATTAAACTGCTGTGGGCATATGTTTCGTTGCCTGGCAACCTAACTTACTTGATGTTATACTGGCCACATACTACATCTAATTTTCGAACGGTATTAAACTTTTAAATTAATAAATGCACCCATGATGCTGTTTTCTCAGCAGTTATCGATACGTCGACCATGTTTGTTCTCCCTCACACCAGCTATGAGGTAGTGTGGGATTTGAGAACGGGAATGTGTTCGTGAACGCATTCCAGACTGCTCAAGTCCGACAAGAACCCATTCTCCGTCCGTTCTCTGCACCGGAACACTGTTTCGAATACACCCTAGGGGTATTTAGGAAAGGGAGGAAACCGGAGGACCCGGAGAAAACCCACAAGGCTGGACAGGCGACCCTATTCCTAGTCACATTCAAGTGGGGAATCACATAATAATGGCCTATTTCAAATAAGATATTTGCATATAAAGAAAGTAGGCTTACAGCCTCTTTCAATTGTGATATTTGCATATAAAGAAAGTACAAACTTAAATCGTCAGTGCTGGATAAACTAGCCAAAGGATTTGGCTGAATCAATTGGCGCTAAACTTCACCTAGTTTATCCACTGACATACGCCCGAATCAAACATGTTTGATATATTTGGCCGAATTGTATTTGAGTGGTGTGTCCGCTTCGCCGAAGCATTCGTCTGATTTTAGAATTCATTAGCCAATCACCACTCATTCATATCGAGTGGGTATCGCAAACTAGCAGTCGAACTGTGACACGGGTGCTACAGCCAACAAATTCCAACTACCATACTATCGGCTTAAATGCACGCCAATGGGACCTCAGGTTTTGTGTTTCATTGAAACGACTAGAAATGAAATGAAATGGGGTTTAACGTCCTACTGTTTTGCCCCGAACTGGGCTAATGAAGACAGGCATACACCACACAGTGTGCAATGAGGGAAATTTTGCCCGGACAGCGGCACTGCGGGGTATCGAATTCCAACTGTCAAGGGATCTTTTACGTGCACGCCAACGTGTACACGGGACCTCCGTCCTGCATCACTGACAAGCGGGAACCACGCCGGGAAATCTGGGTGAACTTTCTCGGCCAATGCAGGGATCGAACACCCGACCTCCAGGCTAGCGAGCCAGCGTCTTACCCACTTAGCCACCATGACGACTAGGCATAGAATCCATGCTGAAAAATAAATTGAAATGAGCTTTCTCGGTCAAAACTGGGAGCGAACCCGCAACCTCCCGGGTACCAAGCCAGTGCCTTACACACTAAGCCACATGACTCTCTTCTAATTACTGTGACAGTCCAGTCACATGACAAACAAGGGTTATTAAAACAGATTTTCAAGGCTTGGGTAAGATCTTCGGGATTCAAATGGTTTTAGATATCACACAGTTTGTATATGGTAAGGTATCTTAAACAGTTTATTACATGTCACATATTCATATTTTTCAGTTTCCATATTAGATGCCATAGCAAATCAAAGATCATATAATAAAATAAGTCAAAAAACCCAAATATGGAAAAAGAAAGAGCTGAAGAAATGGTGATTTGAGCACCTATGCTTTCTCATAGGTGTTTTTGGAGGGTGAGTGTTCAATTCTAATAGAAAAGATTGTTGTTATGGTATTTTAGAATCTCACCATAATGTGTTTGGCACAATATATCCCGGTTGGAGCTGATGTGACATAAACCTCCATTTCATTTTATTGTTTTGAAATTTAAAATTCAGTTTAGTATAGTAAATTTGTACACGTACATGTATGTGCACAAACAGAATCTTACTTATGTCCAGATACATGTAGATATGACTGTCTCATCTGTGGGGGACCACGGTGGCCAAGTGGGTTAGACACTGGCTCGCATATTTTAAGGTCGCGGGTTTGCAGTAAGACATTGCAGTACGGAGGACTGGGCTAATGAAGTTGGGCATATGCCATACAGTGTGCTACGAGAGAAATTTTGCCGGGTACCGTGACCTTAAGGCCTTCTCTTGTATCAAATTCTAACTGCCAGGGGATCTTTTACATGCACACCAATGTGTACACGGGACCACGTTTTTTTGTTCAATCTGAATGACTAGACAGCTGTCCTTGTCAGGCCCTCCGTCCTGCATCACTAACAAGAGGAAACCACGCCGGAAAATCTGGGTGAACTTTCTCGGCCAATGCAGGGATCGAACACCCGACCTCCAGGCTAGCGAGCCAGCGTCTACATGTATCTTCAAATAATCATAATACCTAATTTTAGTTGGGTTATCGCCCTTATTGGGGCTAGTGATTCGACGTCCCAGACAGCATGATATGTACAGGTGCGGTATAGACGGAAGAGATAAAAACACGAATATTATTATACTCCAACAGAGAGCAAAAGAACGAAAAAACTTATTCTGTTTCTTTTAGAGTTGCCTTCAATAGAATTAAGACTGTCGGGCTACCAAGTACGAAAACCCCAAACTATTAGACAAAAGAATTAAAAAATGATATCGGGAAAATAGTGTAATCAGCAAATGGACTGTCATCATGTACAAAATACATGATGGACAGTAGTCCGGAAGAGGAAGATTACCCTGCCTGTCGCCACATCCAACCCGTTAGACAAATTCTCGATAAAATAGCGTAATCAGCTAATGGACTGTCCAATATTAATACAGCCTTAAGAGACTTTACACAAGTAAAAATCTACCATTTAACCAGGCACTCCGTATCAAAAGAATATCCAGCACAACAGAAGAACTAAAGAAATCTCTTATACTACTCAAGCAGAAACTAAACCGCAGAGGTTACCCGAACAATGTTATACATCAAGGGATCACAAAAGCACTCAACGAACCCCGATCAACCCCTTCCAACTCCACACCCTTCACCAACATCACCAACCTATACAACCAAATATTTACCCAAAATCAACCTGAGATCGATCATCACTACAAACCAAAAACTATGAGAAAATCATGGAGACACAGAATCGCTACACAATTGCCAAATCCGTATATGCTACAAATTAGAAAGCTAAATCTAAGAGATCTATTCATCAAATCCGATATACCCAACAAAGATAATATCAAACCGCAAGGCTGCTACAGATGCAAAAGGAATTGTATCTGCTGCAAGCTTTTATTAGAATAAACCCAAGCAAAATCCAGTTATATAGGGAAAATTGACAGAATCAAGAACCACCTCGACTGTAACACAAAATTTATCATTTATTTAATAACCTGCAAAAACTGCAAATTACAATACGTAGGCCAGTCCGGTAATTCTCTGAAAATCCGTTTATACGGACATAATAATGATATCAAAAAGTTCAACGACACCCCCGTAGCCAAACATTTCACTAATACGTGACATCAATTCCTTGAGGTTTGAATGAAGAGAACTGTTCCAGAATCAACATGTTTGAATGTCCGTTTTGTAGCAAGAATTTTTTAAACGCAAGCAACGGAAAACGCCACATTAGAGATATCCATAAACTACAAACTATACGGAAGAAAAGAATGAACGGACTACTATACAAGAAGTCCGCCGTAAACCCGAAGGGACTTTTCACTGCTACAAAAACCACAGTGGAAAATGATAAAAATGACAAAGATATACCAGCTCCCGCTAATACTTCCAACGCAATCATCGATAGTAATGAAGCTACGGCAATCTTACCTCCTTCAAACTGGATTCGACCCTTCGAATCCCGACAGAAGTTTGCTTATATCAACGGTTTTAAGCATGGACTAGAAGTTAAAGACCAGAAATTGATCACCGAACCCATCAACGAAGATTTGTCCACAGAATCCAGCCCATCAACGAATCCCACCACCACAGAATCAAATGAAGAACAAGAAACAGCCACCGCCACAGTATAAATAATTTTTCTTTTTAAAATAACTATTTATTTTAACTAATCTTTTATACGTTTTAAAGTAATCATTTTTCCTTTCTTTTTTTAATATCGAATAATTTTATTATCATTTTTTCTATCAAATTACATTTGTACATAGTTAAATTTAACAATCCTTTTTTTAACGATCCTTTTTTTTAACAATCTTTCAATGTACATAAATAAATTTTAAAATCCAGCCTGTCCAGCTTTAATTACTCTCTAAGGGAGTGTTGCCGCACCCTTTTCCTGTTTCAAGTTTAAAACTAGTCTAATCTAGAACTAAAGTAAACCCAGTTTGTTCTGTTAATCCAGGGATGTAGCCACGCCGGGCGCTTGCACCCGGCACTATTTTTAGCCGACCAGCACAAAGAAAAATCGAAGAAAGCCGCCCAGTCGTATTTAAACCCCTCCGTCTTTCAATGTACACAAACTCAGCGCTCGAACTTTACCACGGCAAACGACAAAGCCATGGGTATACTTCACGCCTCCCACCCTGTCACATGACCGATCCTGTTAGTTGGTATCTATGTCACGCCTCCCACCTGACCGATCCTGTTAGTTGGTATCTATGTAATTTATCTGTATTATCTTTATATATATAACAGCTATCTATATGTGACGAGGTTAACTGTGAACGATGCCCGATCGGTTACTATGGTGACAGATGTCAACAGGTCATAGAGGGTAAGTTTTTTCGGAATAAGGGCATAACTTCGGAACCCTATAAAGGAAAATCGCGGAACTCGAAATATAGGATTCGTCCTCTGATAACGATATTAATTTCTTCTTTACACCAAATCTGAAAACAATCCGTAAAAAACGGTAGCAAAAGTTCGCCTCTCCCGTTCACAAGCCAATTGTTGATGAACCTACCAACGGGCGACGACATCCATCATCAACCCTTCCTTTAAGTGTCAAATTTGACAATGAACCCCTCCCACGTGTATGGCGCTATTGCTTGTCGCACGGACAGTCCAGTAGTTCTGTTGGGGACCTAAGTTCTTCATCTGTGAACATACTCTCAAAGAATGTCAAGTGTCCATGACTATTTATCATATCACAATCTGCATAGGTATTTGCATCTGAATATCCCCTACTTTTTTTTAAGACTCTAGTGATAAAACACTTCTAAAGCCCATCTCTTCGCACATAAACCATGCTTTATTACTAAGGCAAAATATACTAGCTCCTCCACGGGTATCTGGTTTCAGATAGCTATTGTATATACACCTAACAGTATTGTGTTCAATTATGTTATGTCTCGTACTATAGGTCTGTGACCTTCTCTACTGAAGAAAGATTATTAATAACCAAGTTGGACGTAACAGAAGCTGGTTTGTGCTGACATGCTTCCTTGTGTGTTTAATTGAGGTTATAATTTTAGAGTTATCCCTCTTGAACGGAAGTCAGCGTATCGGGAAGTTAGTCGTACGGGCAGGGTCTACGTTCAGGTTTCGTTCTTATCCGCATCATATGGGGGAATGTTTACCACATAGGACGACACATCCATGTACTACACTTTAACGCTTGTTATGAGTTCCAAGCAAGTTGACCATTAGTCGCTTTGTGGTCTGTTGTCATCATCGGTTATACTCACTGCCAAGCCGGTCTGCCATGTACGCTTCTCCGACGGCGGAAAAGTCGGTCTTCTACAAGTGTAATTGGACGTTTCTATGCAACAGGTGAAAACTACCCCAGACTCCACGTGCAGAAAAAATACTATTGTAGTCTTGCACCTAGTGTTTTACATTCTTCGTTACATTTTCAGATTGTACGGACGGTGTACGAAAGAGTGTCGTGCCACTGAAAACAACTACGACTTTTATCCGACCACGGAACAGCTTACAAGTTATAGAAGTACTATGTGATTTTAATTCTGTAGGGGGACATATATTCTCGTCAGACTCGTGAACGGTCAAGAAATTGACTTCAATAGAACGTGGAGTGAATATACCAATGGTTTTGGATATAAAGGCGGGAATAATTGGCTTGGTTTAGAGCGGCGTTTCCCAACCTCTGGGTCGCGAGCACTTTTCGTGGGGTCGCGGACTAGTCTGAGAACTTTTAAAAAAATGTTATCTTTTCATGTAATCTATCTATACATCTTCAATAGAAGGTTTGATCTCGCTTTATCTCCGTACATCTTATCAAGGCCTTCACTTAACACTCTACAATCTACATTTCGTCACTAATTTCGATTGGTCTAGGACCCAACTCTAGACCTCTCAGATTCCTCGATAAAAAATATCATCGCGGCGAATACCAAGTCTCGCGCTTTCCAACTGAAATATCTACCTGTGATAATCGAGTTGCAAAGTTCAAGGCTGCTGGAAATTTCCAAAACAAAGAGACTTGCCGCTGCTAATTTTCGATTGCTTTTCCGTGAGTTTTTCAACTGAAAAAAAAAACCTTTAACGGCTGTAAACTTATCTATTCATTGAACATCTTCAGTCACTGATCGATCAGTTAGAACACTACTTCCCCGAGCTCGACGTCCAGTCATTTACCGTGGTCCGAGACCCATACAGTGCACCATTAGACGCCATCACCGACGATGATATCGCTCAAGAGGAGCTCGTGAGACTGCAGCAGGATTCCGGAGCTAAATCACTGTACAATTCCTTGTCTTTGTCCAGTTACGGGGGATCACTCGGCTAAGTGGGTAAGACGCTGGCTCGCTAGCCTGGAGGTCGGGTGTTCGATCCCTGCATTGGCCGAGAACGTTCATCCAGATTTTCCGGCGTGGTTTCCCCTTGTCAGTGATGCAGGACGGAGGGCCTGACAAGGAAAGCTGTCTTGTCGTTCGGATGGGACGAAAAACCGAGGTCCGGTGTACACATTGGCGTGCACGTAAAAGATCCCTTGGCAGTTGCAATTCGATATAGTAGGCCGTAGTGCCGCTGTCCGGGCCAAATTTCCCTCATAGCACAATGTATGGCGTATGCCCTTCTTCATTAGCCCAAATCGGAGCAGAACAGTAGGACGTTAAACCCCATTTCATTTCATTTCATTTTAGTTGTCCAGTTACTGGTGCAAAATGCATGAATCCTATCCACGTCTATCCAAGAATGCAACACGGCTCGTCATACCTATGCGAACAGTCGTTTTCTACAATGGTTGTGATAAAAACAAAATTTAGGAACCGGCTTGAAATAGAAAGGGACATGATTGTCGCGCTGAGTGGCGTTGAGCCACAAATAATTTGTAATCAGACTTTTAATAAGTAAACAATAATAAAAGTGATGTTTCATAGTAAAATGTGACTTTGTTCTTCGAGGGGTCGCGATCTGATCATGGGTCTGGAATGGGGTCGACACCCAAAAAAGGTTGGGAACCTATGGTTTAGAGCATGTCCACAGTATTCTCCAAAATCATCCCAGTTTTAAACTTCAGGTGTTTTCGTCTTATGATAGTCCAGCACGTCTTGCTCTTAGCTACTACGAGGGATTCTACGTTCACAATATTATAGATAATTATAAAATTTCCATCGCATCATTCTTCGATCATCCAAACGTTCCTACCCGTGATTCTCTCACTAATGGTATCTACAACATAAACGGGAGACCCTTATCTACTTATGACCGAGACTACAGTAATAATGATTGTCCAGGACGTTTCGGAAGTGGTTGGTGGTTTCTCGATGATCCAGTCTGTTCTCGAGGTAATCTCAATGGTAGAAGAGCTGGGTAAAACTTTGAATCAACCTGGCATTGGCTGGATAATCTGGGCAACATAACTGACTTTAATGGACTTAACATGAAGCTGACTAGAGTAGACTAGCAGAGATCACATTCGATCACGTTGGCAACCGTGAATTATTAAAAGCTAAACTCCCAATAACGTCATATTGTCACAGAGATTACGTCACAGCCCAGTCAGACTGTAGATTACTAACAGCTAAACTCCCAATAACGTCATGTTGTCACTGGGATTACGTCACACAGCCCAGTCAGACTGTAGATTAATAAGAACTTAAATCCCAATAACGTCATTTTGTCACATTAGGTTACGCCACACAGCCCAGTTATACTGTTAATATTTATATTATAAATAATAATTGTAAGTGTGAAGAGTAGACCGCCCCACCCACCCAAATAAACATAACCTTCCCCGTGAATACTTGACCCCCCCCCCCCCTCCAACCAGTAGCTATACCCTTCCCCCCGAACAGTTGCCCCCCCTCCTCTAATTCAGTATCTATATCCTACCCTTGAAGAGTTCACCCCACCCCACCCCCTTCACACCAGTGAATATATCCTTAAGAGATCCATTCAACTATAAAAAGTTCGCTTCTATGATGAAATGGCCTGGCCCATTCTTGTTGTTTTTGTATATTTTCACTTGTTCGCTTGTTGACGTTCGCGAGCCTCTATTCTAATTATAGTAACATGGGATGACTTTCCTTTCTTTATGACGTATGTAATCGGTGATTGTAATGATAAATTGTATAGAAACAATGATTAGCATAAATAATATTATTTGATGAGTAACGTAAGCTATTAATCGTGTGCAATGCCATCATGTATTGTCGTAAATTTAGAGTTAGTTTAAACCTATAATGAGTGAGGACTAGGGCTGATATCAAGTATCGATGCATCGCCATCAATTCGGCCGATGCGATTCTCGGCCCTTTTTCGTATTATCAATACATAGGCTAAAAATGCGAATAATTACCTTTATGTGCCCGATGACTTCACAAGTTCATCCACTAGAATAAATAACACATTTTCAATACGTTTTACTGGGGTTTATTTAGAATAAAACAATATACATGTAACAAACGATTCATTGAGTCCCGCGCGTTGTATTTTTAGGCAAGCCCAGCTTGACCTGTGTAGGTTTCCTTTATGTTTGTCTCCATTTTCCAGGGGCTACACAGACTGCCTTTGTTAGTTACTTCCCCTGGCTATCATGCCCTTCAAACCCAAGGTCAATTTCACGGTTCACTGCCTCCCTTTGTCAACAAACACACGCGGTTGATTATTATATTATATCATTCAATAGATTCATCATTATGGTTATAAAGAAGTTTTGGGGCCGTGCAGTAAGTGACGTGTGGAATATTTTAGCTTTGAATGCAATGAAAAGGGAGATTACATTGATAAAAATATAACAATATGCGAATTAAAAATCAAATATAGTGGTAACGCAACCAACCTCTCCACTCACCTTGACCGTAAACACTACACAATACGACACAAAACTGAGAATAAAGGCTACAATGTACAAACAAATAGCAAAGTTGCGGCTTCTTCTTCTGCTCTGCAGAAAATGATCATCAATTCACCGCCATCAATGTCACAATACAGCTCCAAATTTAAATATATAACTAGCAAACTTGCGGAGCATATAATTGATGGTTTAAGGCCCATAAATTCCGTTGAGTCGGCTTCCTTCCGGGATAATTCTAACGCCTTATGTCCCGAATACCCCGTGCCCCATAGAGGCTACTTACTTGAAAAAGTAATTGTACCTATGTATCAGGAAAAAAAGCCTCTAATCTCAATCAAACCAATGTACTGACCACATATATGTGTACGTCAAAGTCAAATGAAGGCTACATGACTGTCACAAGTCATTTTATTAACGATCACTGGGAACTGGTGTGCCACAATCTCGAAACTAGAGTTGTCAACGACCGACACACTGGCGCGGTTATTGCAGGAGATCTTACTCGAGTTGTTGATGACTGGAACTTAAAAGATCCCATTGTTGTATCAGACAATGGCAGTAACATTGTCAATGCCGTTTGTAGCACTATCGTCGTTGCGACATTGTTTTTAAATTTATAGACAAGGAATAGAGAAATATAATGGGTTAAACAACATTTTTTATCTTTACAAAGTATTCTCTATTGTCAGTATATTAAGGTATGAGTTTATTTAAAACGCAAATTAACTGTTTATAAAATAGCGTGAGAATAACAGGAAAGAGGGTCTGAGTTCAAGGATAGATTGTGTCGAGAAACATGTGACGGAAAATTACGATTGCATCATTTGGCTTGTTTGACCAATCTCTATACTTATTTACATGATATTTGACCAATTAGATAATTGAACGTCCAAAACCCACAGCTACAAAACTATCATACTTGTGAGAATTCGTTAGACTTCCATTAGATTCCAGAGAGGGACCATCTGAGTTCTTAGACAGTCGCGAGGCTGGCTAGGGTGGAGAAATGGTTTTAGCTATATAGTATTGTAATTTGTGCTATGCTTGTATACCTGTATTCAGCTATATATATATATATATATAAAATGTAGAAGCAAATTGTTGCATTGTTGTTCCTGGTAAGACAAACGTCTTAAGAAACTGTAAGAAGTAAAAACACAACGTGAAGCAGAAGTAAAGACAGCTAGAGACGAATTCTAGACGATCATAAGGCTACATAAATATGTAGTAAGAAAAGATGCATGGGTCGTATGTAAGATGTGGCGACCGGTTTCCCCGTTATCCGCTCTCCACGTCAGACAGAAAGACCTATGGTGCTACACGTTTACAAAATATTCCCTTGGCCACGTGTACCTTGTGGTCCCACATTAAATCTATGTGTAAAAAAGTACTGGATGCGTCATGTGTGTCTTCTTTCTTGGGTAAGATAAGACACGTGGAGGCGCATTTTAAAAGAAGGGTTGAGAGTAGCCGCATATTAGGGGAAAAACAAGCCCTATTGAATATTCCCCGACATAAACTTGTAATTGACGTCATTACGCGCTGGAATTCGACTTTAGATATGTTGGAACGGTTCATTGAACAGGAGCCGGCTGTGTGTGCTACTCTATTCAGTATTAGCAACGGAAGTGTCCGTTGCCTTATAACATCCATATCTGATTCAACAATGGCACACGCACGTGCTATTGTCAAGATTTTACAGTCATTTAAAATGGCGACGGTGCATATGTTCTATGAAAAAAAACAACGGTTTCAATTTTATTGCTCGTAGTTTGCAAACTACAATTAGAACTTGGACATGCTGACAATGATGACTCGTTTGTAAAACAGATAAAGTCCATATTATTGAACGTTCTAAGTTCAAGATATACCGATGGCACTAAAACACGTATGTTCAAAAAAGCCTCCTTTTCAGATCCAGGGACAAAATCACTGTCATTTTTATCTGACAGTAGACATCTGGGCAAAACGCCATCTCTGACTAATTCTTGGAGTTTCTCAATCAGAATCTTCAGATTCAACAAACAATTTGAGTCCCGACGAATCGGCAAATTCTTCTGTTAATGTTGACACCTTTTCAAGTTGGCTCGGCGATATAGTCCGACATCTGAAAAAGGAACAAAAAACATCAATTATAAAATCAATTATGAGCTGGAGCGCTTTAGATCCGAGGAAACTATTAATCTAACAGATGACCCCCTCCTATGGTGAAAGAAGAGATTGGATCAGTATCCTCTAATGTCTATTATGGTGAAACGTTATTTATGCATACCTGCCACGAGCGTACCATCGGAAATAATGTTTTCTCTGGCAGGTAACATAATTACCAATAAAAGAAGCTGCTTAGACAGTGAAAACGCAGACATGTTCATCTTTCTACGTAAAAACCAGATATAACGTAGAATAATTAAATGCAACGACATTAAATTTAGAAAGAAAAAAAAATAGTTTAAAGAAACTAAAGAAATCTTTAACTACACGAATAGATTGAAGAAAATAATACCCTTAAAAAACCCTTAACTTCATGAAGAGATTAAAGAAAATAAAACTTTAACTACACGAATAGAGGAAAGAGGAAAAAAGAAAACTTTAACTACATAAATAGTATTGAATTGTACTATATATGAATAGATAAAGGAACAGAATAGAACAATAAAAGAACCCTTTAAATACAAGAATAGTATAAAGAGAAAAACAAAAAAAGAACCCTTTAAATACATGAATAGTATAAAGAGAAAACAAAAGAAAGAGAGAATAAATAGAATGATTTTAATAACACAAAGAAATACAAAATGAATGAATGCTAATATTTTTTACTAACATCGATTTTCTTTTCTAGCATGGCTGTTCTTTGGATTTATGTAGAAGACATCCGGCATCAAATAAACTCGTCGATCGGAAAGAATTGTAATTTTTTGAATAAAGATTTAAAACATGCATATTATTTAATTCAGTTTCTTCATTTTCTCTAGAAATTGGAAAAGACATAGAACACGGCCTACCCTGTACGTTCTCGGTAATTGACTAAGTGATATTCATCGTGAAGTGATACCTCTGTAAGACTATATTAGTATAACAGATATCAGTTTAGTAAATAAAGGATTTATTTACATCAGGTGTATAACACATCTCCATTATTACAACAGCAATACAGGCACTTAAACTATATACAGGTACTAACTACATCGGGAACTAGAGTACATCGAGGACTAGACTATACTGGAACTATTACTACGACAGGAACACATCTAACTATATTAAGTCCACCAACATGCCCCTCTGTCAAGGCATATTGAATTAATTGCATGTTTAATTACAACACAGACAATCGTGACTCAAGAACAGGGTTAAAAGGCCAATAGTATATATATATTATCAAGAAGCATGGCTGGAGGTCATTAAGTTCTAAGCACCTAAATGACCGTTCAAAAAGTACTTTGTTACACCTCGAGTGAAAAATAATTCTCCTCCCTTTTTCAAGAGATTCTTGTGCTTGGCCACAATCAAGGCATGTATTTTACTCATCATTTCTTTGTTGACTGACATTGGATTGACAGGACTTACAAACGTTAATAGCGATAATACACGTCAGGTGGGAGGAGCCTAACTATTTGATTTCAATGCCAAATCTAATATAGCATACAGACAGGAGGATAATATTTCTCGGCCGGTTCTTAACGCTGGTATTAAAACGATTTAATCTTATTTTCTATCACCGGCAATAGAGAATGTTCTTCACAATTCCCTATAGACAGGCTGTGATATACGTTCGGTGGAAGCAAAGCCTTCAGTAGGAAATTCATACGCCGTGAGCATCTTGGCAACGGCGACTGTGCTAATATTTTCGGGGCTGATGATATAATTAATTCTCTAATTTACATTTTCATCTTTATGGAAATCGGATGGAGCATGTTATTCCTCGCATAAATTGTAATGTTTGTATATAGCTATATTGAGTTCTATCTCGTTAAAATTAGTCTTTTGTGTTTGAGGCGTAATGCTCATTCACGGTGACGTCGTGGGACGTAATTGAGACGTTACCAAGGACGCATTGTTATTATATTAATTTAATTATTATTTTGCACATCAGTTAGTATTCTAAGAGTTGTGTATTAGTAAGATTAGCTGTATATGTGTATTGTCAAATAATTGCCTCCTCAAAAGTTATAATGGTTAGCATGCGCGCGCTGTATCGTCATTGAGTCGACTGTCGTGGTTTCGAATCTCCGGTTGTACGTGACGCCTGTCCAACCTCGTGGGTTTTCTCCGGGTCCTCCGGTTTCTTCCCACTGCTAAAGACCCCTACGCGCAAGCAAATTATTAAAATAAATTTAAAACCATGTTAGTCCCGAAATGACCTAGTTTGTGTCGAGCGGACGTTAAACCCCATTTCTCTCTCTCTCTCAAAAGTTATTTGCTCATTTTAATAATGATTACATTTCATGTACCAGTATTGTAAAGTAGATCCTTCCTAGGCAAAATACGTCCCCCTTTTACGTGATCTGATTGGTCGAGACAATCACATAAAGCGAGAGAATATAAGGTCAGCAGGCTTCCCATTGGCATTCACTCATTGGCGCTTGCCTGGTAAGAGTCAAAGAGCACTAACTCCTCCCTCCCCAATTCTTAGAACATTGTCTTTACAGGCACATTCCAAGTAAATTTTCACAAATAACAAATGAAGTAAATGATAAAAATATTTTCATAAATTACACAATTTCCCCCAATTAAATAGCCATCATTTTTATGTAATACTATTCTGGTCGCTTGTCCTTATTTCAAAGAAACCGGAAGGAAAGCCTAAAAAGGATCTACTAAGTTATATGCACAAGTGTATTTTCAATATTTGATATCTAAGTGAACCTAGAATAAAGATTCATATTTTCGTCACCGAAAATCGTATTTTCCTTCTTTAGAGGGGAGACCATCCTTGCCGGGACTGCTACAATATATGTCAACGCCAAGCATAGTGAAGAAATATATATATAGTAAATCCTGCCCTGTGAAGAGTTAACACCCCCCACCCCCAGACACCAATACCCATTTATTCTAATATGCTTTACTTTTAACATATAAAATGTTTAGTTTATAATAATAATTAATTTATATAGCGCCAACAATTCAACTCAGTGAGCTGCTCTCGGGCATTTTACATAAGTACAACTAATATAAAACAAGCCAACAGTGAGGCTGATGTCCCCCGCCGAAATAGGAAAATAATTAGAGGACACATATAAAAATCAAATTGCGTATCGCTCTGCTTACCCTGAGCAGAAAATGCTCATTATCAAACTTAGTCAAGGTATTACTGTAATGAAACTATACACCAAGTTTCATCAATCTCACTTAATTAGAACTAAAGTTATCGTGTCCCAAAGCATCAACCAATCAAATTGCTTATCTCTGCTTACCCTAAGCGGAAAATGCTCATCTTCGAACTCCATCAAGGCATTGACCTAATCAACACATACACCAAGTTTGAACATTCTAGCTCAATTAGGAAGAGAGTTATCGTGCCCCAAAGTATCAACCAATCAAATTGCTTATCTCTGCTTACCCTAAGCGGAAAATGCTCATCTTCGAACTCCATCAAGGCATTGACCTAATAAACACATACACCAAGTTTGAACATTCTAGCTCAATTAAAAGTTATCGTGTCCCAAAGCATCAACCAATCAAATTGCTTATCTCTGCTTACCCTAAGCGGAAAATGCTCATCTTCGAACTCCATCAAGGCATTGACCTAATCAACACATACACCAAGTTTGAACATTCTAGCCCAATTAGGAAGAGAGTTATCGTGTCCCAAAGCATCAACCAATCAAATTGCTTATCTCTGCTTACCCTAAGCGGAAAATGCTCATCTTCGAACTCCATCAAGGCATTGACCTAATAAACACATACACCAAGTTTGAACATTCTAGCTCAATTAGGAAGAGAGTTATTGTGTCCCAAAAAGTGTGACGGACAGACAGACGGACAGACAGACGGACGAACCCATTTTAATAGTCCCCTGCTTTCTTCGAAAGGCGGGGGACAATTACAACAATTACAACACATTAATCCATAAAAAAAGACATAAGCAATAAACGGAGAACATTATTTAGTACACATGGTAAAAGTCTGACACAAAATCACAATGCCACAACACAAGCAACACGGTACACAGAGTACATAAAACACAGCTGAATCTAGGGCGCTTACAAACAGATCAAAGGCCCGTGACGTGTCAACGGCTAGCATCGTGAAATAATAATTTGATCGATGCGCTAGGTCGTAAGCTAGGGGTTAGAAACCTTAATATTAAACAGCTTAATAGCTAGATGAAACCTTCGGTGGAAAAGTGCTCCTATGCTGGGCTAATGAAGACGTGCATACGCCATACAGTGTGCTATGAGGTAAATTGTGCACGGCACTTGCCCGGGCAGCGGCACTATAGTCTACTTTTCTATCGAATTCCAACTGCCAAGGGATCTTTTACGTGCATTCCAATGTATACACGGGACCTCGGTTTTTCGTCTCATCCGAAGGACTAGACAGCTGTCCTTGTCAGGCCCTCCGTTCTGCACCACTGACAAGGGGAAACTACGTCGGAAAATACAGATGAACTTTCTCGGCCAATGCTGGGATCGAAAGGAGAAAAGACAAAAATTAATATATTAATATCAGTGGTCTGTCACAAGAGTTATTTCCCTTCATATTTAGAGAGAGAGAGATGGGGTTTAACGTCCACTCGACACAAACTAGGTTATTTCGGGGCTAAATATGGTTCAATTGTATTTCAATAATTCTTTAGCAGTGGGAGGCAACCGGAGGTCCCGGAGAAAACCCACGAGGTTGGACAGGAGACCCTATTCCTTGTCACGTACAATCGAGGAACCGAAACCACGCCAGTTGACTCAATGACAAACCTTATGATACATCGCGCACGTGCTAACCATTCGGCCATCCAACCCGCCACATTGGGACAAGTAAGGGCATTAGGTTCGAATTGGTCCAATGGAAGGCCGCTTGGCAGGCAGTTCGACAGATCCTAGTCGGCGATGTACAGTGTGAGTATTGGACCTACATGGACCCCTTACCGTATGAGAGACTGGCCGCGTGAGATCCGCCATTCTTTCTTTCTTTAGTGGAGGGTTTTCTGATGATCATTTGAAATGGGATTTAAAGTCATTCTTTTCGTCAGCGACAATGTGCCGGACAAATACTCTTACAACGAATTCTAACTGTAAATGGTTCATTTGCGTGCACGCCAATGTGCACAGGCGACCTTGGTTTTTCGTCCTATCCAAACTAGGTACTGTTGCCATCCCTTCCAATCTGTACCCCTGCACATGGGGAATAGTTACGTATTCACATTGCTATTTTGTCTCTAGTTCAGGTAGATTGTTTTTACTTGGTGTAGATGTTCATTGGATGAACATTTTCTGCTTGGCCAAAATCAAAATATATATGTTGGGATGAAGGCTAGAGGGACATACTGTTTTAATACGTTCGTTCATTCTAAAGGCTTAACGCCCACCTCCACCTTTGGTGATATCGCTGAGACACCCAATCCATCTCAAGTCATACGCTTCAAGCAAGAAAACATATGTCCCAGTCATACGCCTCAATAATGGACGTGATGTAATTTTATCGCATGTAAAATCTTACGTCCAGCCTTCGAGCGATGATCGGAAATTCTCTTACGTCAAGCATTCAAGCGATGACTTGAGACATTCTTGAGACATGGTCGTACGGCTGCGGATGTTGTAAGCATGTTTCCAATTGGATAATATTTAGCATATTGTTTTTTATTTTATCGCATTTAAATCCTTACGGCATGCTGTAAAATAAACGTTTTCCTAAAACATTTTTTTTCGACGCCATCTTTGCTATACATTGTAATTTTGGAGAATTTTATTAATAATCTGATAGAACCATTAGTCAGCTCTACATCAAATGTTAATTTGATACACCATCCAAAGATCAACTTCTTACACATGTAAAAGTAAGCGCAGCTCATGCACTAAATCTGGATCAAGCTCGATAGAATTCAGGCGAAATCATAGTCATAATTGCAGGCCTTGACTCTAACTGGAGTAAGCCTACCCATGGCCTCGATTGATTTTTGACGACTAAGGATGCATTTCGTACATTTATTACTCCTAACCCTTCAATTTGTCGTCGACGTGAAAGAGCAAAATCACTGTCCATAATTGATACAAGGTTACCTCCCTTTATGTTCGTGACGGGAGTAAGGTGGCGCTTCAAAACATTAGGACCGGTGATCGAGACTATGATTGTTTACCTTCGAAACAATATGGCGATCTGTGGAGTTGTGACTGTTTTTCGCCCTGTATAGCGTTAATGGTGTCCATGAAATATGTCGTACACTCAGTCAAGTGGCCTCTTGAGGCTTTTGTGATGGAAGGAAACAGAATGGCTCGTTTTCTTCTCCACTGACCAAGGCGTCCAAGGGTCACACTTACAGATTCGAATCTGGGTAGATACAGACATTCATGGCTACAGTTTTTTTGACATTGGAATTACTCTACTAGCTGATTGAAAACATGGCGAAAGTGAACACAGTTCGAGAATACAGAGAAGTGGAGATCTAAGAAGAAGTGAACAGAATATAGTAAAACTTCAAGTGTTTACAGCCCCCGGTAAACTTCACAGAGAACATATACCGTACACTGGATTGTCTCTTCGACAACATCGACGGGATCATCGCCATCTATAAACAAGAGACAGAGTAGTATGTTGACATCGAAGAAAGATACTACCATCAATTCTTAGGAAAATCTCTATTCCACAAGAACTACAGAGGAAAATTGATAGTTTTTACACAGGCGTCTATGAAACAACACAGACTTAGATCTCGAATACACTGATTACCATATAATGTTAGCAACATCTTAGTGGAAAGGGTGTTATCGTCAGATGAGTGTATTTCCATTAACTGCCAGGATGAGTTAATGCTATCGACAGAAATCACCACTGGAATTAGAATAGCCTCAGTTTTATGCAGGACAAGCTTCGAAGAGGACATTGCCCACCTCATCAAACTACCGGATAATAAAAGAGCCCTAATGGTTGAATGGGGAAGAGAGTCACTTTGTCATGTATGCAGACAGGTCATTATAGAAAAGATTGTCTTGAGAAGCAGAAGAAGACGAATGTCACAAAATCGACAATACCGACTACATCAACGCAAATCCCAGTGCCAAACGCAGATCTGAGTCACGAAACAATGTCAGATAATCTGGTATCGTTTGAAAATCAGGAAGAGAAGTCACCAGCCACGTCTAAGGAACAACTCTTCTTATGACGAAACTACAACACCAACTGACTCTCAGAACGACCTAGAACAACCATCGATTACGGAAAAGAACAACGCTAAGGAATACAACGCCCACGGAAGATGACAAACTAACTTGCTTCAACAACGTGTCGAAAGACATTGTACATGAACTTTGTGTATGAGATTTGTTCGCATTCAATTAAGACGGACAGAGTTCTATTTTTGTCGAGGGCTAAGTCAATAATGTCACTAAATGATCGAATCATTCTCACAATCTGTGCCAAGATTAGGAATTGATAACAGGCAAGCCTAATTTCTCACCATTGTGAAATGAGGAAATTATTATTATATGATTTTGATAGAATCATTCACACGACCTGTGGCCACAGCAGAAATTGATAACAGGCTGCTCAGGCAAGCCTAATTTCATACCCTTGTAGAATGAGGAGATTTTGAATGACGAACAAAGCGACAGCCTGTCACAACACAAGTGAAGAAATGGCAAATCCAATAGTTGCACCTATTAGTATATTAACTTGCAATCCAATGAAAATCTGAAGGTGGAGATGATTACGTTTTACTTGCAGATGCCTATCTATAAGAAAAAATTGATCAAGAAATTTAATGTCGTAGTATCAGAAGGTGGGAAGCGCAGTAGAAGAACTCAATGGTTCGATCCGTCACATGAACATGCTGCTAGTGCTATACCGCTCCCAATTCCATTGACTGATTCAACTGATGAACCAATGATTGACTCTGCCCCTGGTAAGTCTCTTATAAGTCTAATGTCTACTGTTCACTGTCCCTGATTCATAAAAAGTTTGTGCACTTGATAAAAATCAATCAAATTTTTAATTCTGTGTATGTTATCTTACACTCATATATATAAACGTAACAAAATATTTAAATGATGATATTGATACATGTATATTTATGTGTACGGTACCATGAGTCTGAGTACTTTGGATCGTTTTCTTTGCTGTCTAGTTTGCATATGAATATATCTTTTCAGATAATGAAAACAGTACCGGTATTGATTATGATTCAGCGTTTTGTAAAAAAACAACAACAAAGGTTCGAATATTGGACAGATATACAGTCAAAGTTACTTCATACTCATATTGAAGAGATGTGTCCAGCAAGCAATGTCTGTAGGATGTGTGGTATTTCAGTACCTGAAATCATATTTTGTTTTGATTGTGGGCCATCAGCATACTATTGCTCAGAGTGCAATACTAAAATACATGACATAGTTGTATTTCACTCGCCTCAAATTTGGAAGGTAGGTCTTTGATATTGATAATTATCTCCAGGTTTCACAAAGTATGACATTAGACCTGTTTACAATCGGCATACAGAGCAGCCGTCAAGTGTTCTTGCTGTGAAAACCTTACAAGAAACGTGCCCGGTCAAAAATTGTTTACCGTACTTAAGGTCTTGTCTATGTACCTGATTGAACCCTTGGCCATTGCTGTTATATTAGTAATACCTTACAGTTTATTTTAAATTATAAATATAGAACCTCTAAAATCTACTAAATCATGATATAACTATTTCCAATACTAAAATGTATTAAATTTATATTATAGTACCTTTATTTCTAGAGTAAAATAACTTTAAATATTATACTTTTACTTATAGGGAGAGTTTTATGTGCCCTTTTTGATGAAAAATATTTTCAGTAGATTCGATGAACATAATTGTGGCACTGAATATATGTCTACTATACATGCAGTTGATGTGAAAGGTTGGTGCATATGTTATATTTATGTGTGATACTGTTGGCTACACTTTAAACAATAGTCACGAAACTCTTGAGTGTAATTTTAAAACAACCGTTTTAAAAACTGGCATTATTTTTGCCTCAAACTCAAAGGATAGTCTTATTCAGAAGAAAAGGCAACCAAACCAGTAAATAGTTTACTGGGTATCAATGACTATTCCACCTTAATACTTTTGACAATCACATTATTATGTTTCTATATGTATTTTTGATGTCAAACTATCTGCATCATCATGCGCATTTGATGACAAGTAACATCATTAGTCACATGCAAAGTGACATCACGTAAAACTGTTCAAATAACATAGAACATTATTGTCTGATAATGTACATCATTTAAATAGGCTCTCAACACCTATGTAGTGTCCAGCTCTGTAGATGTGAAGATACAACAACAACCTTAATGAGGTAAAGATTGTGGCCCTCATCACCACAAAAACCAAGAATAGCATTTGATTTAAGGTTTATGGAACTTCTGACACTTTTGCTGTAGGAATCTCATTTGCCAGCGAATTCATTTTGCGACGCTATCGATCATCTGCAGACTGATTTTATACCATATTCTGAAAATTTTGTAAGTATTAAATGAATAATCTGTTAATCTCATGATATATTAGAAAATTGTACAGTTGACAATATTATTAACTGCCGCTATTGCTATTCTATTGTTATTGAATCACATGACATAACATATCGATCATCTGCAGACTGATTTTATACCATAATCTGAAAATTTTGTAAGTATTCAATAAATAATCTGTTAATCTCATAATATATCAGAAAATTGTACAGTTGACAATATTATTAACTGCCGCTATTGCTATTCTATTGTTATTGAATCACATGACATAACATATGACACCAATTAACTGGATTCAATTGAAAAAAATAGCAGGGAAAAAATGCCTGCTGATACCAATGTTTATTTAAATCTATTTATGACTATTTCATTAGCCAAAGAATATCTACAGAGCAGTAGTCGGTGACTGTTTGAGAGAGTATGTATTCCACAGATCATCTCTAAAATCTAGATACATGATTAGCCCTTCAACCTTCGGAAGAGAATGTCCAATTTGTTTGAAGGTAATTTGGATATTTGTTAATAACATGTGAAATCTGGTTTCAAATGGCACATTGGGTCCTGTCCCCAACACATATTCTTGATTACACTATTTTCCTCAGAACAGAGCATTGTACACAAGTAGAAATGTTGTTAAATTGGTATAGCAGTACTTAAACAGTCTTCTGATGTTTGACAACATTTAGATAGAAAAAGAGAACAGAAATTTATGATCTATGTTGATTTTATAGGAGCCACCGATTATCTCATTTGATGCAAATTTTGGATTAGTTCATAAATCTTCCTCTGGTGATGGACATGGCAAGTCATCGTCAAGACACAACAACTTTTTGTTCGTTGATCCAGGTCAATTCAAGAACTTTGTAGATGATTACAATGTTGATAAAGAATCTGTGGAACAGGTGAATTTATCAATTTTTTCCCCCGATGTATACACTTCTCAATATAGATAAACTGGTTTCTCTTTTAAGACTATTAACATTAAAATAAAATTAAGCCTAAACATTGGTAATGGATTATATACGTATATGGTATTATATTGAAAGAAATAATTATTACAGGACTGCTCAAATTTTCAAGCTGGAAATGTTCTTCGATCCAAATTAAAAAATAAGAAGCTCGATGTGAAGTGTCTCTTTGGCTCAATTTGCAAGCATGATCTACCATATTTATTTATTGATATGGAAGAAGGTGAAAGGTAAATTTACTAGAATTCTACTGAAAAAGGTATAGCGAAGCCTTCTTGGAATTTATCCAAAATAAATGCAAAACAAGTTACTTGTAATGTCTGTTGTTTCATATCCTGCAGGGGGTCGAGTGGTGAGGACTCTTGGATTGACCTGGTGAATATTTCGACGGGGTTCTCTTTGGTCAGTGGAGGACTAGCAATAAAACAGAGGCCCATGTTCAATTGGCAGAGAACAATAAGACACCTTGACAGTCAAAATCGATAATAAGAGAAGGCCTTATGCTGATGCCTTGGCAAAATTCACCATCATTGTACTTGTCTTGCATATGCCCGTCTCAGGTTATATTTACAGTTATGACGCTTGCATCGAAATGAGGTTAAGTTGTGAGGAAATGTTGTTATATACTGTGTTGGCAAAAATATATCTGTTTATGCGTACATGTTATACCTTCCTCTTTTGGGGGGGGGGGGGTGTTCTACCACTTTTCAACCTTTCCTCCCACCAAAAAATTGGCATCTCCAGTTTTTCCGACCTGGTTTTCATGTGATTTTCAGTTTAGAGGCAAAAACTACAGTTTGTTAAGGCTGTTTCTTTTTCAAAAGTGAGAATATCTACCTTTTAGGACACCAATTTTGTTGATTTTTGTGTGAGATCCCCCTTCTTTTAATCAAAGATAATCACATGTATGTTTATGATCAATTTTTATACAGGCTTGCATTTGCTGTATTTGTCTTGGAGAGGCTAGTTGAAGATTCAACTAATGATGACAAGATAATTGCCATGTATGATATTGCTTGCATGCTGCTTAAGCATTTGAAGGTATGAAATAGTACAAACCATCTTCTCAAGCAATTATTGATGTTTGTAGGAATACAAAAAAAAAAATACACTTTTGTAGCCAAAAGAAAGAATAACAAAGCCACAAAGTCAGTATGAAATTCTGTGGACATGACTAAAATGATAATTGTAGCAACAAGGCAACATGTCAGCTAGAAATGAGATAAGGTGTTCTTATAAGAGTAAACATCTCCTGTCACAATTAGCCCCCAGCAGCCCTAATCAAACACATTAGTTTATAACATCTTGGACAACTTTTTAATGATCATAAAACCTTTTCAGGTTGAAAGTAATAGAGGTAAAATTTGAACTTTAGTCAACAATTTGAAGGTCAGCATGTATGGTGCTGTTGCAAAATAATTGAGACTCATTTTCAATTATTTAACAATGTGAGTTTACAAGTAGCAACTATAAATGTCTTTTTTTTAAATCATAGTCATCATAAAAAAAATAATTTCTTTTATAGAAAAACAAGAGAAATGATATTTTGGCCAAAGTTTCTTTCGCCGTTCCTGTGTTTCACAGCTTTGCACACAACATGCAATGTCAAGTAATTTGTTCTTTCTTTATACTTGTACCATATCATGTAGATATATGTACTGTTCAGTATTGGCACTGCTTGACTTGGCTGGTCCTTGACTTTTGCCATAAATGTAGTAAATTATGCTGCTTTCCAATTCTCGATTGAGGGACAAACTGATTCAGTATGCCAGTTGTAAAACTGCCCCATTTGCCTGTATATATTGCATAGGAATAATATCCAACACTTTTGTGTTATTCTTTCTTGCTGGATCATGTCCCACTTTTCTTAATATTGAAATGAAATGGAGTTTTTGTTCCATTTTATGTGCTTTTTATACGCCCAAACATAGTATGGGCGTATATTGTTATCCGGTCCGTCTGTTCACATTAGCTTGTGCTCACTATACAGGCTAGTATTCTTAATGGATTCTTTTGGTATCCATTTTGTGTGTCAATATTATTATGAGAAAGATCCCTATTAGTGCAATTCGTGCTCACTTCACTCTGCCAGTCTTGGAATTTTTCAATTACTGTTTGCTCTTGTCGAGACCCCCTCCCCCCGGACGACTTGGCTAGGCTGGCATTACGATCATGGGCATATTATGATGGCTATCGCTATGTTTCAGACTAACATGCCATCCTAACCACTCGGCCACACCAGGCCTCGGCTTAATATTGAAGAAAAACATTATACTCCCATGCGATAAGAGACAAGTATATATGTTGTTCTACTGGTCAAAAGAAAGTACTACTGTTTTCACTTACTATATTTAATATCATCCTATCGTTCAGCCAATAATCAACAAACTAATATATATTTTCATATTCAGTTTTCAAAATTGGTTTTCAATTTAGTTAAACTATGGTCAAAGGTTTGTTGAAGAAACTGGAACAACTGATGGTGAGGGGATTGAGAGGCTGTGGAGCTATTTGAGGCGTTTTAAATCCATAACAAAAGAGATGTCATATGACAATAGGAGTGATCTTCTAACAGAATCTTTATTGCACCACTCTGATAAAGTCATTTCAAATATAGGTACCTTTCTGTCCTATTTCTTATATCAAATTGTTGTTACTATCACAATATATAGTTACGCAACTACTATTAAACGTAAGTCGGATATGACGTCACCACAATCTGCTAATTAATAAAATCGTAATTGCCGGCGAACCAAAGGTCCAATTTTGATTTTCTGACGTTCTATGGGAAAATGTTAACCTCTATCAGCTATCAAATTATATAATTTTGCGACTGATTCCCTTTAATGGAAACAACAGCATTGACTTTTGTTGCAATTCAGTATGTAACATTTATTTTCTTGAAGGTAAAAGGCTTTTTGTAAAGCTTTCGAAAGCTGAGCAAGTTGTTCAAGATACACCATTAAAATCAAAAGGTAAATATTTATCTAATTACAAAAAAAAGAAGACTATACATGTATTACTATAGAATATAAACCACAAGACAACTAAATTGGTACCTGATATTTCTTGATTCTAATTGGAATGGTTTGTTTTCAGAGGAACAGGACATGGCATGTCCATTGTTGGAAGAGTGGAAAGCAGAAGCTGTTGTCACTAGTAAGTCATTGTTTCTTATATTATTCAAACGCACGAAGGAGAAGTTGCATTCTGGAAGTGCTGCTTTATTTCTTAAAATTTGTGTTCATGGTGTGTACACTGTTATTGCTCTTGATTTTCAAAATCTTGTGGTCACTATACAAAACATAGTCCCTTATGGATTTCAATGAAACTTGCTATGGTTGTGTATATCAACAATACTAAAGAAGGTATAGCAATATTCCATGATACTTCTTGAAAATGGTATCATGATATATTATGCTACTAAGATTATTGTGATACATCCATTAGTATCCCACTCTTTTGGTGGGTATCAAGATATTAGCATGTCCTTGAACATCATGATTTTTCATGTTATATATATATATAGGCTCCATTTCGGAATTTTCAAAAGAATATATACAATCAATATGTTATCGTTATTTTGTTATATTGTATTGATATATTTACAGAAATAGATTTCACTGCCAATGAAAGATTCATTGAATGCATTCACAAAATAAAAGAAAAGAGGTAATATTCATTTAAAACAGTTTATGTGTGGTGTTGTTGATCTTTCAGATCTAATTCTATATATTTTATTAGTATGATGAAAATTGGGTGTTATCAGATTATTGTTTTTTTTTGACTGATGACCCCAAATTGTCCTGGAAACTTATGTTGTGGATAAGAGAGTTGAATACCTAACCTCTTTGCAGACAGTATCATTTGTAATAATTATTTATATGATCAATAATTTTCAAGTATTGCAGTATACAAATATTTTGTTTACAGACAAGAATTGGTGCAATCAGAATTAGATGTGAGCATCAGAAACCAAAAAGAGATTGATATTGTTAGGTAGATGAATTAATATTATTGATTTGTATTTTAAAATTCATCTGACAAAGTGTTAGGAGTATTTATGTGCAAGTAGGCTACATAAATATATACATTTTGGATACTATCTATGATTGAATATTATTGTGATCAATAAGAATTGGTTCAAGCTGTAGTCACGAATGAATGTGTTGTCTGGATCAATAGACATGCTTTGCTTTGCCTAATAACAGTGGAGTGATTTGTTTCTATAAAAACTACCTCTTTATATAATAATTGACTAATCAAACCTTATTGACTCATATGGTCAAAACACTTGTCTGTTAATATAGACGTGGAATATATTGTTATAACCCTCGTTTTTATAGTTTGACAAAAGATTTGAAAAGAATTAGAGGTGTTGATGGACATCTTAAAAGACAAGGAGAAAACATGTCCTTCGAATGCTCTGACATCAGAAATCAACTAGATAGAATTTTCGACAAAAGAAAATTGTCCAGTCTCTTGAAACTGAAAACACATGCTGTTGAAAGACAATACATTGGTTCACTCATGAAGAAATATGCAGGTAGATTACATTTCTAACATAACTGGGTTTTACTTTGGTCTACAAAGAAACACTCCCTCTTTTGGGGAGTTTATACCGCTTTTCAACCCTCCCTCCCACCAAACAATTGGCATCTACAGATTTTCAGGTCTACTTTTCATGTGATTTTTGGTCTTTTAGGTCAGTTTTGAGGCAAAAATTACAGTTTTTAAAACTGTTTTTCACCTTTTTTGACACCAATTGTTGATTTTGATGGGAGATCTCCTTTTTTTTAATCACGGGGCAATCACATGTATGTTCTAATGTTATGAATATAGGTTATCCTTGAGATTGAGAATGGCTTATTAGAAATTCAACCGCATATTTCCTGGATGTTTAAGTGTATGAGACAAAAAAATATGATTTTTATTATCGGAACTAAATAACTAACAATTCTGTTGTATTTGTTCTAGATGGTCAAGCTCTTGGTGTAAGATTGGGGAAACAGTTCTCCAAGAATTTTGTGAAGATGGAACGAGAACTTGAAATTCTTAACAGCCATTCCAAAGTTCTGTATACCTTCAATAACATTTCATCTCCAGCCTCAGAGTTGTATGAAGACTTGAAGAAATCATCTCTCAACGACTGTCAACAATTGAAAGCTCAATCCTTTGCTGCCTTTAAACATGCCAAGTTTGAAATTGAAAGTTCAAAACAAGAAATTACGAAATTGCATCATTACCTTTTAAACCAACAAAAAACCGTAACGGAATATATTGAAACATCGAAACAACAGTTAAATAGTTCAAAATATCATCGAGGACTTTCGCAGTATTATTTCAAAATAATTAACAAAATATATGAAATTTTATGTAACTCAAAGCCATGTTTTGATTCCATTGGAATCAGTATTGATGCAATGCTGTCTGATCACAGAAAAATCGTTAATCAAGGACAGAGCTTCATTAGCCCAATACCTAATGATGAAATTCTTGAGGAAATTGAATTTTCAACCCAAATTGAAGATTGTTTCGAGGATTTAAATGAAGGATCTGACGAAGATGAGGATAATTTATAGAGCATTGTTTGTACATTTGAAATATCCTCATTAGTGTTTTTACATATAGATAGTGACTATTATATTAGTGTTTATAAATCTAGATAGTGACTATTATATTAGTGTTTATAAATCTAGATAGTGACTATAATATTAGTGTTCATATATCTAGATAGTGACTATAATGTTAGTGTTTATAAATCTAGATAGTGACTATAATGTTAGTGTTTATATATCTAGATAGTGACTATAACGTGCTCTGCCCCATCTGTTAGCAACAGAGATAATTGTATACGATAATTTATTGGATTACGGGAAGAAATAGCTCTGACAAGGCCCAAGGTTGCCATACAAGCAAAATGATAGACTGACCTACAATTTGTCAAATACAGCTTAGTAAACAAAACACCCCATCAGGCTCTGTAAACCTTAAATACTCCTCTGCAAAGTTTTTTAGATTCATGTTTCTATTTACATGATCAATACATATTTATATATATCAATGAATATTTCCAATGTGATTGTTACCTAGCGTTAATAGTTATACATCGTCTTCGAATAGTTTATCCTTGGCAGAACTCAGTAGTTTCAGATTCGATAAACATTTACGCTTTTTTCCATCTCTCAAGAACTTGAACCCTCGTGTCAGTCAGTATTCGTCTGATCATGTATGTTGCACAGGAATCGGGACTTCACAGTCTTCAGTTTATCCATAATATTATATTGATTTAATAATATCTTCAAAAACTTGATTATGTGTTTCCTGTGTCTTTAATACTAGTTCTAAAAACGTTTCTACGGGACTAAAGGAACAGAGAGAAGATTTGTTTTCAATTTCTCCGACAAAGCGAATGGATGTTTTCCTCTGTATCATCACGTGATCTTGTTGTTGATATGTAGATCACGTAAGCAGTATATCACGTGGAAGTATGACGTAGGTGAAGTTTATCTGGAGAACAGTCTCGATCATCCAGACGCTATGATCGGGCTAAGCTCTCCATTAAAGGCCGAGATCAAAAAATGAACAAATACGATCTCGGTGGGCCGTGTGGCATTTACAATGACTGACGAAGATCACGGAAATTACCGAATAGTCACATAGTGAGTGGAGAGCAACATTATTGGTTGAGAGGAACATTATTGGTTGAGAGGCTGGATTGCGAGACTAAAACCACGACGTCACATTAAAGCGCCACCCTTGACTCAAATAAAGGGAAATAATCGTGGGTCAATTAAGGTCACTAATTATTTAATAGACAGGCATCACATTTATTGAACCCAGTCCCGTAGACCTTAACCCCTATCTCTATTTTGAGTAGGCAAAAACCTAGAGGCAAAAGATTATTACCCTCATTTGAGGACAAACTTTAAGAAAGGCTAGACCTATACCCTCAGTCTCACTGATGATGAGATTGATTTTCGGCTGTAGCCTGTAGGACTGTTTATTTGTGAATATTTTTATTTCTACCTTAGTTTCTCACCCTTTAACCGTTACATTAAAGAGTTTATTATTAGTCTACTAGTATCACTTTCTGTGACGCCTCCAGTCCGGGCCGCTACTCCGGTGCTCGAGTATTTACACCCCCTCCCTATTTAAAAAAACCTGGATCCGACCATGTAGGGCCTAACCATGTGCCATATGTGGACTAATTCCAGGCGACTGGCTGTTGTTTTTTCTTTCTCTGTACATGTATTTGGCCGCACACATTGCTAAATGCTTCCTACGGACCTGATATGATTTTATTATTGCCTATCGCTAGCCTACATCTCAACTATCCATAGGCTAAAAACAAACACGCCCTTACCGAGTCCATTTTCTGTTTTCGCGGGTTTATTTTTACATATTTAGTAAAAAAACCACAACAGGCTAAATAATATCCAATTGGAAACATGCTTACAACATGCGCAGCCGTACGACCATGTCCCAAGATTGTCTCAAGTCATGATTGAAGGCTTGACGTAAGAGAATTTCCGATCATCGCTTGAAGGCTGGACGTAAGATTTTACATGCGATAAAATTACATCACGTCCATGATTGAGGCGTAAGACTGGGACATATGTTTTCTTGCTTGAAGCGTATGACTTGAGATGGATTGGGTGGCTGAGAAGTGTTTCCCGTAAAACTTGCCAGGGGAGCCACATAATAGGCTTCGTTTAGCATAGGTAGGAGACGCGACATCGATTAGGAGAACTATTCGATTCCGTTTCCTTTGGTAAAAGACATACAATGTTTTAATACGATAAAAGTCATTATTTATAGCTTCGTCAGGTATATTTATCAGGTATATTTATAAATCAACAGGTATGTATAAAAGACGTTAAGCCAGTAATTATATTTTTATAACAATATATATTTAATAAGTCAATGATCATTAGTAGTAGCATTGTTACACATATAGATAAGATAGGATACAAAAACTTGAGTAGTTTACAATAGATCCTTTATAGTTTAATAGCGGTGGGTTTTAAAATAACCCACGCTTTCACTAGCTTTAAAACAATAAAACACTTGCTATTTAAAGAATACTGTTCTTTAGATATTGATATTGGAGACCAGTGTACCTGACTTTTATTTTAATAAAATAACGTGTAGGTGAAATTTACCCTTCGTACAGCACTGTATGGACCTCTAAAGGAACTGCAATAGATTATCAGATCACCGAACGAAAAAATTGACCCGAAATCTCAAAGGGGTTAGTGTCCAGATAAGGTTTTGACGTCCACGTCCAAACGACTCAATATTCAGAGCTGAAAGTTAGAGACACGGTAATATATGGCGCTTAAATTTAATACGTACACGGACTTTTAGTTCTGAGAGTCTGTTAAAATCGGGATGGTCCCTTTAAATGAATGGTGACTTGCATTATTTAATGGAATCGTTTTGTCTGTAAACGACGTTATTTGTACAGAAATGCCATTAAAGTGAAATAAAATGGGGTTTAACGTCCTATTGTTCTGCTCCGAACTGGGCTAATAAAGACAGTCATACGCCACACAGTGTGCTATGTGGAACATTTTGCCCGGACAGCGGCACTACGGCCTACTCTTATATCGAATTTCAAATGCCAAGAGATCTTTTACGTGCACGCCAATGTATTTCCTCCCGGTCTTGTCTTCCAACTTCTAAGGGTTCTTTTACGTGCACGTCATTGTTGATGACCATCTGTAGTACGGAAATATAATAAAGAAATGAAATGGTGTTTTATGGTACGTCAATATCACAGCACTACATTGATACACATAAATAAAAACACTATGAGAGAGTAGTAAATAAAATTTAAAAATCAAGTATCACAATTACTAAAATGTGTGTAAAAATTCCTCACACTGCTAAAGACCCCTACGTGCAATCCAATTATTGAAATAAAATTTAATCATACCGGTCTTGAAATTTAACCATATGTTAGTCTCGAAATGACCCAGTTTGTGTCGAGTGAACGTTAAAAACCCATCTCTATTTCTCATTCTTCCGAATCTTTTATAAGTCTAGCGATTAATCAATGACCAAATGAAAATAATCCTAATTTTGAGTTACGGTTGGAAATACTTCTGGTATGAGCATGCGCAATAAATACTATCGGTGTAGACTTGAATAACCAGACGCCAAAGATTGCCATTTGATTGAGACTTCTGGCGTATTTCGTTGAACAAAACTGCTTTGAAATTAGAGTAAAAACGGAAACAGTTGAATGTAAATCAGTTTATATACATTCATATTACATTATTATATGCGTTGCGATCCATTTGTGTCAATTTCTGGGTCCAAAATATTGGCAATGTAGCTCCTTTAACATCTTTAGACATTCGTCCCAAAACTTGATTTCCTTATCTAATATAATGAACAAACAAACAACATATGAAAGTGGTGTGCTCAACTTTTATTTATATCATAGACCACCATGACTTCTAAAGTTTTAAGCTGCTTAACATGATATTTGAATCCTACTTGCTTCCGTTCTTTATATTTAGCCGTCCGCATTCGCCCAGTTTGTGAAACGTCTAAACTGATTAACTGAAAACCGATCACCAATGGATTAGCCTCCATCTTTGTACCCTTTGTTTGTGAAACGTCTAAGCTGCTCAACTGAAAACCGACTGTCAATGGATTAGCCGCCAGATGTTTACTCTTTGTCTCAATCGTTCCGCGTAGAAAACACTTAAAAAGGTGATAATAAATATGATTAAAATACAGATCCTATTTTGTTTCGTTTTTTTATAGTTCAAAATTTTGTTTTACTTGTCTTCACTACACTAGGATCTGTAAGAGTTGTTATATAAGCCGCATTCTGGTTGATGTGAGTTATTAGCCAATGAAGCAGTCTGTTACGGCGAATTCTTGGCGTTCGATGCACGGAACTGTGGGTAAATCACTATAAACGTAAACGCTGGTTCATTAATCAATGTCTGACGTCATAAGGGTCAACAGCCACTCGTGTGACCTTTGACGCGATCTCCCATTACAACCGGTCAGATCGTTATGTAGTGTAGGCAATCGAAAGAATAAAAAACGAAACGAAATATTGTCCTGTATTTTAATCAGATTGAATACAGATCATATTTCGTTTTGTTCTTTATAATGCGATATATCGAAGGTTGTTAAATAATCCGCGATCTAGGTGATGGGTGACAGCTGTTTAACGTCCGACTGTTCTGCTCTGACTGGACTAATGAAGACGGATTTACGCCACACAGTGTGCTATGGGGGAAGTCTTGCCAGGACAATGACAATGCGGCCTACCTGTATATCGAATTCCAAACGCCAATGTTTCTCTTCCCATCTGAACGACTCTAAGTTGCACCACTGTCCTGCACCACTGATAAGAGGAAACCACGGAGAAAAATCCGAATGGACGTTCTTCGGCCAACGCACTGTTTAAGAGGCATTTAGTAACTGAATGAGAGAATAACACATGACTCAATTATATGGAATACAGACACCAGATATAAGTCACCTTGTCCATACAATTGTGTCGTGTGTTATACATATAGTCCGGGAGCTAGCAAATATTTAATTAGAGTACAAAACGTTTTAGTACAAGAAATAGCAGATGTGTGAACTCTTAAAGGAGGTAAATCGCTAATATTTTGGATCTAAAAATTGACACAAATGGGTCGCAAAGCATATAATAATGTAATATGAATGTATATAAACTGATTTACATTCATTCGTGTCCGTTTTTACTGTAATTTCTAATCAGTTATGTTTGGCGAAATACGCCAGAAGTCTCAATCGAATGGCTATCTCTATCATCTACATCGATAGCATTTATTGCGCATGCTCCCAAGATAAGAATATGTCACCGTGTCTAGCCTCGTTCTTCGAAACCCTTGTTACAAATGGCGCTGAAACGCATTATGGTACACGATTCGTGTATCAATGGTAAAATGTTTATTTTGTCTTAAATATTGCATATCAAAAGCCAATATTTTCCCGGTAAGATCACAACATCAATGTTGATTTTAACTGACCAATAATCCGTGTTTCAATGTCGAAGACTTTGGATGATACGGAGTTAGAGACTTAGGTACTTTAGTATTCCTTTTGGGGACAACAGCAGGGGGCGCCGGTCACATTACCCCCCAAAATGAGTTTTATTACACATCTTGAGTACAACAACCAAATCAATTTAAGATTGTTTCTTGTTAAGCTTTTAAATTCTGATGGTTGTCGACTACAGCTTTTGTTGACAGTGTAAATGTTAGTGATATTTAAATATCAGACCATTACCTTATTTTCTTTCACATGTAAGTTTGAGAAACCGAAATTACTACATCTTTCATAAAGCTCAAATCCATAGATAGAGTTGCATTTAGAAACTTCAGATCTTTTATGCAACCCTCCTTCTGACATTGATGGAACTATGTTGTGCCTTTAACAACACACTTATCACTCTTCTCGATAAACACGCACCAGTTGTTACAAAGGTGGTGCTACTTCGTCCTGGTAGATCATGGTACTCAGAAGATGTAGCGAAGGCAAAGCAAGAACGCAAACGGCATCATTCTAAATTAGAGGTTTACCGACGATTGCGACGAATGTATAAGGTTCCAAGAACTATCAAGGAAGCTAAATCAAAGTACTGCATTGAAAAACTAACCAATGCCCCACGAACACCTTATCCGTGTTATTCATTTATAAAATCCTTATAAAGGTATCACCTCAGGCCCGTGTTGTTTGTCTTATACTCAAAATGCCTTGGTGATATAATAAGACAGTTTCGGGATCACTCACTATCCCTACGATGATGACACTCAATTAATCAGTGACTCTGCTCTAGATCTGTAAAATCATGGATGAACAAGAATAAGCTCAAATTGGGTGATGCCAAGACGGAAGCCATTCTTGTAGGGCCATCTAAACGACTTAAGTCTACGCCAAATTCATGTGTGGTAATCTGTGAAACCAACATTCAGTTTTCATCATGTATGAAGAAACTTGGTGTGTTCCTTGATTCGTGTGCTTTGATTGGAGTTTCCCAAAACCCGTGTGCAAAACTCAAAAAAAAAAAAAAATTCAAAACACCACCACCACCAGAATAACAACAAGAACACAAAAGTACTGCCATATAACTCTCACAGAAACCCGGATAACTTTCAAGATTCTAACATTGGTTTATATGTGTCAACACGATCTTTCCCCATCTTACCTCTCGGATCTTATTCAATCATATCAATCAAATTGAACTCTTCGCTCACAAAATAAGCCCTCTAAAATAAGCTTAACTGAAATCCTATGGAGATAAAACCTCCGGTGTCGGTGGAATAACTTACCATTGGAGTTGTGCTGGCACGATATATCGTTGAATCGATGTATCGCGATTCACCGTCTCACGATACCTGTATTGAAACGCGGGATGCCGAATCGATTTTTCAGGATTTTGTTTTGTGTTTTCTCAAATATATTATGAACTTTAAAAACTTTAAATTATACCCTAAACTTTATTTGAAACAATGACACTTCGCAAACGATGTCCAGTAGTCTTAACATGTGTGTTATTATAAATAGCGCACGACCGTACTTATCGTAAGTTTCGAAGGTTTAGATTAACAACATTTTAATGCCTTTTCGTTTTGTTTCCGAATTTTAAAGTTTGTTATAAGGCTTAGTTAATAAAACATACATATTAAAATACACAAAACGACATTTTACTCTAGAATTTTAAAGTTTGTTATAAGGCTAAAGTTAATAAAACATACATATTAAAATACACAAAACGACATATTACTCTAGAATTTTAAAGTTTGTTATAAGGCTAAAGTTAATAAAACATACATATTAAAATACACAAAACGACATATTACTCTAGAATTTTAAAGTTTGTTATAAGGCTAAAGTTAATAAAACATACATATTAAAATACACAAAACGACATATTACTCTAGAATTTTAAAGTTTGTTATAAGGCTAAAGTTAATAAAACATACATATTAAAATACACAAAACGACATATTACTCTAGAATTTTAAAGTTTGTTATAAGGCTAAAGTTAATAAAACATACATATTAAAATACACAAAACGACATATTACTCTAGAATTTTAAAGTTTGTTATAAGGCTAAAGTTAATAAAACATACATATTAAAATACACAAAACGACATATTACTCTAGAATTTTATAAATTTAGAACGTTAATATAACAGATAGTAGATCTTGTAAAAATCAAAATGGCGGAAAACACAGTCGCAATAACAAATCCGCCAGCGAAATATAAATCTATAGTTTGGGATAACTTTGGGTTTTTAAAAGGTGACACAACGAAAGTTGTTTGTAGAATATGCAAAACTATTCTCAAATATTGTGGTAATACAACCAATCTCAGCACTCACTTGACAAGACACCATAGTGGCGACTGTCTAAGGTCGTCAGTTCAACCTGCGGTGAAGTTCAAGGTCAACAGCCAACTATTGAAACTGCATTTCAAAATAAACTTCCACGAAACTCAAAGCGGGCTACAGAAATAACCAAGAGTGTTACTAGATTTATCATACAAGATCTGCAGCCTTACTCTGTAGTGGAAGATAAAGGTTTTAAACATATGCTGTCCACACTAGAACCAAGATACACGATTCCGGGACGTCATTATTTTGCTGACACTGCAGTGCCACAGGTATACAAGAGTGTTAAAGATGACTTACAGCTACAGATACGCTAGACGAGTCGAGTAGATTGTAAGTGACAACGCATTGAACATGATTCTTGCCGGTCGTGAAACGGGAGAGAGAGATATGGGGTTTAACGTCCACTCGATACAAACTAGGTCATTTCGGGACTAACATATGGTTTAATTTATTTACACAATTCGCTTGCGCGTAGGGGTCTTTAGCAGTGGGAGGAAACCGGAGTCACGGAGAAAACCCACGAGGTTGGACAGGCGACCCTACTCGTGAAACGGGTTTTACTTCTCATGTTGGTTGTTTCGCAAACACCCTTAACTTAGCTTCACAGAAAGTGCTGAAGATTACTGCAGTTTCCGAACTTTTAGCAAGAGTCAAAAGATTAGTTACATTTTTCAGGAAGAGCACAAAAGCGTCAACTATTTTGAAAGATGAAAAAGTACTTTTGGGTTTTCCTAAACACAGATTAAAACAAGATGTATGTACAAGATGGAACTCTGCATTAGATATGCTGGATAGAGTATTGGAGAGTATTGGAACAGCAAGCTGCAATTGTTGCCAGCCTACTTGAAAAGGATCTACGGTCTCAGGATAAAGATATAAACACTTTGAGTGAGGCAGATATTACGTTAGCTGAAGACGTTGTCAAAGTATTGACACCCATGAAAACAGCAACTACTGTTATGAGTGATGAACAACTACCAACCCTGTCAATCTTAAATCCACTTTACCACCAAATGTTAGAAGATATGACACCAGGTAGTAATGATTCACCAATAGTTTAAAAAAAATGAAATCTTTGTACAGTTGAATTTAAATTATTGTAATTAGGCTAGGCAAAGCAATAAATGACTGAAGATTCTCAACTTTACAAAGATTTCAATTTTTTTCTCCCAGGCTTACCTAAATTTCGTTTCATCTTATAAGGCCGAGTTCATAAATTTATGCGTTACCATTTTAATGATGTCAGTGAAGGCCGTACGAAGAGTGGGACGTATTTTTTTAACAGCGTGTTGTGTCGCTCATACTGGTTCTAGCGAGGTAAGCAAGGTCTTATTTTCTCACTAAGATGCCAAGTAACATTGTTCAGGCGTTCACAGGGACTGACACGCGACCGTTTAGCAGTACAGCGTTGCCCAGTAAAATTGATTGGGGCCGATTTTAGTTAGGACAAGGATTCAATAGAAGAGTTTCGGAAAGTACAGGGTGAGTGTAATGAGACCTACGTTCAGAGCTGAACTGGTGTTGTAATAGGCATTAATTAAAATACATTAAAAGATAGTTAATGATAGAGAATATATTTACAGTATGAAAATGGAATATTGCACCTTCCTCCAGCATCTCACCAATACACACGACATGCACCCACACATCACCCATTCCACATCAGCCATATCTTAATCACACTGTCATCAACACATTCAACAAGATCTTGCCTTGTCTACATCTGACACACCGCCATTCTTATCTGTACTTGCTTGAAACTTTGAGAGAATACTCTCCGAAACGTCGCCTATATATATTAGTATATAATATCAAGTCACTAAATAAAAGTATCAACTTTCTTCCATAAGTCTGTGTTATAGTTTATTGCTCTATCCAGTCACTAAGCAAATTAGTATTGGTGAAATATCCTGTTGCACGCCATCAATCTCCTAAATTTGTTTTCCACTTCGTTAATGACGCGCAAGCAGAACCTTTCTCAATCCCCTTGGGTAAACCTTTCATTAGCCTCTATTTATAGCTTTTCCACATCTGCAATTTTGAAAGTTGAGTTGTGTCTGGCGACGTAGTCTTTTTCTTGGGCTAAAGAAATACAAAAGAAATATAAGCTAAAAACGCACTTTATGGCTACTCCCAAATAATATTTTATAAACATCATACAACCACGTATACGACGAGGTACAAAAACTTCCCATAACCTCTTCAATCGAGGATATGTATTCTGGAAAGTCAGCACATTATTTGCCGAGATCTAACACCTATAGGTTATTTTATACTAATAATGCGTCATTTGGAATTATCAAATTTTTCACGGCTTAATACACGCTATGTACTCAGTTTATTTGACATTTAATTAAGAAAAAAAAATCAAAATAACAACTCTAAATATTTTCTCGACTTCGTGTTCACAAAATGGCGCCTATCGTATTACGTAGATACACCAATGAAGTTTCAATTCCATATATCCTTGTAAATACTGAACTGAACGGGACAATTTTTGAACCGACATTAGGAGACGCATCTTCACAATATCGTAGTTTACAAGGGATTGATATTGCTTAAAAGGGAGCATCGAGACTTAGGTTGTAAATAGGCTAACGAAAATGCTTCACTTTATGCAAGCATGTGAGTAGATTATTTTTTAAAGTTGGTCGAGTCTATTTCATGTTAATTTAGGGGATTGATAGTGGTAATATTTCTTTAGATTAGAAAAGTCACCTTGAATTAGTTCGATCGGGTTTAATTCACAGTGGCGAACAGGAAGTCTTAAGACCAAGTGGCCGTTAAAATTGGCCAATCGATCCATTTGGAATTCCTGGTTTAGCTTATTTACTGCCACTTGTTTTAATAGTGCTGCCTGTGAACATACAAAAAATATATAAAATAAGTGTAATTTTAATATTTAAAATGTACTGTTTTATTCTGTCACGTTGAGGTATAAACACAATTGGTATTTAGCATGTTTTCTATCTAAAATTAAGTTACCCATTACTGTGTAATTAAAAGGGGTGTTTACCTTTGTTTCAGGTGGACTTAATTCTACCTCTTTATCTATGAGCCTCCGAGCGATTTCACATTTTGTGTTGCTACTTTTAGAGTGATATATGGGAATCACGTGGCTAAGTGGGTAAGACGCTAGCTCGCTAGCCTGGAGGTCGGGTGTTCGATCCCTGCATTGGCCGAGAAAGTTCATCCAGATTTTCCGGCGTGGTTCTCCCTTGTCAGTGATGCAGGATGGAGGGGCTGACAAGGAAAGCTGTCTAGTCGTTCGGATGGGACGAAAAACCGAGGTCCCGTGTACACATTGGCGTGCACGTAAAAGATCCCTTGGCAGTTGGAATTCGATATAAGAGTAGGCCGTAGTGCCGCTGCCCGGGCAAAATTTCCCTCATAGCACACTGTATGGCGTATGCCCGTCTTCATTAGCCCAGGTTAGGAGCAGAACAGTAGGACGTTAAACCCCATTTCATTTCATTTAGAGTAATATGATGAGGATGATTTCATATTGTGATACGGCGCGTTGTTTAAAACAATCAAAGCTGGTTCTGTAAGAGAAGTAATAAAGTATGTGCAAACCAGTCATTGAAATATCTAAAATTAAAATGACGTCAACAAATTTATAATACGTTTACTGAGGCGGAAGCAAAGTGCAGTTTTACGAAACATTTCTGTGTTTAGGAAATGTAATATGATTGCGAATAAATGTTAGGGCTAATTTTCGAATTTATGATTAAATGCACATAGTAATTAGAGATCTACTTACTTCCCGTTCATCTCGTCATGATAGTCGGACGATTTTGTCTTCGAACGAAACACCCTCCCTATTTCTCTAGGATGCATCCCCTGGTCGTATATCCTGCGTCCAGAATTATAAGGCGACTGCCCTTTCCTGCAGGAATGCACCGGTCACAGTCCGATCAATCTCGACGCAATACGCTAATGGAGCCCGGAAAAATAAGATCGTGTTCGGATACTAAACTCATTAGGCAATTTAAATAAATCTTGGTTTGACCTTTTCCACTTTCCGTCCACACACCATGTTTTCAATATATTTGCATTAAACCATGTTTCATCCAGATATACAATTTCATATCCTTTATCTCGACCATAAAAAAAGAAATCTGAAAACTAAAATCTAATTTTAGATTCTTATAATGATACTTTCTTTTTATCGTTGTTGTATTTCCAAACATTACCAAGATATTTAGTACTTATGGTTAAAACATGTTCATTTAACAGATCCGATGTACTTATAAATAAACTATTTGGGCACAAAACGACTTTCAAGTTAAATTTTTTATCTGTTTTTTTTTCCCATTTACTAACCAGTAAGTGAAAAGTCTACGATACCTGTATTTTGCTACATTTCTCAAATAATTGTATTTGGCTGTCACAATTTCCGTTGTTTCTTTTGCAAATCTTTTACCATACGAATTATAGAATTTAAACCCAATTTCTTTTAATACCCTTTGCAGGTGGGTTTGAAAAATTATGATATCTTTTTCTTTAAGTACAGAGCACAATCATCTGGTGAGAACTGGATAAAATTCAAAAAATGAAACCATAAGAAGTATTGAATCATTCAAGTATGTATTTTTATTTCTTTAAAGCCCCTTATCAATTCAAACTTCCTTAAAAGAATTGTTTAATATTACATATATTTCGAATAGATGTGGAATTAATTGAAATGAATCTTACAATAAATATGAATACTCACCTCGTGTAGGGATTATAAAATGTTCATTGTGGATTTACTATTGTATGGTAGGTTCGCATCATTTGACGTCAAGATAACGTGAATATTGATTGAAGTCGACCCAATTATAATTCGTGTTTTTAATTTTAAATGTTATGGGAAGGTTTAGCTCCTTTAATAGTAACTCCAAGAGGACATCACTACATGCAAAAGAAAACCGACAAGACAGAGAGAGAAAACAAATATGGGTTTAACGTCCACGCGACACAGACTAGGCCATTTCGGGACTAACATATGGTTTAATTTTATTTCAACAATTCGCTTGCGCGTAGGGGTCTTTAGGAGTGGGAGGAAACCGGAGGACCCGAAGAAAACCCACGAGGTTGGACAGGCGACCCTACTCCTTGTCACGTACAACCGGGGATTCGAAACCCCGCCTGTTGACTCAATGACAGACATGATACAGCGGGCACGTGCTAACAATTCGGCCATCAGATCCCTCACCAACAAGACAAACCTGCGGGCAGAGACATTACAAAAAATAAAGAACAAATATCAAATCAAATTGAATAGATCCAGGGACCAGCCATAAACGCCCTCAATTTAATTTGAATAATGAATCTAGAATATAAATTGTACTTACTAGCCCTTTCTATACAGACTGTGGATAGTTTCCTTGGTTATACTATGGTAAAAACTGTCCAATCGGTAATTACTGTCACGCTTCTCACCAGGCCTTACGGGCTTATTTGCATTATAAACCCACTCAATAAGACACTTTCAGGGCTGCTGCAATACGCTCATAGATGTTATTGAAACAGTTATTTTTTGATCGGAAGAATGCTATCAAATTGACACTACACTCGGTGGGGTGAAAATTATTTATAACATAAAGAAGATAGGAAATTGTTAGTTTATATATGACTTTATTTTTACGAGTATCCGTGCAATCAGTGATATTTTCATTGTGAAAAAAACTTGATAGACTGGCGATCAATGGTTTCAATATAAATCTTCTATGTAATTGCCTTAAGTTGATATTTTTCGTTGCCCAAACTCAAACGATCGACATGATCGCGCTTTGTTTTGATTGCAGCACATGGTTGTCAAACTATCTGTAAAAATTAAACCACCCTCGCAACAGCTGCATTGGTTTCACCCAACACGTGACGAAAGGCATATTTTCTTACACTTCGTCGAAAATAAAAGTACATTCGTCAAATTTTTCAAGATAGAAGTTTGTTATTCTTTGGGATATTTAGTTGTACAATGGATTTTATTTAGAGGGAGGTGATTTCAAACACACAGGTACATATAAGTTTATAATAACCAAAGTTAAGTAGTTTGTTCATAATCGAAGAAATCCGTTTAAAATTTACGATGTTTCAAACAGTAGCACCTAAAGTAGTAGTGCGCGTGATATCAAATATTATTAACATATTTTGCCAGGCTAACGACATATACGCCCACCAGGAGGTGAAAATCTTGTTAGGCATAAGAATTATCCTGCTACATCTAAAGGAAGGGACATGAAATGCAGCCTTGTTTGACACAACAATTCGCTACTGAATATACTATGAATATATATATGAATACTTCCTTACATTGTATTCATGTGACAATATAAAGATACTCTAACAATACGCGGTTTTACGAGAAAAACAAGTCGGTTTCAATTACCTATCACGTTTTGTACATGTCGTAGATCTCGGGTTGGTTGGTATTCGAGTCGATTCTCGTAAATGCGACGAGCTGCCTCGCAATATGACTGAAGTTAAAATAGAAGTTGTATCGGTTGACTGTGTCCAGATGCCCCGTATTCGTATTAGGAATGTCCATAATATGTATATTTTAATGTGAACTAACGTCAGGCACGATGGCCTTGAGAGGGACGCCATCTTGGAAATCGAATCGTCAATCCAGCAGTCGAACAAGTTAGAAGATTTGCGTACTCGATTTGGCAAATCGTCGTGGTAAATACGACGGTTAAGTGAAACTGATTATGTGAAACCAATTAGACTAACTTTTGCCGTAAACCTGATTGAATGGGATTTGAAAATCGATTAGCCATAATCGGTTTCTCGTAAAAACGCCTTATTAACTTCGTAAATTATGTTGTAACAATGTCGTAGGCATACCTACTAGAGAAGTCTCAAATCAACAAAACTAGCATTTGATTAAACTCTAGTATGTTTTAGTACAAAAGCATTAGTTGAACCTAACTTGTACTTTACGATAATCTTCTGCTCAGTGGACCGTTTCAATAATCTGCTATGCCATCAGACAGAAAGATACTTCTTTAATTTCTTGCTGAGGAAATTAATTAAAGATACATTCGTTAAGAGTTTAACGAAGCGTTGGCCATTTTTGCTATAATAATTCGAAAATAGATGATAAAAAAAGAAAATATTGAAAATTTCAGTCATATTACTTTATTCTGAGCCAAGTTATCACTGTTTGTAGTTTTGACAATATATGTGCATTGGGGTAACCATGGCACTGGTCTTTTCGATACTTAGCCCCGCTTTCCCATTTTTAAATGGCGAACCGTTCTAATCTAGTTAAAATCTTGAATATTCGAAGCCATCGAGAGTTGATTATGGTCTGGGTAAGTTAATTAATGTTTAATTAATAATTTACATAACATTTAAGGCCTAAAGAAAGACCCGCATTACACAGATTTAGCTCTTGCATAATGTATGTTTAACCACAATACGTGTACTTGTAACAGACCATATACCTTCTGCTGTATATTGGCAATGAAAATATAAGTGCTTTACCGATAATGGATGATACTAAAACTATTTTTATACGACGTATCTTGTGTGACGCCCTTTACGTCGGCCTTTTCACACTTGGCATGTGTTTAATCTGTTTGTCAATATCGTTATAGATATGAGAGAGAGAGAGGGGGGGGGGGGTTACGTCCACTTGATATAAACTAGGTCATTTCGGGACAAGCATATTCAATTTTATTTCAATAATTCGCTTGCGCGTAGGGGACTTTAGCAGTGGGAAGAAACCGGAGGTTGGACAGGCGACCCTACTCTTTGTCACGTACAACCGAGGAATCGAAACCACACAAGTTGACTCACTGACGGACCTTATTATACAACGCGCACGTGCTAAACATTCGGCCATCCAACCCTC
Source organism: Patella vulgata (assembly GCF_932274485.2). Classification (NCBI taxonomy): domain Eukaryota; kingdom Metazoa; phylum Mollusca; class Gastropoda; family Patellidae; genus Patella; species Patella vulgata. Next base: position 2,831,426 of record NC_065880.2, read on the forward strand.
TGTTTGACAAAGGACTATCACACACTTGAAAAAAGAGCTTGCTCCAGAGATAATTCGTGTTGTGTACTTTAATCAAAATAAATAACGGAAAGTCATAAATAATATTCGAATTAGATCGATAATTGATAAATCGTTATGGGAATAAAAATCTATATATATGCCAGAAAGCAATTATTGTCGGACTTCAGTTTCATCCATTGTTGAGACGCCATTGTCCGGTTAAACATTCACCCTTTGTGTGCCACGAGAAAGGGGTTGTGGAGCCAAACAAAATTATCGTAAATCAAAGAAAAAATCAAGGCGTAAAAATTATCACCATTGTTATACTGTAGAATATCCAATGAAAACGAAAGCAAGAACAGTTCTCTTGCAGTGATTGGTCGGGATACTGGGCGATAACAGGGATAGCTATTAAAGGTTGTCAGTCTCTACGGGGTAACCAGTTTGCACTTTGAGCTTATAATCCATGACAGTGACACAAGATTTGGGATAGTTCGTAACTTTGTAGGGAAACTAGTCCATCAACCATGAAATTGTCACAAGTTTTGGTATTTCATGTAACTTTGTTTCATATGGTAAAAGTAAAAAATCTGGAACATTCATTTTTTTCAAAAACATCTATTATTATCAACACCTGTAATTATGATAATTTGCTACAAGATATTAAAGTCAAGCATCGTTTTCAGTGTTCCATGGTGTGTTCACAAGACACAGATTGTAGAAGATATCTTTATTGTGAAACAGATTTATCTTGTAAAACATATCTTGATGGAACAGATTGTATTGTACCAGATAATTCTCAACAATGTTCCTGTTATAGAAAGGTAAGTTTTGAATTAAGGATTGTGCATCATTATTCCAACTGTTGCTAGGTCTGTCTAATACAGCTTCCGGTTATTTCAACTGTTGCTAGGTCTGTCTCATTCAGCTTCCGGTGAATCAGTTTATAAGGAGCTGGCTCACTAACCAGGACATGGGGGTTCGACCATTGTTTTCCCTGAGAATGTTCATCATTTTTTGCAGTCGGTTTATCCCGTGTCAGTGAGTCCAGCCACAAGTTCCCCCATCGCACACAGCACGGCGTATGAAGTGCCCCCATCGCACACAACATGGCGTATACCAACCCACAAGTGCCCCCATCGCACACAACATAGCGTATGCACACCATTAAAACATTAAATCTAGAGAAAAATAATATTTTAATTGTAAGAAATTTTACACATTAAATTATGATCAAATATGATCACCCAAACTCGAAATGACGAAAAAACGGGTGTACACCATAGGTTGAAATTCTGTCTACTCTTTCTAAATTTCCGATTTTGATGGGGTTTTTTTATTATGTTCACGCCAAAGTACAAGCTGTATTGGGTTGGGGTTTTTTCGACTCATCCGAACGACTAGATACAGTTCCGTACCAGGACCTTTGTTTTGCAATCTCTTTAAAGGGGACGCGAATAAGCGATATTGAAAGAACCCTAGTAACTTTTCGACTAAAACCGGGATTGAACCCATAACCTCTTGGTTAATAAACTAGCTTCACAGTGGCTCATGCCAGTGTCTCGTTTAATGGTTTAGTGACTTAACGCGTGCGCGTAAAACTATAAGGTCTGGCATTGATCCATTTGGCATGGTTTCATTTCCCCGCGTGTACGTAAAATGAGTAGGTCTCCTGCCCAAACACCTGGGTTTTCACGGGGTCCTCCGGTTGCGTCCCACTGCTGTTGGGCCCTACTTGCAAGCGAATTATTAAAATAAAATTGAACCATACGTTAGTTCCGAAATGACCTAGTTTGTGTCGAGTGGATGTTAAACTTCATTTCTCTCTCACTAATCAAAAATTTTCTGAATTATTTATCAATTTCGATATAATTGTGCAGAATATACACATATACTTCCTTGTCGGTCACATTGTGTGATACTTTGGGCGACATTCATAAAACAAAATGGGGGTTAACGTCCACTTGGGACTAACATATGGTTCAAGTTTACTTCAATAACTCGCTTGCCCGTAGGGGTCTTTAACAGTGGGGGGGGGGAGTAGCCGGAGAAAACCCACTAGGTTGGACAGACGACCCTACTCCTTGTCACATACAACCGGGAAATCGAAACCACGCCAGTTGACTCAATGACAGACCTTATGATACAGCGCACACGCGCTAACCTATTTATATAAAAAGCAACCACTATTGTCCGTGTATACTAGACTCCTTTTTTATAAATCTATCAATTCATTAAAAAACCCAACAAAACAATATTATTACATGCGCCCCCTTTTTGTTTTTACAGGATATTGGATTTTTTAAAGGAGTACGTACCTGTCCACTCGGTTACTTTGGTACAATCTGCAAGTCTATTATAAAAGGTGACATTTTTATATTCATTGTTTAACTTTTGAACGTTTACCATAGTTGAGAAAAAAACGAATTGGCAAAAAGTTGAAATAACTGATTAAGTAACTCAGTGACTAATGACTACATTATTAAATCCATGGTCTAGATTTTCAACGGATTTAAAAACGACTTTCAGTTATGATTTTATTAACACATGGACATTGGAGACTTTGGTTCCTATCGTAACACGGGTAGCAATGGCAATCGGGACCCGGAACAGCCCTAACTTGGCTCAATAATGAAGTAATGTGATTGAAATGTTCAAAATACGATTATTATTGAGAGAACTGTCACCCTACATGCTTCTTCTTTAAATCATTGACAAATAACTCCCGGTTCACCCTCATAATTTCCGTATTATTTCGTTTTTTGACCAAATCTACACCCTACACTGCTGTATCAAAGCATACCAACTAACTAGTTCACATGCAATCTACTGGCCAATCAAATATTGTCGTATTTTATGCCCGATTACCATGCATACTCCCTTTTTATTTGTTACTGAGAAATTGGATGGCCGAATTGTTAGCACGCGCGCGCTGTATCATAAGATCTGTCATTGAGTCAACTGGCGGGGTTTCGATGTCCAGGTTGTACGTGACAAGGAGTAGGGTCGCCTGTCCAACCTTGTGGGTTTTCTCCGGGTCCTCCAGTGTCCTCCAACTGCTAAAGAACTGAATTAAAATTGAACCGAGTGTTAGTCCCGAAATGACCTAGTTTGTGTCGAGTGGAAGTTAAACCCCTACTCTCTCTCCCTCGATATTCAGTGTGTAACAAATAAAAAATATATTTATTTCAGATTGCGCCCATGGCTTTAACAAGAAAGCCATTTTTGGTATACCGGATGTCAACCAGGCATTGACTATTATCCGTCCCGATTCCATACAATTTGAAATATTCTGTAATTTTGTCTCTGATGGAAGAATGGTTCTATTGAACCGGGACAGCACATGTCTAGTGGAAGACTTCAACAGAACAATGGAGGAGTATCAAAATGGATTTGGACTAGTTACCGGAAACAGATGGGTTGGTCTCGAGAGAATGTATGAAATATTCAGTCTACCAACTCCAAGATTTACTCTACATGTGTCCGCAATACGATCGGATAAATCGAAATGTAAGACCTTTATTCATTATCCAATACTCGGTGATGCCAGTACCGGATACAGCATCGGTTATAACTTTGTGGAACATAGCGCAAGTTTGGGAAGATGCGGTAATCCTTTTGGACCTAAAAATCAAAACAGATTCTCCACCTTTGACCTAAACAACACCGGAAATAATCAATGTGCTGCAAGATTTGGTGGTGGATGGTGGTTTGATACTACGGTAGATTGTACCAGAGGTTTTCTGACCGGGACCATGGATGGATCTGGAGTCGATAATTTCCTTTTGGCTGATCCTAAACCTAAACCGTATGATCGAATACAAGTTGTACTCAAGCGAAAGGTTTAACGTCCTAGTGTTCCACCTATTGTATTTCACCGAACATAATTGATTAAAAATTGAATATAAATCACTTTACATACATTCATATTACATTAATGTGTGCTTTTAGAACCATTTTCGTCTATTTTAAGATTTCAAAAAATAGAGCCAGAGGCCCTTTACAGTTACTGAGTATGATTTACAGTTTTCAGAAAATATCAAATTTCCCACGGCTTAACCCACACTAAACTTTACTCGGATTGATTATTTAACATTTATTTAAGAAAATTAAAATCGAAATGCCAACGCTATATTTTATAATCTCCCGTTTATACTTTGATTCCTTTATTCAATATCAAATATCAAATAATCAATTTGGATATAGTTTAGCGTGGATTAAAGAAACATTATGTAATGTAATGAAATGAAATGAGGTTTAACATTCTACTGTTGTTCTGCTCCTATACTAGGCTAAAGAAGACGGGCATGTGCCATACAGTGTGCTATGAGGGAAATTTTGCCCGGGCAAAGGCACTATGGCCTACTCTTAGATCGAATTCTAACTGCCACGGAATCTTTTACGTACACGCCTATGTATAAGCGAGACTTCGGTTTGTCGTCCCATCCGAACGACTAGACAGCTGTTCTTGTCAGGCCCTCCGTCCTGCACCACTGACAAGGGAAACCACGTCTGAAAATCCCGATTAACTTTCTCGGACAATGTAGGGAAGAAGGATTATGTCAGATTGTGCCAAGGGATCGTTTACGTACACGCCAATGTGTACACTGGAACTCGGTTCTTCGTCCCATCCGAACGACTTTGTTCTGTATCACTGACAAGGGGGAACCACGCCGGAAAATCTGGATGAACTGTCTCAGTCCATTGCAGGGATCGAACAGCCGACCTCCAGGCTAGCCACCGTGGCTCAGAATAGCTGATCGAGGTTACAATTGCTACGGTCTACTCTCGTTTCGAATTCCAACTGTTAAGTTTCCGACAACGTTTACTGTGCGCTGTGTCCACACAAGGGTTAAGTTACTGTTTTAAAAATAATTTTCATTTGTATTTATCCTGTTTACCTAACTATGAGATGTTTTAGATGTATGTATAGTAGGAATGTTGTTTCTTGTTTATAGTAAGTACATGGAGACTGCACCACACACAATCAATTACACAAGACAAACCCACGGACACGACACATTTTACAGACATCGCAAACAACAAATACATATGTCAGATGAAGTGAATTGATCCGGGGGCTAGCCATAAGCCTTTAGTGATACAGACTTCATATCAATTGAAAACAAACTAACAGGGGAGGTAACTCAAGAAAAAGTTGTATCATACTAGTCTCATGATCTGGTATGTGCTACAAAAAAAAATCTCAATTTTATGTTACTGTGATATGTTTTATGTGACTGTGATATGTTTTATGTGACTGTGATATGTTTTATGTGACTGTGATAGGTTTTTATGTGACTGTGATAGGTTTTTATGTGACTGTGATAGGTTTTTATGTGACTGTGATAGGTTTTTATGTGACTGTGATAGGTTTTTATGTGACTGTGATAGGTTTTTATTTGACTGTGATATGTTTTATGTGACTGTGATATGTTTTATGTGACTGTGATAGGTTTTTATTTGACTGTGATATGTTTTTATTTGACTGTGATATGTTTTATGTGACTGTGATAGGTTTTTATTTGACTGTGATATGTTTTTATTTGACTGTGATATGTTTTATGTGACTGTGATAGGTTTTTATTTGACTGTAATATGTTTTATGTGACTGTGATAGGTTTTTATTTGACTGTGATAGGTTTTTATGTGACTGTGATAGGTTTTTATGTTACTGTGATAGGTTTTTATGTGACTGTGATATGTTTTATGTGACTGTGATATGTTTTATTTGACTGTGATAGGTTTTTATTTGACTGTGATATGTTTTATGTGACTGTGATAGGTTTTAAATGTATCTATACTGGCGATATGTTTGTATGTATCTATATACTACGCTTAGTTTCACTTTCAAACGAATTAAATAGTTATTATTACTTCTTGTTCACTTTCAAACGAATTATATTATTAGTATCACCACTTATTCACTTCAAAACGAATTAAATGATTATTATCACCCCTTGTTAACTTCGAAACGAATTAAATTATTATTATTGCCTCTTGGAAAGGGGTTGCTACAGAAATGCTCCAGGAAAGTCCCCCTGGTGTGTGAGATAGTTTCAATTTTTCACTGCCCGGGTAAAAGTTCCCTCATAGCACACTGTATGGCATATGTCCGTCTTCATTAGCCCAGTAGGACATTAAACCTCATGTCATTTCATTTTATGTCAATTTTCAATTCGCTGATTTTTAAAAAGGAAGATCATCAGGAACAGGCAATAGAAGACATCAGTTCCTACAAAAATAATAACTTGTAACTTACTATGGATTTTGTAATATATAGATTTCCTGTATTTCTTATATAAACAAGGATGCTAGGACAACACAGTGTTCAAAAGCTTAAAACGTAACACAACTTGAAGTGACGTCAGTCTGGAAGCGGAACAAGTGACGCAAGCTAGTGTTACACCTTTGATTAATTGACGTGATGTGATCCGGGTTCCCCCCACTGCTAAAGACCCCTACGCACATGCGAATTGTTGAAATAAAATCGAACCATATGTTAGTCCCGAAATGACCTAGTCTGTTCCTCTCTTTATTTTGTTTTTAAACGTTAAATAAACTATTATTTATTTAGACATTTATTCACACGCCAAGCCTGCAATCAATTATGTCGGGTATATTTGACCCGGACAAACCATGCTACGACCTACACGAGACCTCGGTTTTTAGTTCCATTGACTATTGACTAAGATCTGACCGGTGGTAATGCGAGGTCGCATCAGTGGCCATACGAGCGACCCTGTGGCGTGAGTCATTCTATTGGTGATCGGAAATACAACTTTGTCTAGCCACAGTTCCATGCGCCCAGCTATGCCTCCCAGACCAGTTGATAGATACGCGAATTGACACTTGAGCTTTAAAAATGAAAAACTACCAGGGGCGAAAGAATAATTTCGCTAATGCAAAGACTAAAATGTTGATAAGTTGGAAAGTGTCAAAAAATTACTCCCTTTTCACGGCGTTGCAATGCTACTATGACTGGATGCATTTGGAGAAATGCGCGAATTGACACTCGACTTTTAAAAATGAAAAACTACCAGTGGCGAAAGAAATTAGATTGATAAAAATAATTTCGTGAATGTTCAAGGCTAACTCTTAAAATTTGATGAGTTAAAAATTGTAAATAAATTGTTTGTGCCGTTACTATGACGGAATGTATTGTTAACGTTATTAGTTATATTTGTGAAGGTATCAGATTTTTAACATCATTAGCTCTAGTATTGTTTGTTCTATTCAATGAAAATTGTTTCAGATTTAATTATGGAAATAGTTTTTTTGTAAATTCAACAAACTTGCACGTGTGAATAAACAAAAGGGGTCATAAGTACAATGCAATAGTCTTCTAGTATTTAACAAGTGTGTCTACCTGTACTTAACAGTAGTATCTACCTGTATTTAATCTAAAATTGGTGTACTGGTATTCAACAGGTGTGTCTACCTGTATTTAATCTAAAATATATGTACTAGTATGTGGTGGTGGTGGGGGGGGGCGCACAGGCTACCTTAAAGTAGCTAAGTCTCTAACTCAATATCATCGAAAATCTTCGACATTGAAAACACGAATTATTTGTCAATTTAAATCAACATTGGTCTTGTGATCTTACAGGGAAAAGATGGGCTTCTGATATCCAATATTCAAGATAAAATAAACATTTTGTCTTTGGTACACGAATCGTGTACCATAATGCGTTTCAGTGCCATTTGGAACAAGGGACTCAAAGAACGATGCTAGACATATTTCACAAGTCATGTCAAATGGTGACGCTATATTCTTATCTGGAGATCATGCGCAATAAATACCATCGGTTAAGACTGGAATAACCAGACGCTAAAGATTGTCTTCAATTGAGACTTAGGCGTATTTCGTCGAACATAACTGATTAGAAATTAAGAGTAAAAGCAGAAACGATTGAATGTAAATCAGTTTATATACATTCATATTACATTATTATATGTGTTGCGACCCATTTGTGTCAATTGCTAGGTCCCAAATGTTAGCCATTTAGCGCCTTTAAGGATAACGATTCTAAATAAAATAAAACGTGGCTTTTAACGTCCTACTGCTCCGACTGGGCAAATGAAGACGGACATACGCCATACAGTGTGCTATGAGGGGAACTTTGCCCGGGCAGCGGCACTATGGCCTACTCTGACGAATGGTTAGAGCGTGTGCGTTGTATTATAAGGTCTCACTGAGTCAACTGGCGTGGTTTCGATTCCCAGGTTGCACATGACAAGGAGTAGGGTCGCCTGTCCAACCTCGCGGGTTTTCTCCGGGTCCGCGGATTCTTCTCATATTTGTGAAAAAGTAAAAATATCAGTCAGATAACTTCAGTAAGTGAAAATGGAGAAAAGTGCTCCATAATTCGTATCATATTGAGATTATACTGTATAGATGTAAAGTATTTATTTAAATGCATAGAACCAATCTGAACCCCCACATATGTGAACCTTTTGAACTCCCACATGCTTATTGATCTACGATATAAGATATACTGTCCACTACACGTATTTAATTATGGACATAATAATTTCCACACGTAGTGACAAGTTCTTAATTAAATAGCATTTGCACAGTCAGCTATACGAGGGTATAAAAGACTCTGTGCTTCCTGTATAGAGAAGAGACGAGAGATGAGCGGGGTGGAGAAGAGGGAAGCAGAGACCGGCGAATGGGTTTATCCGAGTTCAGCCGTTGCTGAGACAGAAGTCGGGAATGGCTAAAATGTAGTCATCTACTATATTAATGTACCATTTTGATATTTAATTTACGTTCGTTTGTATTTATGTTCCTGTTCCCGATGTACATAATTAATATATTTACTAACTAATTTCTGTTATCACTAAGATGGTGTTACAAAATTTGGCAGGTCTTGATGAACTCGGGCAATGGCAAGTATATATGAAGATTTCTTTCTGGTGTCCAGTAACCAATGTTACGACTGCCGGCAATACTAGTTTAGCGCCGCGACAAATTAACAACAGGTAACACTTTCAATCAAAGATGATCGTTGTTGTAGCCAGGGTACTTACACCTGGGGCCTGTTTCACGAAATTTTAACTGAGATAAAATCCAAATTTTAGTAATTTGTTTGGATAATATTAGATTGATTTTAGTGCTTAGCCAATCAAAATTGAAGTATGTACTAAAATTTGGATTTTATCTTTAGTTAAGATTTTGAGAAACAGGGCCCATGCCCCGAGTTCACAAAGCATTCTCAGACTTAAGTAAAGAATTTACTTAACTTTCAATCACTGTTTATGAGAAATATCTTTGATTCAGAAACACCAAACTTTGCAGATGGTGTATTTGATGTATTTGGTACATTAAAACAATAAAGGTTTTTATTAAGGGCTATAAGGTGAACAATTTTGAGTAAATTTTTAACTTAAGTCTGAGAATGCTCTGTGAATTAGGGGCCAGGTGTATGCTAACCCTAACATTGGCGTCCCAGCATTCTAGGTTTTCGTTAATGATCGTTGTTGTAGACATGGTACTTACACCAGGTGTATGCTAAACCTAAGATTGGCGCCACATCATTCAAGGTTTTTTTAAGGATCGTTAATCACATGTTTCGTGATAAAAGGGGACAAACATTCGCTAGAAATAAAAGAGGGAAAATACTGCTATTTCCAGGCCATCCTTCTACCAATTCGGCCACTATTTTTGGTCTCGCTTCGTTGTTTTCATTGCATCTTTCGATGGAATAATTTAGAAATACTACATGACACAATATTTTATTTCGGTGGAATAATTTAGAAATACTATATTTTATTCAGATAATTGGAGCTTATCGTGTCATCTTGTGGTTTACTTTATCGATCATCATTTTGTCAGTTTTTCCCATTAAGTCGAACAACAATTACGACAGCTATCAACCAAATCCAAGCTACATTTGGTACGCATTGAAATAGTTATTCAATATATACTCAGCCAAATTAAAAACTTGACACTGATGAATTTCAACAATTTTTTTTTCTGGTAAGTCAAATAAATTTTAAAGTGTTTCTAACGATAGTAAGTAGTAAGAAGCCTTTAATTTCATAAAATTGTAAAGTCACGTGGATCACGTGACCTTTGAGCATATAATCATTAATGATGAAAAACCCGTGAGGTCAAACGATGCAAGTTTGCTTAAACTGAACACACACACGTAACTTGAACTGGAAAAACAAATTAAAATTGTTATTTTCATCTTTGTTAGAAAATGCCGCGCCTTTCAAATGTAGAACGTCTACGTGCTATAGGTAGGCTCTATGCTGGTCAGTCTGTGGTCACTGTTGCAAGAGCCTTTAATTGTTCACGCCAGACAATAATTAATCTTAGAATGAGAGTGCTTCAAACTGTGACGTCACTCCAGAAAGATCAAGCAATACGATTACGTCATCTTAGAAACAGATTTGTCACTGCAACCTCCACAAGTAGAGAGATGTTTGGTGGAAGGGTAATCCTATTGAACACATCTGGGTCGACGTGTTCGTCAGCAAGTGAATCCACCACTGACGTTGCAGGACCTTCAACATGCTCTTGCTGAGCAGTGGCGACGTCTTCCTCGGGTAGTGTTTACTAATGTTCTGAGATCCATGAGAAGACGTTGTGTGGCAGTACGAGACGCTAGAGAAGGCCACAACCGTTACTAAACACTTTATTTCGATTGTTCTCCAAGTCTGTGAATTTCATTTTGGGGGGTACTGTGACATCACGAACGTTATCAATGTCAAGGACTTTCGGCGAGACGTATTCTTGCTTTCTGTTGATGTCAAGGTCGTCTGTGCACAACATAACACTAAAATAGTTGCCTTAAACCAAATATTAAAAATCTAGTCCCAAGTTTTTAATTTGGCTGAGTATATGAAGGGAATTAACTATTGCTTTCTTTGTCCAAACTGCCAAGGGCGGGGCAACGAAAGGGTTGCGGTCCAGGGCGGTCGACGCGTGAAGATTCTAGCAAAGTCACATCTTTATCCAAAATGCCAAGTGAAATTTGAAAATGGAAATTATATGAAAAATCATATCTTCAGAATTCGGGGTAGCATATACTCGTTGGCTCCATGAAATACCACATGACAAGGACAGTAATATTTGCTCAAAGAAGTAGGATCGAATCAATATTTATATCTTCCAGTAAATGATCACTCGCATTTCTGGTTTTTAACGAAGCCTTCCAGACATTTTGATCAAGCATATCTCTGTCAAATGATGAAGATCGATGTCGTGAAGATTTTAATAGAATAGCTGATGTTCTCCATTTTAGTTGTCAACGAAGATGGGGAGTACACAAAGCTGGCTCAGGGGAAGAACGATCTAAGTCACATTTTTGTCTTTTCGCATAAAAGGCAAAACAGACTTTTGGACGAGAACAACAAATGGGTTTGATTACAACTTCAAAATGATGTTTAATACGAATCATAATTACCAGTACAACAACTGACTTTCACTTTTCAGCCAAATTAAGGTCAAATAAAGGGTACGGTGGACTAATATTTGTCCGGGAAGCCATTTCAGAAGGGCCTTGGTTCGATGTGACCCCGATCGTTTTTACCTGAAATTGATTGTTCCACTGAAAGCTTACACAATTTGCTACCAGATGGCACCATTAACTGGGGTTCGTTGAAAAAGTGACTTAGATGGTTCTTGCCCGGGGCAATGAGTAGTGAATGTAAATACTTTCTAAAAGTTTACCACAGACGACGCGGTCTTATTCCCTCTTCAGCCTTAAAACAACTTGAAGAAAAACAATACAACAAACAAACCAGTCTTCCTACGGGATCAGAGGAGGGTAAAGTTGTTACAGATCATATTAAAGAGCATCTATCAGAGTTTAACTACAGCTCAAAGATCAGAGGTTCGGGTTGTTACTGATCTGTCATCTGTCAGAGTTTAACTACAGCTCAAAGTAAACAGTGGTTAAGTTGTTACAAACCTGTCATCTGTCGAGAGTTAAACTACAGTTCAATGCAAACCAGCCTTCCTACGGCATCCGAGGTTCGGGTTGTTTCAGATAAAATTAAACAGCTTCTAAACAGAATTTAAGTCTGTTGTTATATAAATATATCCAAGGAAGGTTGATTTTATTTAATAAGCGTCGCCCAGGTTAGAAGCCTTGACAAGAGACAACTACAGAAACAGGAAACATAATAGTACATTTCTTACCGATGTAATGACAATTGAAAAAAAAAACACCTTTTAGAACCATACGATAGTATAACGGTTCGAGTGAAGAGGGTTTAGAAGAAGATTAAGTTCGGATTCCGATTCCTTAATCCCTACACGAAAAGGCATGTGCGTATTATTAATGGGTTTTCTTTTAGATGTTTTGATTTGACCATCAGCATATTTGATAATAACACCCAACATACAGAGATATACGTCTCATTAATATACTAAATCACTATTCCATGAAACTATGATATTTTCTTTGAGACGCAGTGGCTCAGTGAGATCCCAGGGCCGGAAAAGCCAAGATCCCGTGTATACCATTGATTCATTCCCGATGTTGGCTGGAAAAGCCACCGCCTCCAACCGCGGGATTCCCACCGTCAGTAGTACAGGATAAAACCACCTCTAGTCGTTCGGATAGGACGTAAAAAAAGAGATTCGAGTTAAAATTTTATGAAGAGTAGGCGAAAACACCGCTGTGTACTCAAATATTTCCTCACAAGACACTGAATGATGTGTCCTGGTTAAGCCGGTAGTTCAGCAATTTAAGCTCCATTGAATTATTTGATTTTATTTTGAAGGTTGTCAAGATTTTTTTCATTCTATCTGACATGTAAGCACAGTTATTCCAATCAGACAGGTACACTGTTGTTCACTGTGAGGGGTTCCAACAAGATCAAGGACTATTGTTGGCCCATTTTTTCTGTTATTCGTTGGTTGTAAGACATATGCGTGACACTCGCACCACCAACACTCTCTCTCTCTCTAAGACACTGAAGAGAAAGCTGAAACAATGTTAGAAGCATGATGCCATACATTGTATGTCAAATGCCATAATATTTGTTCAACCATCTCATAAATCAATTATTTAATCGTTTTACTCTTTATTTTCTGTCAGTAAGGACAGAAAAATAGGCAAATGGACTATTCAAGATGTTAAAAGATTTGTTCCAAGAATTTGGAGATCTCCGTAAAGGATTCGACCCTTCATTTCAATTGTTAAGGTAATTAATGCACAAAACCGAAGAAAAAATCAAATCTAATTTAAAATCAAGTAAAATACACAATTTTATGGTTATGGAGCCATCGTCGTACTCATATAGTCACGGCGGCTCCCATATGAATAAATGGGTTGAAATACAAACGTACAACAATATTGTCTTAGATGTGACTATTATCTGCTCATAAATCTGAGACATGGTAATTGGTATATCTATAGGTTCGTGTACAATGCTAGGCAGGCGAATTATGCCCGAACGCAGCGATTTGGGCTACTTTTCGCCCATTTCCAATTGTAACGGGACAACACAATTGACCATACACACAACGAACAGTCTACGTTCTGTGAACGAATCAAAATAAATACTAAAAAACTAAACAACAATAATGATCGAATTTTAACCAGATCGATAAGTCTAAATCTAAAGATACACCATACATCAGTAATCGACAATGGGTTGCTGGAGAAGAAGAAAACATATGAAAATAAATCAACTCCCCGCACAGCCATCACAATACAACAGGAAAGTAGAGAACACGTCTTATCTGTGGAAAAAAACATAATCGCCTTTATCAAGTGCGCATTCAATGACTTTTTTGTTTATAAACAATATTTATTGAGAAACGGGTGTGATTGGGGATCAGGAAAGCCTAAATTAATCCTTAAACAATAAAGACTTAAAATATTAATCTAAGGTATGGTTTATCACCAGGGTTATTCAGTAGAATATCCAATATATAAAAAAAGACAACTTTTCTCTTGCGAGGACGACCTGGGCCCTGTTTCACGAAATTTTAACTAAAGATAAAATCCAAATTTTAGTAGATACTTCAATTTTGATTGGCTAAACACTAAAATCAATCTAATATTATCCAATCAAATTACTAAAATTTGGATTTTATCTAAATTTTTCATAATACCAAACAAAGAAAAAAGTGGAGGATGCCCAAGTTCAGATATTGTCATTGGTTGAAATGTGGGGTATCCCCAAGTTCACATTATGTCATTGGTTGAAATGTGGGGTATCCCCAAGTTCAGATTTTATCATTGGTTGAAATGTGGGGTATCCCAAAGTTCAGATTTTATCATTAGTTGAAATGTGGGGTATCCCAAAGTTCACATATTGTCATTGGTTGAAAAGTGGGGTATCTCCAGTTCAGATATTGTCATTGGTTGAAATGTGGGGTATCCCCAAGGTCAGATTTTTTCACTGGTTAAAATGTGGGGCGATGCCCAAGTTCGGAATTTGTCATTGGTTGGAAAGTGGGGGATGCCCAAGTTCGGAATTTGTCATTGATTAAATAGAGTTTAATATAATAATCCAATAAAGCTTTATAGGTCAGGTTAGTACAAAGTTTTTTAATAATTTGAGAATCGAGAATCTCTAGAGCTGTTGTTTTCAGAGTGTGACGATGTCTGGACTAAAGTATCACCGTAGGTGGAACTTAGAGGCGATGGTGTTCCTCTTGTGGGTAATGTCAGCATAATGTTCCATCAGCAATGCGAAACATTCTTTTAGTTTCGCGTACATATTGGGGGATTGGATGGCCGAATGTTTAGCACGTGCACTGTGTCATAAGGTCTGTCATTAAGTCAACTGGGGTGGTTTCGATTCCCCAGTTGTACGTGACAAGGAGTAAGGTCGCCTGTCCAACCTCGTGGGTTTTCTTCGGGTCCCCCGGTTTCCTCCCACTGTTAAAGACTCCTACGCGCAAGCGAATTATAGAAATAAATTGGTCCCGAAATGACCTATTTTGTGTCGAGTGGGCGTTAAACCCCATTTCTCTCTCGCTTACATATTATTTAGCGCATAAATTTCAAGTAAGTATATAGACACCACGTCCATTTCTTTGACCATTTATAAGATTTGCTAGTGTTACTAGAACAGAAAGTGTTCTTAAGTCTAAGTCCGAGCGTGTTGTAGTATTGGTAATGAAGGATATTACAAGTCGTATCCATGGTAACTTTTCCCACTGTCTTATGGTTTAGGGGGCTTGGATGGTCGAATGGTTAGCACGTGCGTGCTGTATCATAAGGCCTGTCATTGAGTCAACTGACGTCGTTTCAAATCCCCGGTTGTACGTGACAAGGAGTAGGGTCGCCTGTCCAACCTCGTGGGTTTTCTCCGGGTCCTCCGGTTTCCTCCCACTGCTAAAGACCCCTACGCGCAAGCGAATTATTGAAATAAAATTAAACCATATGTTAGTCCCGAAATGACCTAGTTTGTGTCGCGTGGACGTTATACTCTCTCATGGGTTAGGTGTGGGATGCTTGAGGACGGATTTTGTCGTTATGCTGTTAGACAGGGTCTCGGGAAAGCGTGAAGGTAGTCCTTTGAACAATGAAGGATATACCAATAAGCATAAAGGTACAAATCTGCAAATTCGATTTATTTTTAAACAAATTTCCTGTCAAGATGCCACCTCAATCCAGGATTTGCAGATAGAAATATACACTGTTGGAGGAACTGGTAGAGGACGAAATCGTCGGAAATAGTTCAAAAATAAAAAATGAAAAATTTCGTCCAAATTACTTTAATCTGGACGACGTTAACACTGTTTGAAGTTTTGACAGATAATGAATAAATGTCTGAATAATAATTAATATAATATTTGAAGTCAAGGTATAAATCTGTAATAGGCAGATTTAGCTCTTACATAATTCGTCTTTAATTTACTTTTCCAGGTGAAATTAAAAGAAGACAATCGTAGCTAAAATCAAATGTATCAGTATATCTCGACGTTTGTTTTTTACGCTATAATCCACAAATTCAATCAAAATGTTTGAGAAATACACCAAGAGTTCGAACTGCGGTTATGTTACTGGCAACGGGAGCGAACCCAAAACCTGGTTAGCGAGCCACGGCGTGGTACTGACTGAGCTGACCACGGCTCCCGTGTGATAAACCGGTTAAATAACAACACATACAACCCAAATATCTTAAATATAAACTAGGTATTACTATGTAGTCAATACTACAATACACATGGGAGGCACGGTGGCTAGATGGTTAAGACGCTGGCTCGCTAGCCTGGAGGTCGGGTGTTCGATCCCTGCATTGGCAGAGAAAGTTCATCCATATTTTCCAGAGTGGTTTAACGTCCTACTCCTATACTGGGCTAATGAAGACAGGCATACGCCATACAGTGATCCCCCTTCATTTAAGGGAGTCGCCGGACTTGAAAATCAATGGCTGTAAACGAAGTATGTGCAGGATTGAACAAAAGGAAATTATCGACTCCAGATCCATCCATGGTTCCGGTCAGAAAACCTTTGGTACAATTTACAGTAGTATCAAACCACCACCCACCACCAAATCTAGTAGCACATCGATTACTTCCAGTGTTATCTTGGTCATAAGTTGAGAATCTATTTTGCTGGGTTGGTCCGAAAGGATTGCCGCAACCTCCTGTATTGGGGTTGTGTATCACCCCGTTATAATCTATCTTATATCCGTCATTGACGTCACCAAATCTAAAATTATAGAAGTAACTCTCACAGTTTGAGAGATCTGATTTTCGTCCGAGTACAATTGCAGTAAATCCGCTGCTTGGCGAACTGAATATTTCAGACATTCTTACAAGACCAATCCACCTGTTTCTGGACACATTTCCAAATCCATTTTGATACTCGTCCATTGTTCTTTTGAAGTCTTCAACTAGACAGGAGCTATCACGGGTCAATAGTGCCATGCTACCATAGTAACGATAATTACAGCTTATTTCGAATGGTGTGGAACCGGGTTGTATATATGTCAAAGCTGTAATTGTGTAACCCATGGTGATATCCATACTCAGGCCTTGGGTACAATCTGAAATAGAAATGTTCCATCGGTTACAAATGTAATGGGAGAGAGAGAAAATGGGGTTTAACGTTCACTCGACACAAACTAGGTCATTTCATGGCTAACATGATTCAATTTTATTTCAATAATTCGCTTGTGCGTAGGGGTCTTTAGCAGTGGGGGAATAGGAACCGGAGGACCCGGAGAAAACCCACTAAGTTGAACAGGCGACCCTACTCTTTGCGGACCTTACGATACAGCGCGCACGTGCTAACCATCCCCACCAACACAGAGACAAATGTAATATCTCAGTGCTGGATTGTGACTACTCACGCCTTGGGTACAATCTGAAATAAACATGTTTCATTGGTTAAAAATGTAATAATTAAACACTAGATTGTGTCAACAGACCTGGGCACATATATCTATCTCCTTTCGAATATCCTTTCTTGTTTAATTGATATTTGGGGGATCACGTGGCTAAGTGGGTAAGACGCTGACTCGCTAGCCTGGAGGTCGGTGTGTTCGATCCCTGAATTGGCCGAGAAAGTTCATCCAGATTTTCCGACGTGATTGTCACTTGTCAGTGAAGCTGTCTAGTCCTTCTGATAAGACGAAAAATCGAGGTCCTGTGTATACATTGGAATGCACGAAAAAAGATCCCTTGGCAGTTGGAATTCGATATAAGAGTAGGCCGTAGTGCCGCTGTCCAGGCAAAATTTCCCTCATAGCGCACTGTATGGAATATGCCCGTCTTCATTAGCCCAGTATAGGAGCAGAACAGTAGGACGTTAAACCCCATTTCATTTCATTTTTATTTGATATTTCTTTATAAGCTTATATATTATGATATATATGCACTTTGTAAATATTATTACTGTGTAGTTCCTAGTTTTAAGGAGTAGGAGGGACATGTTGAAAATTATAACTCATGTACTAAATATGTTCCCTCGGAAAAAAAATAAAGTCATTATTATAATCTGGTTAAAACACAGACCCTATTTCGTTTCGTTTTTAATAGTTCAAAATTTCGTCTTACTTGTCTTTACTACACTAGGGTGTGGAAGAGTTGTTACCATTGACGTGTTCTGAATGGTGCGAGGGATTAGCCAATGAAACGGTCTGTGTTACCCCTGACATCCTGACCTCCCATTACATGTAGTGGAGGCCATCGAAAGCATAAGACAACGAAATTTAATGAAAATGAAATGAAATGGGGTTTAACGTCCTACTGTTCTGCTCCTAACCTGGGCTAATGAAGACGGGCATACGCCATACAGTGTGCTATGAGGGAAATTTTGCCCGGACAGCGGCACTACGGCCTACTCTTATATCGAATTCCAACTGCCAAGGGATCTTTTACGTGCACGCCAATGTGTACACGGGACCTCGGTTTTTCGTCCCATCCGAACGACTAGACAGCTTTCCTTGTCAGCCCCTCCGTCCTGCATCACTGACAAGGGAGAACCACGCCGGAAAATCTGGATGAACTTTCTCGGCCAATGCAGGGATCGAACACCCGACCTCCAGGCTAGCGAGCTAGCGTCTTACCCACTTAGCCACGTGATCCCCCATAAGACAACGAAACGAAATATAGATCTGTATTTTAATCAGGTTGGCCTATCTTGAACATCATTTCAAGCGTTGCTGGTTTGAACGATATTTATGTTTTGTGACCGTTATGGGTTTAGGACAACAAAAGTTATGATATTTCTTCCTTTTCCGGAACGACAGCTAACGCCATGCTGGTTCTTATCAGGTTAGCCGCCAGTAAATCAAGAAGTGGCGGGATTTCGATACCCCGCGTGTATGTGACAAGAAGTTGGGTCGCCTTTCAAACCTCGTGGAAATCATCTTCAGCCTGCTGCCAATGACCCCTACGCGCAAGCAATTTATTGAATTAAAATTAAACCATGTGTTGCGGGCAGCATGGGATCCGTCATGGACTTGGTAACGTACTTACTATGGATTTCTTAAACATTTAAGTCCAGTACGGACGTTTGGGAAAGGATGTTTTTATCTGGTTGTTCTAGGGGTGACGCTCTTAAAAAATGCCCAAATTTTACATGTGCGCGCTTTAACGCCGGTTCCCTGGAAAGGGTCCCATTCTACATTTGCCATAATACAACTTTTTTTCAAAACGCGTACATGTAAATGAGCCTAAAGCCCCGCCACTTGGAATACGATCGACTTGGTATGCTTGTTTCTTGAATGGACGGATTTCGATGTGTGATATGACGTCACAGTTCCACTCAGACCCTCGTCCAGGGCACGACCTACTATTTTATAAGGGACATCCGAACGACTAGACATCGGTCGTTGTCTGACACTCCGTTCTGCACCACCGACACGGTGAAACCCGAGACCTCCAAACTGGCGAGCCCGCGTCTTACCATGTTTAAATATTATAACCCACCTAGTATAATAGATTGACATTCGTTACCATAGTAACCAAGGGGACACGTATACACTCCTTTATGAAGTCCAATGTTCTGTGAAAAATAAAAGTTCATAAATAATGTTTCTGTTTTTTTTTTCTTTTTTTGAATAAATGAAATTATAGAATTAAAATAACAAACGGAACATTTCTCTTCAACAGACATTTGTAAAAAAAACCCAGAAAATTCGTCAACATGCCGACCAACGTCAAAAATGCAAATACAATTTTATTAGATACCGTGTTGACAAACTTAAACCAATCAGCTAACCTATCTGAAGTCATAAGACAAAATGGCCGCTATGGAATAGACACAACCAAACGTGGGATGTCACGATATAAAAAGAAATGGGGTTTAACGTCGCACTGTTTTGCTTCTACTGGGGTAATAAAAAGGGGCATACGCCATGAACTGTGCTATCTATGAGAGAAATTTTGCCCGGACAGTGGCGCCATGGCCTACTCGAATTCCAGCTGTTCTTTTACGAGCACGCAAATGTGTACACTGGACCTCGGTTGCGTCGCATCCGAAATACTATACGTTGTCCCTTGCCAAGCCCTTCGTCCTACATCCTTGAAATTGGGGACCACGTAGAAAAATCCCGACAAACTTGTGGGATGTCACATCTGAACAGAAAGACAAAAAGAAGACAGCTTTGTTGGAAACAGCCTTCACGTTTGTGAATTTTACCGCCAAGTTATCGAGGAGTTGACAGTGTTCAGACTGCTTAAGCCTAAATACTTTGGTTACGAAATGGAATGGATTTTAACACCTCACTATTCTGCTCTTGCTTGTCAGGCCCTCCGCCCTGTAATCCTGACCAGGGGAACCACGTCATCAAATCCTGGGAAACTTTCACGGCCAAAATCGGGAGGAAATCCAAGACCCCCTGGTTAGCGAGTCAGCGTCTAGCCAACTGAATCACCGCTGTACAGGACGAGTCTATTAGCAGACGAAATAATGCGTCATTGAACTTATCTGTCCAGAATTATCTACAATCTGCTCCATCAACATACATTTTACATGATAAATCGGATTTACAATAAAGATAATGTCGTGAACACACCATTGGACACTGCAAATGGTTCTCTCTACTTTTATTTCCTACGCGGCCCACACTAAAATATATAAAACATGCCGCCTAGCAACAGTTGAAATAATGATGCACAATCCTTAATTCAAAACTTACCTTTCTATAACAGGAACATTGTCGAGAATTATCAGGTAAAATACAATCTGTTCCATCAAGATATGTTTTACATGATAAATCTGTTTCACAATAAACATATCTTCTACAATCAGTGTCTTGTGAACAAGCCATGGAACATTGGAAACGATGCTTGACTTTAATATCTTGTAGCAGATTATCATAATTACAGGTGTTGATTATAATAGATGTTTTTGAAAACAATGAATGTTCCAGACTTTTTACCATATGAAACAAAATTACATGGTATCCTAAAGTCTGTAACAATTTCATGGTTGATGAGCTTCAAGCGGAAACTAGTTTCCAAACCTTCAATTGCTTTCTGTGTACAACAAAGTTACGTGATATCCCCAACCTTGTGACAACTGATTCATCCCGAAAAATTCCCAACCTTTAAAAGCTATCTCTCTGCAACTCCAAGAGAAAAGTTGTTTTGGCTATCCTACTGAATTACCATGGTGATAAACCTTTGAATTGTCCTGCGGTATTGATATTCGATTTACTATAGTTTGGTTCTACTCACCAACCCCTTTGTCGTGTCACAAAAGGGGGAATGAATTTTGACCAAACAATTTGCGTCTCAACTATTGATCTATTTTAAGTGATCGAACGTCTCGTCCTGATAAAGGGGGATTATTGGTTTTTACAGATCAGCTGGAGGATTATTGGTTGTTTCTTCTGCTTTCCTGTACTATTGATGTTGGTTTAACGTCTTGCTCCACCCGGACTAATGGACAAGGGATATTGATGTCGTATTATGCTAGCCGTCTATTTATGATTTATTATAATGCGATTCCGTCTTCTCCGGCACCCCATTGTAAAAGTCTTGTCCTGATAATTATCGATTATTGATTTCGAGTGTATATTTACATCTCCATCTAATTCAGATACGATCACTATTGATCTCGGTATTTGTTTTGATTCGTGTACACTATGTAAACTGTCTAATGCGTGGTCATCGATTGTGTTGTGCCTTCAAATTTGGACAAATATTCGAAACGTAGCGTCCGGGCAAATTTCCACTGTCTAGCATTGTACGCGTGGCTATAGACATGAAATGGGGTTTAACGTCCTACTGTTCTGCTCCGACTGTGCTATGAGGTCACTATGGCCCACTCGTTTACCTTGTTTCAATGGTATTTAGTAATTGGACTGCAATAAAATATTTTATCATTGCTTGATAATGACTAGAGAAGCTTAGTCGAAAGGTCGCTCAGTAATAAGCAGTAATTGCATTCCAACTGCCAAGGGATCTTTTACGTGCATGCCAATGTATATGTTTTGAACCATTCGAAGGACTAGACAGTTGTCCTTACCTGGCTCTCCGTCCTGCACGACTGACAAGGGGGAACCACGTCGGAAAATCCCGATGCACTTTTTCGGCCAATGCAGGGATCGAACACGCGATCTCCATGCTAGCGAGCAAGCAGCGTCTTACCCACTTAGCCACTGCGGCTCCCCGCTATAGAAATACCAATAACCATTTTTGTATGTTTCAGAATGACCACGGTCTCAGAATGGTGGCAGTATTACTCAACCCAAGCTCAGTCCATTTTTTTCTCTACATTTGTTATTGCTATCGGTTTATTACATTTGATAAGTTCAAATCTAAGACACTTTTATATTACAATTGAGGAGTTCAAATCTAAAACACGTCTGCTGTACATTTGTTTAAATCTAAGTCACTGCGACTGCTGTACATGTGTTCAAATCTAAGACACGTCAGCTGTACATTTGTTCAAATCTAAGACCCCTTTGTTGTGCGTTTTCTTTTGTTAAATTTTTTTAGCTATATTTTTTAAAAAATAGATAATGTAAAGCGAATATGCTGAAATTTTCTGCCGAGAAATACCCATTTTAATAACACTGTAGTCTCGATTGTCATTGTTGCCGTTGTGACGATAATAAACAAAGTTTTGATTATCCATTTTTGCGGTTAATCATCAATCGCTGTTGAACGGTAGATCACATTCAAATCTAATGAAAATCGGAAGCATCAGATGGCATCGACAATTAATTATGGTCTGGATAAGTTAATAAATGTATAATTAAACATGCATTATGCAAGAGCAAAATCGGCTTATTACAAGTCTTTCTTTAGGCCTGAAATGTTATCTAAATTATCAATTAGACATTAATTAACTTATCCGGACCATAATAAACTCTCGATGTCAAGGCTAGCCTTCGATGTTGGCTGGATTAGATTCCTATATGCCGCTAACGGCCATTGATAATTAAATCAGAAAAAGTGGATAATCGAGTCTATGCTGTTTATATTAATGATTTTAGTAATGATGACCGAGACTATGCAAAAATTTCACCCGCTTCTTTCTCGGCTCATAGTGGATCAATTTGACTGAAATTTTCAGCAAATTACCTTTACACTATCTAGTTTTTAACTATTATAGGAGAACTCCCATAATCTATCTTTAATAATTTAGATAACATTTCAATCCTAAAGAAAGACCTGCAATAGGCAGATTTAGCTCTTGCATAATATATGTTTAATTATAGGTTTTAATTGTAAACATGTAACTTTTTCTTTCTTACTATTGAAACATGTATATGCCTAAAATTTGTTGTGTGCATTTATATACATTGCAAGTGTCGCCTTATCTTTTTATCAGCTGGGCTGGGTGGCCAAATTGTAAACACGGGCGCTTTGGATTAGACGGTCATTGAGTCAACTCGCGTGGTTTTGATTCCTCGCTTGTACGTCACAAGGAGTAGTGTCGCCTGTCCAACCTCGTGGGTTTTTCCGGGTCATCCGGTTTCCTCCCACTGCTAAAGACCCGTACTCGCAATCGAATTATTGAAATATAATCCCAAATGGCCAAGTTTGTGATGAGTGGAAGTTAAACCCATCTCTCTCTCCATCTTTTACAGTGCAACACATTGGTGCATTTTAACGGTTGTGCTAAATAAATGTAGACACTCCTGTTAAATACTAGTACACCTATTTTAGATTAAATACAGGTAGACACACCTGTTAAATGCTAGAAGACTATTGAATTGCACTTATGACCCCTTTTGTTTATACACACGTGCAAGTTTGTTGAATTTACAAAAAAACTTTCCATAATTAAATCTGAAACAATTTTTATTGAATAGAACAAACAATACTAGAGCTAATGAAGTTAAAAATCAGATATCTTCACAAATACAACAAAAACGTTAACAGGCAGTGATGGAAACATTACAACACCGCAACAAAAAAAAAAGGTTATTTCTTTTATCATTTCCGACTAATGAACATTTTAATGTTTGCATTTAACATTAGCGAAATTATTGTTATCAAATTTCTTTCGCCATCAGTAGTTTATCATAGTAACGCAACAAAAATTTAAGTTATTTTGTTTTACATTTTCCGACTAAACAACATTTTAGTGTTTGCATTTAATATTTGCGAAATTATTTCTAATGGAATCTTGGCAGGGGTCACACAAGGCGCCACCGGTTAAGATCGCCGGACCGATGTGCAAGGGGGGTATGTTCTCCCGGTAGGAGATGGGGATTTTTCTAGTCGAACTAGGACAACTACGTCTCATGACAATAGACATCCAGTTCCTTACAGGTTATTTAATACCCAAGGAGAGACAGAGGTTTACACTCACTGCTATACGCCCTCTCGCGCTCAGAGGTGAATCCCACCGACGCAGAGTTCACCGGACGCAGGGGCGCCAACAGACATGCCCTATGGTTGGCTGTGGTCGAGTAGACCGTAAAATAAAGTTACATTGTTTTTGGGAGCATTTGCCGTGGTATTGTGCCCACGAGACAACGGTAGATTCTGAAATCATTACCTAACAGGTTAAGGCCTTAGAATCTTTATGCCATTTGGTCGGGGGCAGCCCTTTTAGTATCGCTTTTCATTTTAATAAAAGGTACTTCATAACGGAGGGTTCCCTGAGGGAGGAAACATTTCCTACCCTCAGGGCCGTTTCTAAAATGTGCCGGAGGCCAGAAAAAGACCATTACACCCTGGTCCCTTTAGATTCACCTGCTGGACTGGTCTATTGGCGGTGTCTCGTAATCTTGTTGAACCACGTCCCCCGGACAAAGGAACCAATTTAAATACTTCTTAGGCACGAACCCGTTGCTCCAGTACCAACTCCACCAGAAAACTGGGACCAGGAACTGCTGGATCCGTAAGCCGTGAACGGTTGTTTGACAGGCAGATCGCAAGGGTGTGATTGGCTGAATGTTACGGTGTACATGTATACCGCTACCGGTGTGATTCTGTGAGAACGAGATGTCATTTTTAAGTTATTGGGGAAATTTTTAATAAGAATTTGTTTTTAACTTAATGGTACCTCACCTTTAAAATAACCGGAAGAGGCGTGTTGTATTTTTGCTGATGACCGTACCACATACGGTGTCTATTGAACGTGGCCCTGTTCAGTAGCCGGGTCTATAACAGACCGAACCTAACCAAACTACACAACAAAGTTCCCGTATTACTACGCTGGGATATAAATGGACACAGATCATTGACTCCAATGTTTATTCTCGTATCTTAGACCGGCTCAAACTTTTTCCCAAATTTTCGTTGGGTAGAACGCTTTCTACCACAGATGGAGCAACATGTGGCAACCACTTGCCCAAAAGCACGTATGAGGTTCTTCATGAAAAACTTGAGATACACAAGCTGGAAGTAGAGACAAGTAAACATGCAATTTCAGGCCCTACATTTCAACCTAACCAACCTCTCAACTCTTGTATCCTTCCGCATCAAAATTATGAATATGCACCAAAACCTGGCAGAAAATGTATTTTCAAACCCTTTTCCTCGATTCTACACCAAAAAGTCAACAAAAATCGCCATGCAAAAGGGGGAAAAGGGAAAAGGGAGAGGAAGACTAAAAATAGCTTTGGCCCTTGGTGATCTGTGTCCTATAAATAGATTGACCGTCTGCTGGGCGGTCTTCTTTTACTCAGATTACAGTTCAAGTATCGACAAACAGATTAAAGATTAATTACGGTAATTGAATTACTCTAATTACGGACATTACTCGGCAGCCAAGTTGGCTAAATATACATTAATACTTTGCAATTCACATGCTAAAGTAGTCAGTCATCTAGTGTATTTTACCTTTGATGAGGATGATTCACAAGCTAAACAAAGAAAGATCCAGCTACACATCGTTGTGTAGCCAAGGGTAATTATATGGAGAGAGAGGGAGAAATGGGGTTTAACGTCCACTCGACACAAACTAGGTAATTTCGGGACTAAGATATGTTTTTTAATTTCAACAATTCGCTTGCGCATAGGGGTCTTTAGCAGTGGGAGGAAACCGGGGGACCCGGAGAAAACCCACGAGGTTGGACAGGCGACTAATTATATGGAATGCAAGAGTAGCTGGACAGTTAACAAAAATCTCCTTGTAGGAATTCATGAAAGCGCATCCAAAACCCTTACAAAGAAAGTGTTAGAAACCTTGGCTGTCGATGATTGCTCCCAAGTTGCCACAAGTGGCCCTCTAAAAGCGAGACCACTATTAATGTCACGGGAGGTGAGGAATACATTTTGAACAAACCTTCTACAACTTGAAAGACTGGACACGACGTTCCAAAAATGGCCGATATAAAGGAAGCAAAGGGAATTATTTCTAAGCCATTTATTTTTAATAAATTAATCCAAAAGAACTGGAAGCAACGAATAAGTGCGATGGCGTCCTCGACACTCAATGAACGAAAGTTCAACAAAGTCATTGCATTACCTTCAGGAACATTTGAAAAAGACGTTGGCGATAAAATAACTTTTCGGTGTTCGATGGAGTTGGTTGAAGCACGACTACTTACATTTAATAAGAGACGCCCGGGAGAATTGGAAGCTATGCGGGATGTGTATTTTTGCTATAATCCTTTCAATATCTTCCAATGGTACTATGTTGCACGATGGTATACCCCTGCAAAATTACAAACAATCCTGTACAAGAGAAATGAAATGAAATGGGGTTTAACGTCCTACTGTTCTGCTCCGAACTGGGCTAATGACGACGGGCATACGCCATACAGTGTGCTATGAGGGAAATTTTGCCCGGACAGCGGCACTACGGCCTACTCTTATATCGAATTCTAACTGTCAAGGGATCTTTTACGTGCACGCCAATGAGTACACGGGACCTCGGTTTTTCGTCCCATCCGAATGACTAGACAGCTGTCCTTGTCAGGCCCTCCATCCTGCATCACCTGTACAAGAGCATCTTAATGAGCATTTCATTTTGGTTCACATCAGATCTTCCGTTCCAGAGTTATGCCCATAGTGAACGCTCTAAAAGACTATAGTTACCATCAGGAATGTATGAAACAGAAGCCTATAGAATTTGGGTTAAATCCTGATTTTTTGTCTTTCTTATATGGAGTCGTATACTGGAAGAAAAGGAGATGCTGTCCTCCATGATTTTTAAAAAGGATCTGACCTCTTGTGAGCCTACAGCTTTGTAAGATGTATAAAGTAATTTATATTACGGGGAAGAAAGGGCCAAAGGTACGTGTACTAATAAAGCTAGAATAAATCAATGAAATATTGTTTAATGGCACGTCAGCTCCAACCGGGCTATATTGCTGCAAACACATGGTGATGTTACTCGAGACAAACTAGAAATAAATAATCATAATATATTTTATAGCTATGGGATGTCCTTCTGCGGTTCGTCAATTTCTGAGGTTGCCTTTACAAGTACATTGGGGGGGGGGGGGGATACCAGAAATAGCCGTCCGAGATTCCACAAACAACTATTTTTAGTTAGCTGTCATCTCATTGGTTACAATTTAGCCAATCAGAAATAATTTAACAGTAGACCATCGTCAGGACGAGCGCCTGAAGTTAACCCTCAGAAGTCACGGTGTACAAACTGGTATATATAATTTATATACTTTTTTTTAAATAGGTGGCGCTAGTGTTTCCTACACTTTTTTCTATAGCCTTATGTTGACAGGAATGTGCTTTGCTGATTGTAGATGAATCTTTACCTTCAGTAGGATTTTAGTCAGGTATGTAATCACCCTTTTGATAGTTTAGCAGACGAGTATTAATATTCTCAAACGTGTGTGTTCTGTCATGATTTTTTTTTTGACATTCTGTCATTTCCAAACGGAAATCTTTTCGTGATTTCTTTTTCTCCATATGGATCACTTTCTTGAATGCCTGAATTTTTGCCCTTCTATGCAGTTTGACACCCAAGCCTGTATCTAAAACAGTGACTTGTTCCATGTCAGTTAGAAGGGTTTAAAGTCCACTTGACACAAACTAGGTCATTTCGGGACTAACATATGGTTTAATTTTATTCCAATAATTCGCTTGCGCGTAGGGGTCTTTAGCGGTGGGAGGAAAGTGGAGGACCCGGAGGAAACCCACGAGGTTGGACAGGCGACCCTACTCCCTGTCACGTACAACCGTGGTTTCGAAACGAAGCCATTTGACTCAATGACAGGCTTTATGATAAAGCGTGCACGTGCTAACCATTCGGCCATCCAAACCCCCTAAATCTTTGATAATACATACTCACTATCCCTATATTAGGGGTGATGATTTACCGGGATCGTGGGTAAACCAGGGAAATCGGCATTCAAAACGGAATTTGAAATCGCACACATTTGCTGATATGAAACAAAAACTCAATAATAACTTGTATTTATCCAAGTATTTCATCTGTTTATTCATAAGTGACCTTCTTGCTTATCAGCTTTCACCACGTGACATCACAAATATATCCTAGTTTTTTTTAATCTAGCCTTTATTCTCGCAGAAACAGTAGTAACTACGACGTTTGTCTGGATAAATCGCGACTACAACTAACAGACAACAAAAATGGCGTCGACAATTCCCTGCAAGCTTTTATAAAGATGGTGAAATCACATTTTGCCGTTTGTTGTGATCACAGCGTTGATTTTAGACGAGTTGATATAGTTTAGGACCACATTAGCTTTAAAAAGCACCAATCTATATAGTCAGTCAGCAAGACACCGGCAAAAAGATGATGTCATATCACTTGGCAATAAGACCTGCTTGATGTCTCTGCCGATAGGCGAGTCGGTTTGGAAACGACGTAGGCCGGTTACATGACCGTATCGAACCAAATCGAGTGACCCGGCTGGTAAACAATATGGCGTCGGATAAGACCAATATAATGGTTGGTGCGAGTGTTTCGCCTCTGTCGGATCATATCCTGTCAAGATACTTTCCAGATGAGTTAAAGAGGTTCTTTAAACTTAATGCTACAACAGTACTGTTGTCAATTACTAGCGGGTACTCCAGAATCCCAGGAAAAGGACTTTCAGCCTGGCAGATCACAAATTCCCTTAGAAAAGGAAGTTCATATGACACTAAGTTACTTGTCATCAAGAGACACGATTCACGACTTGAGTGGTTCATTTAATGTGACTTATTTTAGCTTACTGCGTAGCAAATCACAAGTTATTGACGCAATTATTACTCAACTGCTAAAGACGTTAATCGCCGGGCCAAAATCAAATGACCTTCCTGACATAGCAAGAAATTTTTCTGATTCTGAGACAATGGAGATCCCTAATGTAGTTGGAGCAGTTGATGGGTCCCATATCCCTATCGAAGCCCCACTTGAAAGTCCCAACTCATACTAGAATAGGAAAGGGTTTCATTCCATATCTTACAGACTGTTTGCAATGACGACATTCAAGTTGGATGGCCTGAACGTCGTGTACATGATGTAAAGGTACTAAAACACAGCAGCTTGTGGCAGTCTGGGTTTTCTAAATTAACACATTTTGGGAGATGCAGCATATACGTTAAAAGAATGGCTCCCGGTTTCATACAGAGACAACGGACATCTTATTCATCAACAAAACCCATTTAATACAGCATTGTCCTATAAGCGATAGGATATTGAGCGTGCATTTGCAGCATGTATTCTTACTCATCAACAAGAAACATTTAATAAAGCATTGTCCTCTAAGCAACAAGTTATTGAGCGTACACTTGCCCATCTAAAGGGTCGTTTTCGCAGACTAAAATACATCTATGCAAGGTCAATTGACACAGTTTGTTGCACCATCACTAGAGCATGCATTCTTCACAATGTCTGCATAGACAAACAGATTATGTGCAGGATATTGGAAGAGACCATAAGCAGGTTGCTATTATAGAAAATAATCCACAAGGACAGCTGAAAAGACAGCAAATTACTAACACCTTTTGAAAATTTTGAAACAGTGTCAATCAATGAGGACAGCTAAAAAGACAGCATATTATTAATGCCATTTAACTCCTTGGATGCCTATTATTTCCTTTGGGTGACCTAATATATTATTTGGAAACAGAGCTGCTAGTGCTATGTAAATTAACTCTTTGAATATCCCTCGTACATCCATCCGTAGCACAAGACAACATATTATTAACGCCATTTAAGAAAGTCTAGGTCTATGGACTCATTGAATATCAGTCGTATATCCGTAGCTAAAGACAGCATAAAATGTTTTGGGGAAACAAAACACACCTAGTTAAAAAAGAAATGCTATTCTTAACTATTAACCCTAACAAATGCAATCGCGATTATCATGTCTTAAAATAAAAGAGTATCTCTCCCAGTATTACAAAAACAATAATAATGATATCTCCCAGTATCACATAAAAAACAAGCCAACAGTTTTATCGCTCTCACGTAATTAGAACCAAAGCATCAGCCAATCAAATTGAATATCTCTGCTTACACTAAGCAGAAAATGCTCATTTTCCAACTCACTCAAGGCCTTGGCTTAATAAACACCTACACCAAGTTTGCACATTACAACTCAATTAGGCTAGTTATTGTGTCCCAAAACTTGTGACGGATAGACAGACGAATTCATTTTAATAGTCCCCTGCTTTCTTCAAAAGGCGGGGGAACAAAAAGGATCGCCGAGTAAACAATACGAGGTATCACACCAGCTGATGAAGAATGACTAACATCAAAATCTTTCACTCAATTTTCACTCAATTTTCACTTTTGGCTCTATATCCTCGCTATGTCTTTTCTTGGCCACGGCCTCGCTTTTCTCAAAGTTGGCTTACAAATATTCCAGCATATTGACAGGTAAATTTGTTGAGATTGCTTATTATATTCATCCAGATATTCATCTTGTATTTCATGTCATTTGGAGTTCAATTGTATCACACTCATGCATACCAAATAATGTGTCTCTTTTTAAACTTCAGTATGGTGGGGGTAGGAGTACTTTTGTAAACCCATCGGTCACCGTGGGCTTCATCTGGGGTCGGTTTTAACAGCCATCCCCTGTTGGGACTCCCGATTTATGTATCGTTTGATAATTGCTCCTTATTAGAGTTGAATGCTATATTATGACGGGTGTCAGGCCATTTTGGTGAGTTATTTATATCAAGTGGGAGTGCATTTCAACCTAATAATGAATGCCACCGATGGGATCACGATGGCTAAATGGGTAAGACGCTGGCTCGCTAGCCTGGAGGTCGGGTGTTCGATACCTGCATTGGCCGAGAAAGTTCATCCAGATTTTCCGGCGTGGTTTCCCCTTGTCAGTGATGCAGGACTGAGGGCCTGACAGGGACAACTGTCCTGTGTACACATTGGCGTGCACGTAAAAGGTCCCTTGGCAGTTGGAATTCGATATACGAGTAGGCCGTAGCCCGGGCAAAATTTCCCTCATAGCACACTGTATGGTGTATGCCCGTCTTCATTAGCCCAGTTCATTTTCTTCTGTGGCATGATTTATTCTCTATATGTAAATAATCTGTACTAAAGAAGGGGACGGTCCTCTAGAGTACGAGTGGCATTCCTATCCAATTGTAATTCGAAACCCGAAATTACAACCTGATCACAGAGTCCCTGATGGCTCATAAAATATTTCCAATGGGAACGGGAAACATTTTTGGAAAGAGAGAAATGGGGTTTAACGTCCACTCGACACAAACTAGGTCATTTCGGGACTAACACAGGGTTCAATTTTATTTCAATAATTCGCTTGTGCGTACGGGTCTTTAGCAGTGGGAGGAAACCGGAGGACCCGGAGAAAGCTCACGAGGTTGGATAGGCGACCCTACTCCTTGCCACGTACAACCGGGGAATCGAAACCACGCCAGTTAACTCAATGACAGACCGTATGATACAGCGCGCGCGTGCTAACCATTCGGCCATCCAACCCCCCATTTTTGGAGAGAGGGAGAGAGATCACTGTATACACGTATCTTAATTATATACTACTTGATAAAGGTCTTTTGGGGATCGAACATTTTAGGAGTCGACAGAGACTGATATAATTTTCTGGTTCCCCTTTCTGAGATGTTTTGAAGACTATTATTCGCATACCTAAACGATTGTTTAATCACAAAGATGGGGTGTATTTTTTGACAATATATGACATATGTACCCTAGGAAATCTACAGACAATGTTCTTTACTACAACTGGACCCAACTTGCGAGCATATCAGATTCCACAATCATCGCGAATACCAGGTCTCGCGCTTTCTAAATAAAATGTATACCTCTAACAATCGAAATGCAAAGTTCAGTCAATATCAAGGTTTCCAGGGAGGTCACTACAGTGGATTTGATTGTCTTAGTGTCACAATTCTGATTGGACTCTACTGTTCACGTGTCTTCAATAGAGAGAAAACGAGCTATAAGTTCTGGAATTGCAAAGTAATCTATAAAACTCGCAGTCGTCATTGCTTCAGGAACATGTCTATAAAACTCGCAGTCGCCATTGCTTCAGGAACATGGGTTTTGTAATGCTTTCCTAAAATCAGGTATTTACAGTTGTGTCTGTTGGGCGCTACACAGGGTATTTTCCAGACCACCCGATACCACATTACTTTGTGAAGTACACCAATTTCACATCCAATTACATGAACTTATTTTGTTTTCCACCAAAAATCTTTATGACTAGTCATTTTATGAGCGACAGATTTAGATTTAAATCTGGATTCACTTGGTGCAATCTTCCGAAAAGTATCTAGAGCATTTTCGGAAAGTGTTTGTTCTGGACAGGAAGATGTTAATTTGTCCGCATTACCATCGTCATCATCATCCTCGGACACAGTTCCATATGAGTGCTGCAGCGATTTTCGCTTAGTCATTTCTTTCTCCCCAGTTGTTCTAATGAAAGAACCATTTGCTGTAATGTCTTTGCACCTATGTTTGCATTCGAAGACGTAAATTCTCTACGTTTCATCTTGCATTTCATATGCAATTCCCGTTCCGTGATTACATTTGGCAACACGGGTAACGTTTATACATTTCTTGAATCCAACAATACTCAGTCGCTAACTTGTGGAAATGAAATAATGAAGACCGTGATCGTTCCAATTTTTGCTTCTAAATGTATCAAAATTTTATGCACACTTTCTGGTATATTGGAATTACCTTTGATCAATATCCGTGTCTTCAAGATTATTCCTTTAAATTTTGAAGTTAGATTTAAATCTTGTATAAGTAGTAGTTTGTTGACTTGGGTTCGCTCAACCAAACAACTCATCTGCCTGTAGTACTCTTTATCGACAGATTTTGTATGCCCCAGATGGTTACATACCCATATTACCGGCGTCCTGGTTGAAGTGAGGGATTAGCCAAGTCCTTGGCGTGCGACACACCTAACCGTGGGAGAAACGTCAACGCTGATTGATTAATCAATGTCTGACGTCATAGATTCAAAAGCCGCTCGTACGACCCCCCTTGTAGTTTAGGTCATAAACAAAAAACGAATGGAATATAGAGGAGTATTGGGTGGAAGCCGATGTTACCTACAGTTTGACGTAATTCTGAAAGTGACGTCATTCTGGACAAAAGTAGTACGTGTACAAGCCATTAGTACAATCATAGGGTATTCAATAATATTTGCTTGTTGTTATAGAATAAAATGAATATACATCTGCAATTTTAGTTGTGGTCGCATTCATATTCAAGGTAAAGGAAAGACCTGGGTGGCAATTCTCTGGTTTCTGAACTTTTTCGATTAAATCACAGAACCAGACAGAGAATAAGAACAAAATACTATTGGTAAGGGATGACCCAAGAAATTAAGCTTTATGTCGCATCATATAAGCAATGCAATCAAAGTAAAAAGGTAACTAGGATAGCTAGACATAAGTTAGTCAATTATCTTGCAGGAGCCCCTGTGAAAAGAGTTCATTTGGATTTTTTAGACCCCTTGTCCAAATCAAACCAATGAAATGAAGTGAAATGGGGTTTAACGTCCTACTCTTCTGCACCTAACCTGGGCTAATTGAAGACGGCCATACGCCATACAGAGTGCTATGAGGGAAATTTTGCCCGGGCAGCGGCGCTACGGCCTACTCTTATATCGAATTCCAACTGCCAAGGGATCTTTTACGTGCACGCCAATGTATACAAGGGACCTCGGTTTTTCGTCCCATCCGAACGACTAGGCAGCTGTCCTTGTCAGGCCCTCCGTTCTGCATCACTGACAAGGGGAAACCACGCCGGAAAATCGAGATGAACTTTCTCGGCCGACGCCGGAAAATCGAGAAGAACTTTCTCGGCCAATGCAGGGATCGAACACCCGACCTCCAGGCTAGCAAGCCAGCGCCTTACCCACTTAGCCACGTGATCCCCCAAATCAAACCAAGGAAATGAATACATTTTGATGATGGTGGATCAATTCACCAAGTGGGTAGAATGTATCCATCTCAAACTGCGGAAATAACAGCGCAGGCCGCTGTCAATGAATTTGTTTTTTCAAGATTTTGAGTTCCGTTCCACATTTTTACGGATCAGGGTCGGAATTTCCAAAGTGACCTATTTATTTCCTTGTGTGATTTATTGCAAATACACCGAGCCCGTACTACCCCTTACAGTCCTTCATCCAATGGTCAGGTAGAACGGTATAATCGGACATTAATGGATGCGTTACACTGCTATATGGGGGATACGCAAGCAGATTGGAACATTTATTTGCCTCAATTAGTCGGTGCCCTTCGTTCCTCAGTAAACCGGTGTACAGGGTATACACCCAATAAATTAATGTTGGGGAGAGAAGTTAATATGCCCGCTAAGTTAATGTTTGGATCTCCATCGGAGGATCAGGAATCCCTACCTGATGTGTATTTAAAAAATCTGAAAGAAAATATTACTAAATCGCATGAAATGACACGTAAGACTTTGCAAACTCGCCAAAAAAGAATGAAAAAGGATTACGATGTGAACATCTGGAAAAAATCGTATGATATTGGGGATTGTGTGTATATCTTGGATACCGCATGTCTCAGGGGGAATGATAAGAAATTAAGTCCCTATTACGGGTTAAAGCTGAACTCCGGTTACAAAAATACCGAAATAATTAAATAAAAAAAAGTTAACGCCCCCGTACTTGTTTCCAATTTGTGAAATAAATATGGCGGACATGGAGGCTTATGACCTGGAAAGGTTAACCGATCTCACTTCCAGTTTGTTTCTTGTCAGCTACACAAAGCCTCTTTAAGATCACTAAAAGTGTACTCATATGGAGTTTCTACAACGGTCCACTGCAGCACCGATATTTGTAGATTTAGGAGGGTGTTTTCACCAGTGTCTACCGCCACCGAATCCGCCATGATGGAAGTTGTAGGAAAGTTGAAATAAGTCGCGCTGTACCGGAAATAATGGTATAAAAAAAATTTGTCCAGTCCGTTAAACTGTTATTAGAAGTCCGCGCGTGTCGGGACAAACAAGTCTATGTACACATGTAACCAAGGACAACGTGGCAGCGAAAGTTCGCGTGCTGACACATGGAATAATGTAATAACGTTTTAAATTTATGACCGTGATTTGTTTTCAAATCTTTCTGTATACAAATTACGATATTATTTTATTTTTTTAAACCAATATTTATGCGTGTAAATTAAAAATGTGCGTATGTCGCCTAAAATAGACAGGCGTGTGTTCGATAGTGAAGAATGTACTGTGTGGATAGGTACGCGCGCGGAACTGCCGAAATCAAAACACAACACAAACTACCGCGTAGAAAATCAACACAACCATCGATTTGAGGACCCGAAACGCAGAATTAATTTAACACGGCCTAAAACCTATTGTAGCCTAGTTTGGACAAATTTCATGAAAAAGTTAATTCGTTTTGAGAGATTTTTTAAAACAAAGCACGGGAATTGTAAAAATCTTTTCACCAGCATTTGTGATACATTTATTGAATATTTCTTATGATTTATATTCAGATTATCACGCAGGCTCAGATACTGCCATAGAAGTCGAAATTATTCTGAAGAAAACAAAACAAGGGGTAATTTACTGTTTTCTTTCAGACACTGACATAATGTAATAATAAACATTATACATGTTATAGGTGTGAGAGAGAAATTGGATTTAATATCAACTCACACAAACTAGGTCAGTTCGGGACTAACATGGTTCAATTTTATTTCCATAATTCGCATGGACCCGGAGAAAACCCACGATGTTGGACAGACGAAACTACTCCTTGTCACGTACAACCAGGGAATCGAAACCACGCCAGATGACTCAATGACAAACTTTATGACACAGCGCGCACGTGCTAACCATTCAGCCAGTTAGGATTCTAGTCGCTCATGGTAAAGACTCGCATCTTTGCGAGGTCTATATAAACCAGATTTCTACGACTAGGTTCCTCCTTATCAGGTGGCGACTAGCATGGAAGCGAGTTCTTGTCCATTGGTGGGGAGGATAAACTGAGTCCTTTGTCCATTCGACAAAGACCTTAGCAGTTAAAAATCAGATGTAAAAGTAGACCATGTCTTGTAGATGCTGGTCTTGAGTAAGCTTTACAGTGCATGAAAAAGGATATTAGAACTTCATTTAATTTCTCCTGCAACATAATATTACTGGATATCTACTCCGGAAGTTGATTAATTAACCCTGTTTATTTCTCCTACCCAGAATAGGATCCAGCAACCACCCATACCTTTGGTTAGGTGGCAAATCGGGCCCACTCCGAAAGAGGTTATTCCGAGGCCCGTACCATTAATGTCCTTGATGGTGCAGCCACCTAATCAGTTTTCTAGGCCGACTTTCTTATCGCCTTTATTAACCCGTCCCAGACAGCCTTCAATAAGTAATAGGTTTTGGGGGACTCCGTCCAGTACACCACAAGGAGGGAATCCGGGGCGGACATCGGCAGGGGTGTTTAGGGTTCCTGAAACGGTAGTGGTTAATAAAAGGCCCCCACCCGTCAACCAGGGGGATCTCCGTTTTGCCCCGGATAAAAGGACTCAAGGAAGGGGAATATATCGTCAGTCGTCATCAGGACATGGTTTTCCCGTAGTAAGAAATAGCCTGCCCATTGCTCCAGAGGGGGGGGGGGGTCTAGAAAGATAGGTTAAATTCTGGCCCTAGAGGGATTTCTCTGGTGCCACCTAAGAAGAGATTGACGTATAAGAAATCAGTTAGAGTAGAATCCTGTTGTAGACCGGCCCCAGAGGTGGATAATACCTGTAAGAGTTTCCCTAGCCAGGGTACCAGTAGGGGTTAAGACTAGTGAAAGCTTCATTGTGCCCGGTTCCGGGTATAAGAAAAATTCGTTGAAAATCCATGTTTTGTAAAACATCTTCCACCATATTTCCGTATTCCCCGGGGAGGGTTAGCTATTCCTAGTGCAGAAATAGTTAGTACGCGCCCTGGCTCGAGCGATTCCGGGAGTAGGAGAGTCATTATGGGAGGTGATGGATAAGTTAAATCGGGATAGGCTCATACCCACCGACAGTAAGGTGGACCCTGCTACTTTTGGGGCTTTCCGGGAATTGGCGAGGCAGTCGGGTTGGGTACCTATTAAAGATTTCTCCCTCCATCCCTTACGACACCCAGCCCTATTAACTCACTGGAGGGTTTTGGCCACCTTGGTGGGGGATCAGAAGATCTTCCGGGAAAGGTTTTCTT
This sequence comes from Patella vulgata, assembly GCF_932274485.2. Lineage (NCBI taxonomy): Eukaryota > Metazoa > Mollusca > Gastropoda > Patellidae > Patella > Patella vulgata. Next base: position 2,868,877 of record NC_065880.2, read on the forward strand.
AAGGGGTAAGGAAAAGAAGCAAATGTTAGGATATGGGAGTGGGTCCCCGGGAGATTGGTGAATGGAGCAAAAGGGGTTTCCAATAAGGTGGAAGTAAATGGAATGGTGGAATTCAAGAAATAGAATGGTAGGTAATTGATTGTGGTCTTTATTTCAGATGGAGGATACACCCATATCAATTTCACTTCATCCTCTCACCCTGGGGGAAGGGGGGAGATAGTGTAAACTTTGAGCCTTTTCCCCGGTCCCTGATTGCTCAATTTGAGTGGTTCGGGAGACTGGTGAGAAGCCCAGATGATGGCGGGGCCAACGTCTCGACTCCCCTGAGGGGGAGTGTATCCGGGGGGTGGGACGCGGCCGGGCCTTTTCCCGTGCAAGAGGGAGAGGTCAGGCACGGACAATTGGGAGAGGGAGGTCTCCTCTACCAGCCGCTTCAGCTCCGGAAGCCAGGACGCTGTCACCCTCACCTGTCCCTGAGTCTAAAGGTAACTCAGGGCAGGTGAGGGCCCGCAGAGGCTTTGCCCCCCCCCCTTCACTCCAGCTGGGCAGTCACCGGGGGCAGCCGGTGCCCCTGATGTCTCTGTCATTCCCGAGGAGAGAGTCCTCCAGCCAAAGGAGGACTCAAAGACGACGGGAGCGTCAGAGGCGCCGGGTACAGATGGGGGTCGTCCCGAAGGGTGGCCATTCCATTCGCCTCTCGCCACATCAGTGGCGGGTTATCTTAGAGAGGATCACCCCCCGGGAGAGGCGTGTCTCAGCCTTTTGCCCTCACTGTTGTCCTTCCCACCACGCACACTAGATCTTAGGGGATAGTGTTTTTTGTCTTTAGTTCTTTTTCCCTTAGTCCCTGGGTTTTTTTTTGTTGTTTTCGTTTTATTTATTTCAGGGAGGGTGGTTTTAATGGTGGTTTTTTTTTAGGGAAGGCCGCTCTAACTATCCTGTACTATCTTCCTCTGTGACAAGCGGATTTCAGAACACAAGTCTAAAGCCAAAACTAATGTATCCGCAATAGCAGAACATATCAGCAAGAACCAGGGCCACGAACCAGACTGGAAGAATGTCCAAACCTTAGCCATACATAAACACCAAAAGAAAAACAGGAAAATCATAGAAGCTATCCAAATCAAACGCCACAGCCCAGAACTGAATAGAGATACAGGTTTATACATACCAAAGGCCTATGATGAACTAATTAAGATGGAGAAATAATTGTCAATTGGTCCATAGTTTTCCTATTCTGTTTCATTTGGACATTTCTAGTTGTTATAAAACCTAACTCCATCATATTGCTTTCTCCCCCCCCCTCTCCCCCGCAATTAACTTAGAGAAATATAATTATCTGTTATATAGCTCATATTTTGTAATTACTCAATTAAGGTGTTATACTGCATACATCTATTATTCTACATTTCTTATTAATAGGGCTTCCAATTGTGTTTATTTTGTCTATATTAAATTTATGGCTTTGTTTCTCCCTGATTATTGTTAATCCCTATCAATTAACTATTATTTAAGTTTTAATTATCCTTTGATCAATTTAACTATTATATTGTATTATAACAGCAAATCTATGGCTTCATTTTTGTTTTACTATAAATATCACCTTTTAGTATTGTCTGCGATATCACCTCGGTGGAAGCGGACGTAAAATACAACTAACACTAACTATAACTAATTATCATTTGTGCTTGATAACGATAAGAGAATACTTGTCGAAACGTCGTGCTATACTTATAAACCAGTGATTGTATTTCCATATAAACTGTGTTGTGTTTTTTAATATGTTCAATCGCTAAATGCCACTCAAGGATTATAGTTTGGACAAATTTCATGAAAAAGTTAATTCGTTTTGAGAGATTTTTTAAAACAAAGCACATGAAATGTAAAAATCTTTTCCCCAACATTTGTTTGTGATCCATTTATTGAATATTTCTTACGATTTGTATTCAGGTTATCACGCACTCAAATACGGACTCAGAAGATGAAGAAACTATTCTGAAGAAGAAAAACAAAAGAAGGGATAATTTAATGTTTTATTTATTTTCATTACTGCCAAGGTTTTGATTTGGCACAATATCACAAAAACTACTCCGTCTACTTAACGAAACATTGGATGAGTCGATAAGACGTGGCTTGGTGCATATGGCTGACATTAGACCTAAATATTGAGGTACTAAGTATGAAAGTTTTAATTTATTTCAGCAAAAAAACTCCACATACTGACGTAATGTAATAATGAACATTATACATGTTACAGGATGTGTGGTTTGGTTACTTGACGCTTATTGCTCGCATCTTGGTGAGGTCTATACCAACCAGATTTTTCCGACTAGGTTCCTCCTTGTCAGGTGGCAACTAGCATGGAGGCGAGTTCTTGTCCTTTGGTGGGGATGATAAACTGGGTCCTGTGTGCATTCGACTTAGCAGTTAAAAATCAGATACACGAGTAGACCAGGTCTTGTAGATGTTGGTCTTGAGTAAGCTTTACAATGCATAATAAAAGGATATTAGAACTTCATTTAATTTCTCCTGCAAGATAATATTACTGGATATCATGACATATATACTTTTTATGTTTTTACAGGCAGTGTCATTAGGACAAAATGGACGGAGTTGGAAAAAGAAGCAATTAAGAAAAGTCTGACGAAGACTGTCAGAAAAGGGGACAAAGCCACTAACCAAGACAGATATTGTACTTACACAACAGCATAGTCAAGTCTCTTTCTTCTAGGGACTAGAAAAAAGTAAACTTTCTCTGTTGATCAATGCTTCGGGCAGAGGAGCTGTGTGGAGAAATAACATAATATTACTGGATATCATGGCATATATACTTTTTATGTTTTAGTAGGCAAGATCAAACAATTGAGAAAAGTCTGATGACTGTCAGAAAAGGGACAAAGCCACCAACCAAGACTCTGACATTGTACTTACACAACAGCATAATATTAATCAGTGTTTTGACTAGGGACTGGAAAAAAATAAACTTTCGCTGTTGGTCAATGTTTCGGGTAGAAGAGCCATGTGTGAAGTTGTTATGGTAAATGTGATGAGAAGTTGTTGTGGTAAATGTGATGACAAGTTTCGCCGATGCTACGCTTTTCTTGAAATGATGTCACTTCCCTTGCTGGTGAAGAAAGTAGGCACGACTATAGAGTTTCTGTCAGGGGGGGGGGGGGGGCAGTGAAAATGTCCATAGGCATGGATGGAATAATCCCGTAAATTCTAAAAAATAAGTCCCTGGCGTGGATGGAATAAGCCCGTAAACTCTTTCCTGCTGCAATCATACATTGTCACTAAAGAAATGATATTAAAAGAAAACAAAAACAACTGTGAAAAGTTTTCTTAAATGAAAAAAGCCAACAGCAAGGATTGTGTCCCCAAAAGTAGATGACACTATCTATTAATTGAACTTTTGTCTTTGATCAAAATATGGGCGTATCTTGTATGGCAAAGCTTGTAAAATTTTATTCTCATACTGGACATTGTAGTTTAATTCATAAGTAAAGTTTGACATACATTGTGTTTTTTTAATGTGTTTATCAAATGAAATGGAATGGGGTTTATCGTCCTACTGTTCTGCTCCTATACAGGGCTAATGAAGACGGTAAAGTTTATCGAAACACGCGCATCTTTCTGTTATCGCACGTGTATGGCTAACATCATTCTCAATAGAAGGAAATAGATCAGTGTATTACCGCTGTACTTGATTTAGAAGTCCACTACAACGTCTTCATCCACTCCAAAATGTTGGTCCTCTTCTTCTGTAAATATGTCGACGTCATCGTAGGCTAATAAATGCATATTATGAAGTGCATAGGCAGCAGTATTAAGATGACATTTCAACAGTAAATCTCTCTCAGTCTTCGAAATCGGCCTTTCATTCTGCCAATAGCTCTCTCGACAACCTGTCTTGAGGTTGACATTATATATAAACTATCGTTTCCGCTTTTACTCGTAATTTCAAAGCAGTTATGTTCGGCGAAATACGCCAGAGGTCTTAATCGAATGGCAAACTCTGGCGTCTCATTCCAGTCTACACCGATATTATTTATCGTGCATGCTCTCCAGATAAGAATATGACGTCACCGTTTGACAAAGGTATTGGGGAAAGAAATCGAGCTCGATGTCCGAAGGACCCCCGTGCAATCCCCTTTGTTTTTTGGGGGTTTTTTTTGGCAACTACCCGACTGAGAAAACTATGGACGACAATTGAGATTTTGAGATCGAGGATGGTGTGCCCTCTACCAACTGAGCAACGGAAGCCAGTCAGGCTTATTTGCCAAAACATAGTTTGGAGACTACGGCCAGTATAGGATGAGTTTTAAATTGCGTGTCAAAAGTGGTGTATAATTGTACTTTCGTTATTTTGGGGATACCACTTCCTTGAAAAAGTAGATATTCCTCTGCTGAAATTTTGGCTCGTTGGCCGAGTGGATAAGACAGTCGACATTTATTGCTGGCGAATGGTGCCTTACTCTGGGGCGAAATGGGTTCGATTTCTGTCTGGGAGCGACCACCATTTTAGCAGTAAAATGTCTCATTTTTCAAAGAAGTGTTAAATTGGTTATTTACCTGGCCATCCAGCATTTGTGTTATTAAGTATACATTATGCAAGAGCTAAATCGGTATATTGCAGGTCTTTCTTTATGATATGTAAACTATTAATTAGACATTAATTAACTTATCCAGACCATAATCAACTCTAGATGGTATCGCTAACTTGCGAGCCGATTTACTGCATAACTTCCCGTCTCGATTAAATGGATAATCGAGACTATGTTGTTTATCGTATTGACTTTAGTAATGATGACCGAGGCTAGGCAGAAATTTCATTTGCTTAGTTCTAGGTTCATAGTGGATCAATTTGAATGAAATTTTCAGCAAATTGCATTTACGTTATCTAGTTTTTAATTATTATAGTGAGAACTGCCAACTCGTTATCGAATCTCCCATAATGTATCTTTAATGAAAAGTATATCATCCACCACAAATTGCAGTTGGATTGAAGGGAAGCGCTTACGACTGAAGTAATCAGAATTCCTTCCTGGCAGATTCATGATCCGGACATTTGTGTCATCAATGGCCCCAAGGATGCCATCAAATCCTGATATTTCCCAGAAGGCAGCTTAAATCTGTGTCTTTCGAACATCTATAGGCCTTCGTTTGCATATTTCTTTAGCCACCTATGAGATTATTTTGCTCACAGTGTTATCAGCTGGTCCAAACAGCAGAGAAACTTCCCTAATACTGTAAAGATTTGCCAGATATAGAAATAATAGGAATACAAGCAGCTGCTTGGATGGGGGCACAATATCCGGATGAGACGAAAAACCGAGGTCCCGTGTATACATTGTAATGCACGTAAAAGATCCCTTGGCGGTTGGAATTCGATATAAGAGTAGGCCGTAGCGCCGCTGCCCGGGCAACATTTCCCTCATAACACACTGTATGGCGTATGCCCGTCTTCATTAGCCCAGTTCGGAGCAGAACAGTAGGACGTTAAACCCCATTCCATTTCATTTATAACCTGAGAAACTTTGCCTACGTATATGATCACGTGACCACAGCCTGCTACTACACGAAATGGTGATTAACTTCTTGGGGAGAGGGTGGCCTAGAGTGTCGCGCTTCAAGCATTATTAGTAAGTGCAGGGGGACAACACCACACATAATTTACACAAAAACAAATAGATGGACAAGAGATCATACCCAGAAAAACATAAATAAACAGACAATTCAAATTAAGTGAATGGATCCGGGGGTTAGCCGTAAGCTAGAAATGGTTCCACTACTGATGTCTTCCGCCTTACTCCAGCAACAGTAGTTGCTCGTCCTACAGAGTTCCTTTGCGCAAGTTTTTTAGTGAAATCACTACAAAAAGGTTACTGGCCTATAGCTCCCTTAATTTACACATAAACTGACCCAAAATAGTACTGCACCTAGCTTAACATATAATAAATCAATTCCTATTGAAATAAAGGTGAAGCCTTACCGCATAATTATATGATTTGATGAAACCCAACTGCTACGCGAAATTTCAACTGGCAAATGAATATGCAAATGTCGAACGCATAACCACAAAAAAAAACTATTTTAGTGGTCCAGTCTTCACTATTTGTCATAGAATTACTTATTCCAATACAAACTGTAATGATATGTGTTGACAATTGTGCGTTTGAACCTATTGAACTTGCGTAAGGATTGTATCAATTGTAACGTTAAACACACAGTTTAACGTTACAAGTATAGTAACTAGCCGTAAGCATCCACTGCGCTGTACAGTCCCGGGTCTGTAGTGGCACAGACTTCACTCAAATTTGAAAACAATCAGGAATGCAACCCAAAGAAACCATGAGTCATGATCTGCTATATGATACAAGAAATACGAATGTAAGCATATGTAGTAAAATTCTACTATACAAGTAACCACATTGGTGAAATGTATAAAAAAAAAATAGTCTTAACCTAACCTAAATGCTCTAAATCAACCAAGAAACGTTTCAGTATTCAAAGGAATCGAGGTAATTGAATATCTTTAGGGCACAATGTTCCATCCGTCACAAAAACAAAACAAAACTGAATACAAAGAAAAACAAAACTGAATACAAAGAAGCAAATAGGAAATGCAGACTGTCTGAAAAGACAGCCTCGTGCTGACTGAATGGCGTGACGTAAAAAAAGCCGTTATTTTGCAATGACGTTATAACTTAATAATCACAATAAAAAGGGAGATAATCCAGATAAAATAACGTTAAAAGATTAATAAACTATAAATTGTACAATTTATAATATATTCATATAATGCTCCACACAAAAAATGCAAAACAGGTACGCTGAAGAAATCGTACTATGTAAGTGTATATATTTAGGCATAAAAATAAGGGGGATAATTCAGACAGGGTTAGGTAACTACAGAAAATTTAAAATCAAATTTAAATTGGATCGTTATCAAATTTGTAGTCGGTTATATACTTATAAGAAATGTCAAACTTGGTATGTTGAAGAAATGGAAGTTTCGAAATTTCTTTTAAAATGCGTAATTGTGTGCATTGAAAGTAAAGAGATTTTATTCTGGAAAGAAATAGTTCTTTATTGTTAAATATTGTCAAAAATCGTAATGCCTGTGAATAGAAAACACTATATATGACGGGCGGATGCGGTCACAATGGGCCATTTATATGACTTACTAATTCCATTTATATGACTTACTAATTCCATTTATAAAGCTTTATAATTAACAAGCCAACAGTGAGGCTGATGTCCCCCGCCGAAATCCTCAAAAAATAGATGACACATATTAATAAATCGCACATCTATTTTTTTCAAGTGTCAAGCAATCAAACTGATTATCAACTATACACTAAGTTTCATCACTCTCTATCAGATAGAATCAAAGTTAATTTGTCCCAAAGCATCGACCAAGGAAATTGCTTACATGTATCTCTGCTTAGCTTTAGCTCGATATGTTAATCATTGAACTCAGTTAAGACGAACATCTATATTAAGTTTAAACATACTACCTCAATTAGAAGCAGAGTTTTTGTGTTCCAAAGTCTTGACCAATGAAAATGCTTTTTGCTCCTTAGCCTAAGCAGAAAATTCTCATCATCGAACTTAGTCAAGGTATTGATGTAATGAAACTATACACCAAGTTTCATCACTCTCACTTAATTAGAACTAAGTTATCGTGTCCCAAAGCATCAACCAATCAAATTGCTTATCTCTGCTTACCCTAAGCTGAAAATGCTCATCTTCACACTCCATCAAGGCATTGACCTCATAAACACCTACACCAAGTTTGTACATTCTAACTCCATTAGAAGGAGAGTTATTGTGTTCCAAAGTCTCGGCCAATCAAATTGCTTATCGCTCTGCTTACCCGGAGCAGAAAATGCTCATTATCGAACTTAATCAAGGTATTGATGTAATGAAACTATACACCAAGTTTCATCCCTCTCACTTAAAGATACATTATGGAAGATTCGATAACGAGTTGACAGTTCTCACTATATTAATTAAAAAATGCTCATCTTCGAACTCCATCAAGGCATTGACCTAATCAACACATACACCAAGTTTGAACATTCTAGCTCAATTAGGAAGAGAGTTATCGTGCCCCAAAGTATCAACCAATCAAATTGCTTATCTCTGCTTACCCTAAGCGGAAAATGCTCATCTTCGAACTCCATCAAGGCATTGACCTAATAAACACATACACCAAGTTTGAACATTCTAGCTCAATTAAAAGTTATCGTGTCCCAAAGCATCAACCAATCAAATTGCTTATCTCTGCTTACCCTAAGCGGAAAATGCTCATCTTCGAACTCCATCAAGGCATTGACCGAATCAACACATACACCAAGTTTGAACATTCTAGCCCAATTAGGAAGAGAGTTATCGTGTCCCAAAGCATCAACCAATCAAATTGCTTATCTCTGCTTACCCTAAGCGGAAAATGCTCATCTTCGAACTCCATCAAGGCATTGACCTAATAAACACATACACCAAGTTTGAACATTCTAGCTCAATTAGGAAGAGAGTTATTGTGTCCCAAAAAGTGTGACGGACAGACAGACGGACAGACAGACAGACGGACGAACCCATTTTAATAGTCCCCTGCTTTCTTCGAAAGGCGGGGGACAATTACTTACTTAGGCACGTGTGGACGCTGAAACCCATCGAAATGGGTGACTGAATTGAATATTATTTTCATAGTTTGATAAATGATTATGAAACTACGTAATTATTTATCAAGTCTTATAAATCCATTTATATAACTTAGAAAATAATCGGCAATCTCCGTACTCCTTCGTTGAGTCGGCCAATTGGCCAATCAAATCCCTCGTTACATATAGCGGTGTTTTACCTTTCATGTTTTAGTTATCCTAGCGTCAATTTACTTTGCTAAGGTCACCGCTCCCCCTCCACCCACCGACCGGGGTAGTTCTTTTCACAATTTCTTGCGAGTTTGCCGAAATATCGTGTCGGATGTTGTGCGGCACGCGTGGGCCCAAGCCCTTGAAGACAACATACCCTCATCCTGACCATGGTCATCTTCTGCAGGAAGATTAGTGCGTCCGAATTCCATTAAAGGAAAAAATGTACGAATAAAATGATGTAGGCCCTATGACACCGACGCACACAACTCGAAAACCGCGGACGGGAGTGGGAGGGGCTTGCCATTCAGTAAGACGACCTGTGATTGGCTGGCCGAAGCATCCTCGGGAATTTCCGGGCAGATGTACGAACTTTCCCGAATATTTAGTTCGTTAGATAATTCATTTATAAGACTTAGAAAATAGATTTATATAGCTACCATATTATTTACAAGACTTTATAAATCATTTATCAAGCTATGAAAATAATATTCAATTCAGTCACACGCTTCGAGGGGTTTCAGCGTTCGTACGTGCCTAAGTAAGTAATTAATTATAAAGCTTTATAAATGGAATTAGTAAGTCATATAAATGGAATTAGTAAGTCATATAAATGGCCCATTGTGACCGCATCCGCCCGTCATAAGAACAGATGCATTTATAGTGCCGAATTTTTTAATTTAATATTACTTGGAAGTGGATAAACGACCGGATTCGGTTCCTGACGAAAATTTACTACGAAACCGGACATCGTCTCTGATTGGCCAATTTTATCACGTGGTTATTAGCGGTCTTTTCCAATATGGCGGCCTCTACAGGCATCCTTGTTGGTGCTGAATTTACGACTCTAAATTCACTTTTAGAGGCGATGAAACAATTTGAATTGAAGAATAAAGTGACATATTGGCGAGGAGATACGCGGAAATTAGAAAATGCAAGAAGGCCAGGAATTAACGTTCCAGATAACCCAGATATTCTTTATTACTCGTTACTTTTTGCCTGCAATTCTGGTGGAAGAACATTTAAGTCAAAAAGTACCGGAAAGAGACCACAACACGGGTGCGGTTCCTTTACTTAACTTTTTTATATTTTAAGGCATGGGTCCAAATTGTTTCCCATTTTTACTTAAGGCCTATATAATGGTGTGTAAATTTACATACAGTACATATATAAACAAATCCAGACCAGGCCTATATAATTTAATAGATAGTTACATAAAATAGTACATAGTAATAGTATTACTAAATAATCATAAGGTAAATTACTATTAAAAACCAAAAGGCTAATACGACATGTACTAGCCTGTAGCTGTATTAATAGTACCAAGTACGGTTCGTATAGTCCTTTTCAAAAACAAACATCGAATACATCAGAAACATAGCCTTTATTTTTTTAGAAAATCACTGACTTTACTAAACGATATTGATATTCACCTTTTTCTGCCTTGTTTTGCAGGTCTTTCAGAGAGGGTTGTGATTCACTGGTCAGTGTTCGTGCTACTAAGAATGCTTCAAAGTTGGTGATCATGAAGATAGCTCCAGAACACAACCATGAACCTAGTGAAGTACTACACTTTATTTTACTATGAATTGTTTTGTGGTTGGATTAGAACGAATTGCAGGGGCGGATCTAGGAATTTTGAAAAGGGGGGGTGGCTGCATAATGAAGGCATTGACCGCGTAGACGGGGCACGCCGCTGAGGGGGGGGGGGGTCCAAGAAAATTATCCGCCATTTCCTTACATCTGTAGCCATTCCAACAGCTATTTCCCAGACTGGTGTGTTTGAGTCGATGGTTTGTGTCATTTGGGATCCCTAGGGGGGGGGGGGGGCGCCCCCCATTGAATCCGCCTCTGAATTGAGCAATGTTTTGGGAATTTAATGAGTCCTTAGTTTGTTATTTATAATAGATAAATCATTGTATTATTAGGGTACTAACACATTGAGAACTTAGAATACAGCAAAAAAAAATTAATAAAAATAGAGCCAGCGAGAGTGGGGTTGTCTCATTAAGGTAAGACGCGGGTCGAAAAATAGCCGATCTGACAAAAAAAATAAATTTTATTTTTTTTATTTTTTCGAAGTCAATAATGTCTGTTAATCAATATAAAACCAAATTAAATTCTTCAAAAATAATAATTTTGGCGAAATTAGCCATTTCGTGTGATACCCCCTACAATTTAAAAACAAAATAACGTCTTTATTTTCAAAATTAAACGTAATTCAGTAGGTGTTTTCTCACGTATCCAATTTTCCGATCGCCATGTTGTTGATATCACGCGAAACCGGAAGATGAGATCTATTCAATGGTGAATGGAAATTTCCGACGCCCTTGACCGTTTCTTCGTCAAACATCGGTGAAAATAGGTCGTAAATTGACGAAAAAGACCTTATTTGGGAGTCGGGGGAGGTTAATTATGCATGACCTGGTTCCGAGCATGCGCAGACATTCCGTAATCGAAACGAAGCGGTAGGCGTCATAGCAACGGTGTACGGATGGTCGTCTCGCGTGTCATGACGGAAACAAACCTATGATTTGATTATATATGATAACCGCGACTACCCACATGTCCTTGTTGTCATTTATCGGCGGAAAATACGATTTTTTTAAAAGTTATATTGCCAAGTTAATTAATCAGTTTTGAAAAAAATCATGCCACCTAAAAAAGAACCTACTAAAAGAAGATATAAGGGTTCCAAAAGACGTAAATCAAGCATTCAAAAACTTTCCAAAAAAGCCTGTTTTGATCAGTCAACTGAAGGTCAAGCAGACGAATTATTTTATGATGATTCAGATCAGTCTGACCCCGAGTCAATTACAAAATCAGTGAACAATGACAATCAGTTTTCTAACAACATAGATAACAATACTAATAATAATAATGTCCAAATTGCTGATCTATCCAGACCTAATAACATTTTTGTAAATAAAATATTTCCATCAGCTAGCAGCAAGAAAATAGAGTTATGCAATTAGTTTAAACCGACCACAGAATCACATATCAACAATACTAATGCTACTACTAGTACTAATAGGCCTGATGATGGTTATTTATTAATACATTCTGATATATTCAGCTCATTGATTGCAGAGTTTTTATGTCCAGGCTGTGAATGTGCTGGTGTCCAACCGCAGTTTGACAGAACTAATGGATATGCCACTGAAGTTTATTTAAATTGCCCCTCTTGTCCATTTGAAAGAAACGTATGGTCGAGTCCGCGACTTAATCAGACCGAAGCAAATAAACTAACATCAACATGTAGTCCTAGTTCCCGACATCCGTTTGATATTAATCACAGGATAGTTTTCGCCTCAAAGGACGTAGGCATTGGTTGCACCCCCCTTAACAGATTTACCAATGATGCAGGTTGTTTTGGAGGTTTACATCACACGACATATAATAATATATCAAAGAAATTGCATGGTAAATTGAAGTCAGTAAATTTTGACATTGCGCGAAAAATTGTTCGTGAGGTTGAAATAGAATTAGGGAACTCAGACAATATACAAAATTTACTTGTAAGCTATGACGGTTCTTGGCAGAAACGTGGATATTCGTCGCTCCTGGGCTGCGGCTTTGTTATTCATGATTTAACTGGTCTTGTGATAGATTATCATGTATTAAGTAAGTACTGTCATGGTTGCCAGGTATATGGAGATAAGTTAGAAGGAGCTGAACATGACACATGGTTGCTAACACATCAATGTGACAAATCCTTTGATGGATCTTCTGGTGCCATGGAAACTGCCATAGCTAAAATTTTATAGCAAAGGTCTGAAAACCATGGGTTCCGATACACCACTATGCTAAGTGATGGCGACACAACTACTTTTGACACATTGAATAATTTAAAACCGTATGGCAATTCTATTAACCTTGAGAAGGAAGAGTGCATAAATCATGTTGCTAAGCGAATGTATCGCGGGCTGGAATTAATAATCAAAAATGCAATGGCTGTGGCAAGAGCAAGTGGAACAAATAGGAATCCCCTGACCGGCATTGGAAAAATGACAAAATCACGAATAAAAAGTTGGTCATCATATTACCGCAAAGCAATAATTGAAAATAGCCATGATGTTTCTAAAATGCAGGATTCAATCTGGGCCATCTTATTTCATAGCATGTCAACAGCAGAGGAACCCCATCACAATAGGTGTGAAAAATCATGGTGTTTCTACCTACAAGCTCAGGAACTAGGCATAGACCCCGAACAACACAGAGCAAATAAAAAACATGACCCCCCATTACCAAAAAGATGTATGGGAACATTTTGTAAAGCTTTTTAAACATTTGACGAATGACGAACTTTTAAAAAGATGCCAATTGAAATTAACTCAAAATGCTAATGAAGGTCTACATTCATTAGTATGGAAATACGCAAGTAAAACTACCTTTATAAGTAAAACATCACTTGAAACAGCAATTGTTATCGCAGTTTCTAACTGGAACGGTGGACGTGCTAATGTGTGTGACCTGATGAATGTCATTGGGTGCACACCTAATAATCAGCAAATCCAAAGATGTTCTGATTCCGACAGTCTTAGAATTAAAAAAGCAAATAAAGCATCTGAAAATCTTGTAATTCGTGAAAGGAAATCAAAAACACTTTCAAAAGTTTCGAGTGAGGGTGGTACTTCTTATGCAGCAGGTCTTGCCACCACAAGTGTGTTGTAAAATTAAAACATTGAAAACTCTTGTGTATAAGTTTAAATGTTCAGGTACATATAACACTGATTGTTTGCATTGAAAAAGATACGTAAATGAAAGAATATTAAATTTCAAACTTTAAACGCTTTTTCCCGCTTTTTACCAACTTTCGTCTTAGGAAAGCTCTAAAATTAAAACTATTCAAGATAGAACAATGAAATTTGGAGTATGTATTATCCTTACTGTATTCTACAGGATTATCTATAAATTATGCAACTATAATAAATACAAAAGATTTAAAGTTTGGTGAAAATCTTGAAATTTGTCATTTTTTTTCACGAGCCCATGTTGCCCAATCAAATATTTTCGTTACCAACTTTAGAGTTATCAAATATAGATAATCTTGCATGGGGGGACCCTCTAATGATTGAATTACGGTTGTTTGACAGATTTCATGAATTGTTTTCACGGACGACTCTTCCTAATCCGAGCACAATTTTCGGGCAGGGTCCTCATATGACACCCTCATAACACCCCTCCTAATTAACCTACACATGTGCATGCCAAATTTCATTAAAATCTATTCATTTGTTCAAAAGTAAGATTTTTGTCCCCCGCCTTTCGAAGAAAGCAGGGGACTATTAAAATGGGTTCGTCCGTCTGTCTGTCCGTCACACTTTTTGGGACACAATAACTCTCTTCCTAATTGAGCTAGAATGTTCAAACTTGGTGTATGTGTTTATTATGTCAATGCCTTGATGGAGTTCGAAGATGAGCATTTTCCGCTTAGGGTAAGCAGAGATAAGCAATTTGATTGGTTGATGCTTTGGGACACGATAACTCTCTTCCTAATTGGGCTAGAATGTTCAAACTTGGTGTATGTGTTGATTAGGTCAATGCCTTAATGGAGTTCGAAGATGAGCATTTTCCGCTTAGGGTAAGCAGAGATAAGCAATTTGATTGGTTGATGCTTTGGGACACGATAACTTTTAATTGAGCTAGAATGTTCAAACTTGGTGTATGTGTTTATTAGGTCAATGCCTTGATGGAGTTCGAAGATGAGCATTTTCCGCTTAGGGTAAGCAGAGATAAGCAATTTGATTGGTTGATACTTTGGGGCACGATAACTCTCTTCCTAATTGAGCTAGAATGTTCAAACTTGGTGTATGTGTTGATTAGGTCAATGCCTTGATGGAGTTCGAAGATGAGCATTTTCCGCTTAGGGTAAGCAGAGATAAGCAATTTGATTGGTTGATGCTTTGGGACACGATAACTTTAGTTCTAATTAAGTGAGATTGATGAAACTTGGTGTATAGTTTCATTACAGTAATACCTTGACTAAGTTTGATAATGAGCATTTTCTGCTCAGGGTAAGCAGAGCGATACGCAATTTGATTGGTCGAGACTTTGGAAAACAATAACTCTCCTACTTTGATTGTCCCCCGCCTTTCGAAGAAAGCAGGGAACTATTAAAATGGGTTCGTCCGTCTGTCTGTCCGTTCCGCTTTATGGTAAATAAACAAATAAATGGAAAAAACAAATTGAAATAGAAACTATTATAAATTAATTAAATATGTAGTATGCAATAATGAATTGACATTTAATGACAGAAAGAAAACAGTGAACTTTGCACAACTTGCAGCAAGATGGAAAATAGACCCGTTGATACAACCAAACTCTAGATCTGTAGGCATAGAGCATGTTTTCCCCTTAATATGCTATAATTATTCCATCAAAAACATTGTATGCTTAGACTATAAGTAAAGATATACTGTTTGATTGTTCAATACTTTGTAAAAGATAATTTGTGATAAATTTATATGTGTCCTCTAATTATTTTCCTATTTCGGCGGGGGACATCAGCCTCACTGTTGGCTTGTTCGACCCACGTCTTACCTTAATGATGTAATTTTTTAATACCGGGCGGTGCTAAATCTATATTCTTTATTTTTTCTAGGAAACTTTTCAATATTTACCCAAATGCCGCAAACTAAATCCAGAACAAACTGAAGAAATTAACACCATAATAAAGACCAAGCCAAATAAGAAGATTTTGCAGCACCACATTCGACAGGTTTATTGGAAGACTGTTACCCTAAGAGACTTGGCAAACATTTCAGCGAGACTTAATAGCTATTCCGGCGATTTAGAAGTCATTCTCAGCGGTCTATGCTCAAAAGTTAGTAAGTAATTTTTATATGCCTAAAATGACATCCAGGTGATCTTGGAAACTATAAGAGATAAAATTATGAGACTTTGTATATGTATTCATTGGGTACATATATATTCTTGGGAATATTTCCTAGTTAAGAATTGAATTCCATTATCCAGTCTTGGGATTCCGGTCATATCGCATATAACATTTTCACAGTCCCAAATGATCCAACTTCTAGGTGGAGTGTACTGTTATAACTTCTTATCTGGAGCACTGTATGAAAATAAAGGTTATTATTATTATACGCTTTCATTTGACCTCAATTCCTTTGCAGATACTACTGTTGAAATTGTGACAGATGATGAAAATACCCTGCGAGCTATGTACTATCAAGACAACGTAACTAAAGAAAAGTTCAATTCCTACCCTGAAGTTTTGATGGCAGAGGTTACGTATAAATTGAATAATTTTCGCATGCCATTATTTATACAGCTAATAATAGATGGAAATGGTGAGAGTGAAATAGTTAGTGTATTTGTTATAGTGACTGACGACAATGAGACTCTTGAGTGCTTGGTCGATATGTTCAAAAAGCACAACCCTGCATGGGAATCAATAAAATCAGTCGTAACTCATTAAGATATGAGAGAGAGAGAAATGGGGTTTAACGTCCACTCGACACAAACTAGGTCATTTCGGGACTAACATATGGTTTAATTTTATTTCAATAATTCGCTTGCGCATAGGGGTCTTTAGCAGTGGGAGGAAACCGGAGGACCCGGAGAAAATCCACGAGGTTGGACCCTACTCCTTGTCACGTACAACCGGGGATTCGAAACCACGCCAATCGACTCAATGACAGACTTTATGATACAGCGAGCGCACGCTAACCATTCAGGCATCCACCCCCCCCCCCTCCCATAAAGATATGACCGAAAGGCAAGTTTATTTAGAAAAGATGCCTCAAATTCAGCTACAGTTGTGTTTGTTTCATGTTCTAAAAACAATGAGGCGTGAAATTCACTGTGAAAAAATGGGTATACGAATTGAAGAAAAAAACCTGTACTTGGAAATAATTCAGAAAATGGCGTATGCATCATCAGAAATCGAATACAACCAGCAATTTGATAGGCTGTGTGAAACTCGAATTCAGCCTGTGATCGAATATGTTGAGAATTATTGGCATGATTGGCGTTGTGAATGGGTTATTGGACTGAAAAAATCATGTTATTATGGTTCCAACCCAACCAATCGCGTCGAAAGCATCAACCAGAAATTAAAACAAGTCATCACGAAATTTTCCAACCTCAACAAGTTCTTCCGTGAACTTGAAATTATTATCAGCTGTTTACGTCAAGAGAGAGACAGTAGAATCGCAAATCTATTGATGAAAACAAGAATTTCCGCATACCCAGAAGATTCTCCACACACCAAATTCATGGATCTAGTTACACCGTTTGTATCACTGATCACAGTTTAACTCTATAACTTCTCATTTGACATCAAATCTATGTATGTGTTTTGTTGTTAAATCTATGTGGAGTGGAGTCAATTGGAAGAAATAAATCAAAATGGAGTGAAATTCGTACCACATGATTATATTCTATCACTTTTTGCTGGTTTATATGGCAACTATATATTATTGCTAAGCTATTTTTAAATCTTAAATTACATTTCAAATGTGTAAATATTGATTCTTTGAACTATATATTATCAATCAAAATCTGATTGTGCTATGTAGCCATATATGTGAAATAAACTATTATTATTGCTATTTATTTTCTCTGTAAATCTCTGTTAATCTGTCAACAACTTAAACAAATTTCTTTTTGAGTGTCCTCAAAACTATTACATACAGAAGCAAGTACACAGCTTTCGTAATTTATATGTTGACTTATTTGTGTTCATGAAAAAATCAACGTGTCTGAAATATCTTGCAGTTGTAGGCTGGAGTTGGGAATAAGACTGTAACTGTTTTGATGTTATGCCCCTACATATATCTTCATATTCTCAACAGTTCGTATAAGTAAATCAATAGATGAAACTTTAATTGAACAGGAAACAAAAATTGATTATATCATACTTCACAATTCAATTCCTTGTCAATGGTTAAATGGTATGTTATTCTTTTATCTTCAGTTTTAAACAGATAGATATAATCCCCTGAAGACTGACATAGCCACGAAGCAGGCATTTGACATAAAAATGATTTCTGCAACATCTGAAAGGTTACATGAAATTAAATTAAAACAAGAAGAATTGGATTCTCATGATACATGTATTCATGATTTTTTCGGTTTCTAAATAAAATCGAAAAATTTATAAAAGTAAATAAAAAGAAGAATTGGATATTTATACAAGTATTTATAAATAAAATTATGGGAGATTACATAAAGCTGGTAGTTCTCACTATAATAGTTAAAAACTAGACAATGCCAAAGGAAATTTGCTGAAAGTTTCAGTCATATTGATCCACCCTGAACCGAGTATTTAGCGATTGAATTTTGGGCCTAGCCTCGATCATCATCACTAAAGTCGGTACGATAAAAACACATAGTCTCGGTTATCCATTTTTTGATTTAATCAGAAGTAGCAGATCGGGTTCTAATTCAGTAAATATCACAGGCTAGCGGTGCCATCGAGCATTGATTATTATCTGAATAATTTAATTAATGTTTAATTAATAATTTAGATAACATTTCAGGCCTAAAAAAGACCCCCAATTGGCAGATTTAGCTCTTGCATAATGTATGTTTAATATGGATGAATTGAATTTTCATATACTGATGTTTAATAAGGAAACATTGTATGTTCATATTCATAATTAATATTGAAGAAGGGAGTTGTGGGACCAACAATGCCAAAATACTGAAAAGTCACCAAAATAAGTTTTATTTCAGAAAAAAAGACTTATAATACGCTTACTATGGTCCACCCAATTCAATAAAAATCAATCTAGTGTTATTAACAGAAAATTAAGTTACCGGTGGTTTCCTTGGATCCAATTTCTTTGTTGTTACGCTTTTCTGTGGAAGAATTAAGGTTGGTAGACTCCCTTCTTTTAATCTTCTATATGTGGACCCAGAATTTTTGTAAACATCTGAAATATTCATAAAATCATAATAAAAACGTTCACACAAACAAAACAAAAGGTTCAGATATAATTATATTTTTTCCATGCTTGTTGATTATTCATATTGGGAACCAGATTATTTCGAATTTTAAAAGAGCTGCTCAGTTAAAACTTTGTCCATACAACCATATTCGATTTTTTAAAAACAAAAAATCAACCAGTAATTCATAAAATTAAAGTACAAGAAGATAGTTGTTAAGAGAGAAACGTCATGCTGTCACATTCATCGGGTGTAGTATTCGTCAAATCGCAAGTAGAATAGCTGCGGCACTAATGTAAACAAACCTATAGCATGCTACTTTTATGAGAGAAAAGGTAAAATCTAACGGGCAAACATGAGAATACAGACACTCAGCTAGTATGGGTTAAATTTAATTTCAGTGTAGGTTGTCAGGGTGAACTGCCTACTAGAATCTACATAATTTAATTTCAGTGTAGGTGGTCAGGGTGAACTGCCTACTAGAATCTACATAATTTAATTTCGTTTGGGTTTTCACTTACTTTCTTTCAACGAAACAATCCGGCTCAAACTACTCAAAGTGTCTTGAACATATTGTCAAGGTCTTTTCATTTATCGGGTCTGATCTAGTAGACTGTATGATACGTAAAAGATTCTCTCTCCACTCAATGTTGTTTTTGGGTGAGCGATAGAAAGATAAACCCCGACTTCTTTTATTTCAGGCGGAACATCCGAACAAAACACAATTCGCGCCAGGCATTTTGTTCATGCGAGCAGAAACCGGAAGTACGCTGTGCCCGATATCAGCGTCAGAGGCCGGCCGTCACATAAGGTAGTGGCGTCACGCGGTGGGCGTTCCCGTTAGTATTCTAGTTCTATGGTTTGGCATGATTGAAGTCCTTTGGTGATAGTCTTAGCTAATGGTTTCGTTTGGCAGATACTGGAGGATATTATGTATCTGAATTTTACTGGGTTTTTATGGAATTTAGGTATAGAATAAATGTAAGGTAGTGCATCTATTTTCACATCGTCTTTGATATTATTACTCCTGTTAAATGTATATTGGTTATGTAAATTATCTAGTTTAGTTAAATCCGTAATGTATTTATCAGTGTCATTATGGGTATGGGTAAATTATCTAGGTTAGTTAAATCCGTAATGCTTTTATCAGTGTCATTATGGGTATTGGGCCTAAGTCCAACTTCAGTAAGAATATTTCTAATATAGTATTTTTTTACTGATAAAGGCAATATAATTGCTGGCATTATCGACAGGCGTTAAAACAAATCTTTCTTGAAGCTGGCTTGCTGTCGTGGTTTCGATTCCTGGTGTGAGCGTATGTGGCTTGGAGATAGGGGTGCCCTCTCAACCCCGTGGTCTGGAAATAGAGGCGCCCTCTCAAACTCGTGACTTAGAGATATGGGCACCCTCTCAACCTCTGTGCTACGATACTCAAAATAAGACGTGTCTGCGATATCATACCCGGTTGAAGCCGACATTAAACACTGTTAGACGAAGAAGATGGTTTTAACGTTCTACTGTTCTGCCTCAACTTGGCAAATAAAGACGGGCATACGCCATAGAGCGTGCTATGAGGGGAATTAACTGTTATCAAGAATAGAGATGTACAAATTAGAAGTGTTGTTTATGTTGTATTTGTTTACGGCCTAGCACAGCTGTGTTAAGTAATGTCAGTGACAAAATAGTGTAACTAGTATCAGGAGAATAGCAGGTGAAGACGTCGCTGTGGTTCCACTACTGATGTCTTCCGCCTTACTCCAGCCACAGTAGTGGCTCGTCCTACGGAGTTCCTTTGCGCAAGTTTTTTAGTCAAATGTCTACAAAAAGGTTACTCGCCTGTAGCTCCCTTAATTTATACATAAACAGACCCAAAACAGTACTGCCCATTGCTTAACATATAATAAACCAATTCTCATTGAAATCAAGGTGGAGCCTTACCGCATAATTATATATTAAACCAATCTGCTATGCGAAATTCCTCACGTATCGAACTTATTTGAACTGGCCGGTGTCATATGGCGGCTTTCGCATTATAAGAAACATCACTTTTAAAATATAGAACCCCTTACCACAACGATTCGGTAACTATTTTAGTGGTCCAGTCTTCACTATTTGTGATAGAATTACTTATGCGTACATGTATTCAAACCTGTGTTGACATTTGTGTATTTGAACCTATTTGAACTTGCGTAAGGAGTCTCGGACTGTATCAATTGTAGCGTTAAACACAGTTTAACGACACATTTAATTGTAGCTAGTCGTTGTCTCAGCAAACAGATTCTCTTTCAAATCGTACACATAACCCTAGAATTAACCATCACTAGGTATAACGAATGTTAACAAGACAGTGTTACATTGTGTTCGAATCAACCTGGTGAAGGGAAATAACTCCTGTGTATATATGGTTACAGACCAACAAAGCTTTTAATGTTTTTTCAGGTAGCTTTGCACGGCTCTATTTTACCCAGAAAAAAAATCGTTTGACTCTTCCTCTCATACTGAGCAAGAGCTGGGTATGTCTTGCTCCGATGTAGCCAGTAGTAGCTGAGAGGCACGTGCAGCGTAGGTGGTAGATAGAGGAGCAGTTAAACCATTTTACCGCCTCCATTTCCTTGACTTAAGACGCAATCGTATCTTTTCAGATACAGTGACCAATGATGATGTTCAGGAGACCATCTATACAATCTTTCCCCGCGCTTTGCTTCTGTGTACAAGTAGTATAAGACATGGTCTAATCTAGACCCCCAATCAGATAGCGTTCAGGCGCAGTCTACGCAGCTATTCCACCATAGCTTTGATCTAGAGAGGGCCTTTCATCTGGACATATTAATAAAGAAGCTAACAAATCCAACACTTATTCAACTTTTATGTTTATCGACAATAATATTTCATAAGAGACGTGTACTCGTTGCAGACCATGTTCAATTAGGTCAAATATAAGACCTAAAACTATTATTTAAATTTCCCGGGTTTCATTTACCCAGCCGGGGCAGAACAGTTGGACTGTTAAACTCCTTCATTTTATTTGTAATTTAAATTCTAACATACAATTTGTATATAATCACACTACAATGATATAACAATTAAAATTATTTATATTATAAAATACAATTTGGGTATAATCACACTACGATAATATAACAATTAAAATTATCATTTATATTATAAAATACAATTTGGGTATAATCACACTACGATAATATAACAATTAAAATGATTATTTATATTATAAAATACAATTTGGGTATAATCACACTACGATAATATAACAACTTAAAAACTATCATTTATATTATAAAATACAATTTGGGTATAATCACACTACGATAACATAACAATTAAAATTATCATTTATATTATAAAATACAATTTGGGTATAATCACACTACGATAATATAACAATTAAAATTATCATTTATATTATAAAATACAATTTGGGTATAATCACACTACGATAACATAACAATTAAAATGATCATTTATATTATAAAATACAATTTGGGTATAATTACACTACGATAATATAACAACTTAAAAACTATCATTTATATTATAAAATACAATTTGGGTATAATTACACTACGATAATATAACAATTAAAACAATTAATTATATTATTTATATTATAAATATTAACTGGGCTGTGTGAAGTAATCTCACGTGACATAATTCTAAATCATAGACTGTACACTTGGTGCGAAGTTAATAATAAATTAGATGAAACTCAGTATGGATTCAGAACAGATAAGAGTACAATTGATGCCCCTTAATGGGTTAATCAGCCACTCACTAGATAACCGTCTTAAACTTTATTGTGTTTTTTATAGATCTGCGTAAAGCGTTTGACAAGGTGAATAGAGATCAAATGTTGTTCAAACTTAACTCAATCGGTGTAAGTTCTAAAATGGTAACTATAATCAAATCAATGTACAGTAAAGTGAGCAGTATTGTAAAGTTTAAAGGGTTATTATCTTCAGCATTTTCAAGTTATTCAGGAGTAAAACAAGGCGAGTCACTATCCCCACTTTTATTTTTAATAATTATTAACGACTTAAGAGAGTTTTTATTCAGCGAAAATCCAAATTTTATACACTTAGAAAATATCATTATATATTCACTACTTTTGCTGACGACACGGCCCTCTTTGCAACACAACCGGAAGCTTTACAAATACTTTTAAATAAATTTGTCGATTTTTGTAAAATTTGGAATTTAGAAATAAATGCTAAAAAAAACCAAAATAGTAATCTTTCACCGTGGTAGACTACAAATAAATTTCAAATGGTTTATAAACGATACACAACTCGAAATAGTTAAACAATACATATATCTTGGTCTTTTAATATGTGATAATGGTAAATTCTCAAAAACTGAAAAACGCGTCGCGTCTCAGGGTCGAAAAGCAGTGGGGGCACTTTTAGCTTCGTTCGTTCGTTTCTGGAGTTTTACGTCCACTTCCACCTAAGGTGATATCGTAGACAAGCACTTTTAGCTGTTGTTGTTGTTGTTCTTAGCGTTTAACGTCCGCTTCCACCGAAGGTGATATCGCAGACAAGTTCATTTTAATGATCTTAGCGCACGCGCATGGGTCTTTGCTGTGGGAGGAAACCGGAGTACCCGGAGTAAACCCACGAGGTTGAGAAGGAGCCCCTATCTCCAAGCCACATACGCTCACACCTGGGATCGAAACCACAGCCGCAAGCCAGAGGTGACCGGCCAACTAGAGGTCGAAGCGTGACACTCTAGACCACTAGGCCATCCCAACCACTTTTAGCTTGTTGTTCTTAGCGTTTAACGTCCGCTTCCACCGAAGGTGATATCGCAGACAAGTTCATTTTAATGATCTTAGCGCACGCGCAGGGGTCTTTGCTGTGGGAGGAAACCGGAGTACCCGGAGTAAACCCACGAGGTTGAGAAGGCGCCCCTATCTCCAAGCCACATACGCTCACACCTGGGATCGAAACCACAGCCGCAAGCCAGAGGTGACCGGCCAACTAGAGGTCGAAGCGTGACACTCTAGACCACTAGGCCATCCCAACCACTTTTAGCTTCAACAAAAACCTTTTATTTTAATACGAATGTTTATTGTCAATTATTTAACACTATGGTTTCATCTATTTTTAATTATGCTTGTGAAGTTTGGGGTTTCCATAATGGCAAATCAATAGATAAAGTACAAAATATTTTTATGAGATATATTTTAAAAGTAGGTAAAAATTGCCCTGTTGCTGCAATGTTGGGCGAATTAGGAATGTTTCCAGCTATAGTTAATCGTAAAATAAGATTAATAAGATATTGGTACAAAATATTGAACAATAAGAATTCATTAATATCTAATGTATATACTATTCTATATAACGATGCGTTAAATGGCTCTCCAAACTGGGCAGCTGACATAAAATTACTTTTAAATAATGTGGGTTTTTCATATATTTGGGACCAACAAGACGCGTCTGACCTATCCATCTTATCGCTGATACAACGCATAAAAGATCAATATTACCAGGAATGGTTCGCCACACTGGAAGACTCAAGCAAACTTAGGTTTTATAAATTATTTATGACTATTCATGAACCTGAAAGCTACCTTCAATCGAATATTCAAATGAAATACAAAACTATTATCTGTCATTTTTGTTGTGGTATTCTCCAACTAAATATTGAAACCGGGCGTTATAACAAAATCGAAAGAAACAACCGATTATGTAAATGTTGCAACATGAGAGCTGTTGAAGATGAATTTCACTTTCTGTTGTCTTTTCCATCACTCCAAAAGTTAATAAACCTGATGAATCAAGGAAATAATAATAAAAAGACACTGGCTAATCTTGGAAAATATTTATATTATTCAATGAAAATTAGAAACCAACTGTTAGAATCGTAATACTTTTAACTATCAATCGACCATAATTAAATATCCGTATTCTATCATATATGCTTGAGTGCGCGGCGACGGGGTGGGTATAATTCGTTTTTACTTGGTGGTGATGCAATAGTTCTTGCGTGTGTAATATTGTTACATGTATAAGGGTCTAGTTTGATTTTAATTTTATTATCATTTTTTTTTTTATTTATTTTTTTTTTTTGGGGGGGGGGGGATTGGGGTGCGGTGGGAGTATCAAATAGTAATTGTTCCGATTTATTAAATTATCTATTTTATTTAAATTATTATTTGGTGGTAAGGGGGTGTGGGGTGATTGCGGTATCAAATTAGTATATATTCTTTGCTCTCTCCT
Source organism: Patella vulgata (assembly GCF_932274485.2). NCBI lineage: Eukaryota > Metazoa > Mollusca > Gastropoda > Patellidae > Patella > Patella vulgata. The sequence goes on from NC_065880.2 coordinate 2,893,904, forward strand.
TCTGATATATATATATATATATATGTATATAGGTGTACATAAATTTCCGAAGTATTTAGGGTAGTTATGTGAATTTGCACTAAAGGAGGTGGGGGTATTTTCACTCTATTGTTATTCATACTTTTATTAATTATCAAGGTATATTATTTATATTTGTATACATGTTTTGGCTACAGCAAACTTTTTGCTTCGCCTGTAATAATAAATAAATAAATAATGACGTTATTTGGAGTTTAGCTGTTAATAATCTACGGTTGATCGAATGCAATCATGACGTCAGAAGCTCACCCTGTTTCTCACCTTGTCGAACCTACTCTAATTAGCTTCATATGAATTGCATTAAAGTCAGATCTGTTGCCCAGATTGTCCACCCAATGCCATGTTGATTCAAAGTTGTCGCTAGATCTCCTACCATTGATATTGCCCCGGGAGCAGACTGGGTCATCGAGAAACCACCACCCAGTTCCAAATCGTCCTGGACATTCATTATTACTGTAGTCTCGATCATAAGTAGAGAAGGGTCTCCCGTTTACGCTGTAACTACCATTAGTGAGAGAGTCACCAGTAGGAACGCTTGGATGATCGAGAAATGATGCTATGGAAATTTTATAATTATCAGTAACATTGTGAACGTAGAATCCCTCGTAATAGCTAAGAGCAAGACGTGCTGGACTATCATAAGACAAATACATTTGAAGTCTAAAACTGGGATGGTTTTGGAGAATATTGTGGACATGCTCTAAACCAAGCCAATAATTCCCGCCTTTATATCCAAATCCATTGGCATATTCACTCCATGTTCTATTGAAGTGAATCTCTTGACATCTCACGTCTCTGATATTAATAAAAGTATATCCGCCATAATAAATATCACATAGTACCTCCAACACTGGTGAGCCGTTCGATGGTCGAATAAAAGAACGGGCTGTTTTAATTGGTACGACATTCTTTCGTGCGCCGTCCGTACAATCTGAAAATGTAACGAAGAATGAAAAACACCAGGTGCAAGACTACAATACTATTCTGTCTCAGCGTGGAGCCTTTGATCCGTTTTCCATTTTTGCGTAATAAGATGTAGATTGGAACAAAAGCTGAAGGTAAGCCCACTCGGCCAACCTCGGCAGATTCCAGTACCCTGCTTGTGCATACGTTGTCAGTAACTTCCGGATACGTTAGCTAGATGTAGGGTACTGGAATCTGCCGCGGTTTGCCGAGTGAAGGCAAGTCTTGTGCCTACGTTAACTTTCGTTCAAGAGAGATAACTTCAAAAATTATAACCTCAAATAAACACACAGAGCAAGCATGTCAGCACAAATCATCTTCTGTTACGCCCAACATGGCTTATAGTGATCATTAAAAGTTATCCCATTTTTAACATTATGCAGGTATGTAAGTGATTTAGCTAAACTTATTGTTAATATTAATACGCCCACTTATTAGGGTGGATGTATTATGTCGTCACCCGTTGGTGTGTTCATCAACAATTGGCCTGTGAACGGGATAGAGGTGAACGTTGGCTACAGGTTTTAACGAATTGTTTTCAGATTTGACGAGAAGCAGTATTATCATCGGTGGGTTCGTCAACAATTGGCTCAGAAATAAAATGTGGTTTGACGTCTTACTGTTCTTCTCTGACCGGGCTAATGAAGACGTATGGTCATCCGAAGACGAATCCTATATTTAGAGTTCGGCGATTTATCTTTATAGGGCTCTGAAGTTATGCCCCCCCCCCCCTATTCCGAAAAACTTACCCTCTATGACATGTTGACATCTGTCACCATAGTAACCAATCGGACATCGTTCACAGCTAACCTCGTCACATATAGATAGCTGTAATGCAGATAATTTACATGGATACAAACTGATTAAAACACAGATCCTATTTCGATTCGTTTTTCATAGTTCAAAATTTCGTTTTCCTTGTCCTTACTACACTAGAATCTGACAGAATTGTTATATAACCCGCGTTCTGGTTGATGTGACAGATTAGCCAATGAAACGGTCTGTTGCGGTGAGTTATTGGCGTGAGATGCACGGAACTGTGGGTATCCAGAAACATCAACGCTGATTGGCTAATGAAAAGTCTGGCGTCATAGGGTCAAAAGTCGCTCGTATGACCCCTGATGCGATCTACCACTACAACTGTTCAGATCTTCAGGCAGCTGAGGCCATCAAAAGGATAACAAATGAAACGAGATAAAGATCTATATTTTAATCAGCCTAGTGGCAGGGTGGGAGGCGTCCACTCAAATAAACTTACTCAATTTGAAATTAACATTATTATGGTACATTTGTGATGCTATGCAGGATTCCTTCAACTTTCTTAGACTAACCCATTTACAATTCCTGCCACCATTTATTTCTGGTAGTGGACTATTGTTGTCACGTTTATGATCAGACATCAGGTCAGATGTCTCCGGTCAATTGGTATAGTACAGAGTAGCCCGATTTTATAAAGAAAAATAAGGTTGACGTAACTACGTGCTCTAATGAAACAATTACCCAAATATAGTAAGGATAGTTGAGGCACCTAAACTTTTTATATAAATATAAAATAAAACCAAGTACGATCAATCCAAACCATTAGACAAAATTCGAAGTCCAAAAAAAACGGTATAGGCAAAATAGTGTAATAAGGCAAAATAGTGTAATCATCATATTGACTGTTTAGACCAGCGGGAGAGGGTTGGGTGAAATAGCCAGGGTAGACTTTATAAGTTTTAATCATATGTAACGTTTAAATACCCAAGAACAGTTGATGTGTCGATGTTGTAGAATATATCATTGTAACGTATAAAAGATACCTCCAACATACAGAACGGAGTTTGAAATTTTATTACACAACTAACGTAAATTTCTACCCAGACACACGACAGTGTGACATTGAAGATTTAGCTGCCAGGACATAGGGTAAGTGTCCCCAAAGTCCTCATGGGTTTTCGCGCGGCCCCCCGGTTTCCTCCCACTGCCAAAGACCCCTACGCGCAAATGGAATATTGAAATAAAATTGAACCATATTTTAGTCACAAGATAACCTAGTTTGTGTCGAGTGGACGTTAACACCCCGTCTCTCTCTCTCTTCCATTTCCTAAACACACAACTACAATTAAGCACAGAATCTGTCAGATTTGTCTCTTGCATAATGCATGTTTAAACAATGACCTTTTCTAAAATTGAGATAAAAACATGAAACAGTTTACTTTGCTTACATGAAATTGAAACCACAATGTGAAAAAATTAACTTTTCAAAAATTGAGTTACAAACATTTCGTAAAACCGTGCTTTTCTAACATAAAATTAAAACGACAATGTGAAAAAAATAACTTTTCGAAGATTGAGTAACAAACCCGATATAAAACAGTTATTTATCTAAAATCGAATTAAAACCACTTATTTTGCCCTAGCCAATACGGACAGGCATAAGAACTACTTCCATACAATTCTTAATAGTCCCGAAATGACCTAGTTTGTGTTCAGTGGACGTTAAACCCCGTCTCTCTCTCTCTCAAAACTATAACTTACCAATCTGTAGCAAACTTTATTTGTGACATCTTCATCTATCAAACAGTGTTCACCATTGTCATACAGTGAACATAGTTTGGTTTCTTTATCAAACAAAATTCTTCTACAATCCACAGTGGTAGAACACAACTTATTACACTCCAGTAACGAATCAATTGTTTTCTCTGATAACAAACCCCCACTCGCGCAATCTTTAAAAACTTTTGTTGAAAGAAATGTGGAATGACGATTACCTAAGACAGTCGCAAAAGACGAGGAGAGCGTTATTAAAAGAAGAACCGATCTGTCCATCTTCTGGTGTTTATTCTGCTTGACCATCTCTAGTGTCTGTTCTGCTTGAATTAATGATGATATTCCTCTTCATCTGTCGATCGATCAACAATCATAGTATTTGATTTATTGATCAGTATCATCACTGATTTTGTCTTCTCGTGTTTTTGTTTTCCATTTCAACTAGATCTTCGATTAAAAAAAATCTATAAATAGATCAATCACTTGGACTATCTCCGCCCCTGGAAAATAATTTGACAGGAAAAAGGCGGAGCTTTAGATCAACCCATCTGTTGTGATTACAATTCCCTTGTCTCCTGCCGAGTTTATCGACAGTGATATTTTATGGACAAATGAACTGACATGAGATTTATCGTTTCTGCACCAAATGGATAATGAAGATGGGTATATGAATTTCACCCATCCGGCATTTAAATCTCAGGTGCTAAGGGTTCTTTTACGTGCACGGAACCTCGGTTTTTTTCCCGTGCGACGGTTTCCTTGCCAGGGAGGGAGAAAGGATCAACACTAGACACTCCTGGGCAACTTCCAATGAAGATCCAATATTTTGGTAAAGGGTCCAACTTCATCTGTTGGCACAAAACAGCTTTCAATTTGTCGTAAATTGATTATATAGCTACAACGCTTATATAAGACGCACGTGAAGGAATTCCGTCTGGGCAGATAATGGAAGCCTTAGTTATTAGTATTCTGCGAAGCGAAAACGGAAACGCTTTCATGAGAACGGTAGGTACAGAACAAGAAGAAGATTAACCCATTATTTTTAACCCTATAGATCAATGTTATTTGCCCAGATCTTGTGAAAGGTTTATACCAACGGATATGTTCTGGACATCTTAGACCCTGAAGTCGCATCAATAGTTTATCGATTCTTATAAAGTCAATAAAGATTAATTGAAAGATATGGAAGAAAATGAGAAAGATTAAACACATTATTCTTAACCCCATAGATCAATATTATTTGCCTAGGGCTTGTGAAGGGTTTATATCTTAGAGCCTATAATCGCTTCAATAATTTATCGATTCTTATAAAGAATAATCGAAGGATTTGGAAGAATAATTGTCCGAATTTATTAAATCTACAATGTAAACAATCTGTAAAACAATAAGTAAAATCGTTTTCTCTATCATATGTACTTTTTCTATATTTCTGATTTGTATTAAAATCAGCTCTATTTATAAGCTACTTGAAAACATGATTTATTGGTTACAAGGCGCTATTTTTATTCTGAAAATCAAAGACAATATTCAAGATTGAATGAAAATTGACTTTTCTGCATTAGGCGGGATAATGAATTGTGCTATGGATTTTTTCTCTTTTTCTTCCCCGACTGCGGCGCTACGTTCGAATCTTGTTTCGATTTTCAATTGCTACGAAATCTTTAACGTGCTGTGACAATCGTATACATTGGACCTACGTGTTTTGTCTCATCTCAATGACAAGGGTCTAACAGGTTGCCGGGAGCCGAGGATTTTCCCGGGACCTGTTTAGTCACTGTGGGTCTTAAAAGAATGCATGAATGAAATGGAGTTTTATGGCACGTCAGCTCCAACCGGGCTATATTGCGCCATATATTGTGGATATATGCAACCACAGAATGTATTTATTTACATAAAGTCACGTCAACACCAACCGGGCTACATTGCGCACAAAAAAACCGAAAGTTAACAGTAGGAGTACTATTACGTAGATCACAGCAAAACGAATGAAATGAAATGTGGCTTAACGCCATACTGTTCTGCTATGTGGGATTTTTTTGCCCAGGCAGCGACACAATGGCCTACTCTTATTTCTAAATCCAACTGTCAGGGGATATTCTACCTGCACACCAAAGCATACAAGGGGCCACGGTTTTTTGTCTCATCCCAACGACTAGACAGCTGTCCTTGTCAGGCCCTCCGTCCTGCATCACTGACAAGGGGAAAACACGTCGGAAAATCCCGATGAGCTTTCTCGGTCAATGCAGGAATCTTTTAAGATAAATAACGCAGCTCGATGCTAAGAAGAAAAAATACGATTATAAAACAAGACTACAATAGTTCATGAGTTTGTCAACATTTTAAACGAAACAGTATCTAGTCGTTCGGATGGGACAAAAAAAACAAGACACCCGTGTAAAAGAACTCCCCCGTGTATCGCCGCTTTCAGGACAAATTGCTCTTTTTGCTCACTCAGTGGTGTATGCGCTTCTTTATAAGCCCAGTTGAATTAGAAGGTTAAGACGTGAGACCGTATATGTGAAGTCAAATAGTGAGGACCGGGGTCAAAATTCAATGGCCTAAAACATTCACGGGTTCATGTTCGCTACTTTGATACCGCATATGATGCGGTGAAGCGCGGCGATGAAGCGGGATAGACATTTCAGGACTAGAAACATATTTTATTTCAATAATTCGTTCGCACCTAGGGTTTTTTAGTAGTGGGAGAAAACCTACGAGGTTGGACAGGCGACCCAACTCCTTGCCACGTACAACCTTGGGATCGAAACTACGCCAGTTGCCTTAATGACAGGCCTTATGATAGTGCTACCCCCCCCCACCCACACACATCTTTGAAATTATTTATATAAATATGTAGATATAATAATAGCCTCAATACACTACAGTTGCTATGCGACCATCTATAATTTAGAAGTTATAGTTTGAACAATGCACTAATGACGAACAAATTCTATATAATGCTTGGATCAATATAAAGTTTCACAATTCAAATTTATTCCAGGAAGCAAACAGAAAATCAAACTGTCGCACGGTTAACAAACAACACAAATGAAATTTTCTCTTTTTTATTGACGTTTATTAACGTTTCTTTTTTAATTTCTTTATTTATTCACCATTAAAGTTTTCTTTGTGAGTTTTCTAGTGCGATTATCAATTAATATGTCATTCAATCAAGTTAGAGAAATAACTGTAATGAAAAGTGTGTGTGGGGGGGGGGGGGCTGTAATGGAAAGTAGGAGAGGGGTGAGAGTTATACAGCCTGTGTAACCGAATTCCCCCAAAAAGTATAATGGGCATATGGCTCTATTCTTTGGAACCTTAACATAGACGAAAACGGGTATAAAATCACATATTAAACATACATTATACAAGAGCTAAATCTGCTTATTGAAGGTCTTTCTTTATGTCTGAAATATTATATAAATGATTAATTAGGCATTAATTAACATGAACAGACCTTAATTAACTCTCGGTGTCATCGTATGCGTCGGATTTTCACTGGATTTTAATCCGATCTGCTGTCCAACGCTCATTGATGATTAAATCCAAAATTGGATAATCGAGACTATGTTTTGTATCGTAGAGACTTTAGTAATGATGATAGAGGCTAAGCCTAAAGTTCAATCGCTAATATCTCGTTCAGAGTTGAGCAATTCACTAAAATTTTGGTTTGGCAAATTTCCTTTACAATATCTAGTTTTTAACTATTATAGTGAGAACTGCCAGCTCTTTATCTAATCTTCCATAAATCATGGATAATCGAGACTATGTTTTTTTATCGTACCGACTTTAGTAATGTTGATCGAGGCTAGGCCGAAAATTCGATCGCTAAAATCTCGGTTCAGAGTAGATCAATTTGAATGAAATTTTCAGCAAATTCCCTTTACATTATCTAGTTTTTAACTATTATAGTTAGAACTGCCAGCTCTTTATCTAATCTTCCATAAATCATGGATAATCGAGACTATGTTTTTTATCGGACCGACTTTAGTAATGTTGATCGAGGCTAGGCCGAAAATTCGATCGCTAAAATCTCGGTTCAGAGTAGATCAATTTGACTGAAATTTTCAGCAAATTCCCTTTACATTATCTAGTTTTTAACTATTATAGTGAGAACTGCCAGCTCTTTATCTAAACTCCCATAATGCATCTTTAAGTGATTTATATTAACTTTTAAACAAAATTGATTGTAATTGCTAATCAATTATGTTCATTGAAATACACGAACTGTCCAAATTGAAAGACAGCCGTTTAAGCCTTCTTAGTCCATTTTACATATCAATATTGATGGAAATTCCCGATGAACTGTCTCGGCCAACACCGGGAGCTCACTTGCGAACTCCAGACTAGCGAGCCAGGGTCTTCCACATTTAGCCACGTGACTATCAAACGTTGGTTTCAAATCTCCAAACACAATTTAATGGAAAGAAAACTATCCATCCATCCATCCATCCCAACCTTGTTTTTGACGTGATTTAGTTGAGAGAGAATACTTTTATATGTGTCTTTATTTGTCGTAAGCCGGTGTTTATTTACCATAAATATCGACACCTCAATTCCTGGATTCTCATCTGCCAACTTTTGTTTCCCGTCGTTTGATTATCTCAATGTTCTGTCAACCGCTAGCCATTGCATCGAAACATAAGAAGCTCTCCTTACGAATGAATAGTTAAGAGAGTGAGATTCCCTGCTACATATAACCATATAAAACAATTATTAAGGAATTTCATGTATTATTAATAGTAGTTATCTCCCTTGAACACAATATTTTGTCTGGCAGTCCACAGCAAGGGGCCAAAGATTAAATAACTGAGATTAAAAAGTTGAACTTTACAACTTGATATTTTATTCTTTTTCTGCGAAACTAAAAAATCTTAAAAAGTATAGGCTACTTATACATACATTATGCTGGCACTATATCTGAATATTGTAGGTCTTTCTTGACGTCGAAAATGTTATATAAACTATTAACAAAATGACTAGTCATCAACAACAATAACTTCTTTATGCTATTGGTAATCAATATAAAAATGTATCAGATTTCGCAAACAGTGTCACTGGTCCTAATATTGTGGCCCTGTTTAGTAGATATTGCTCTCTATTTCCGAAAACAATAAACGTATACATCAGAAAATAAAATACTATAATAGGTTAATGTTTGTACACAGTTTCAAAAAGATTTCTTGAACAGATAATAAAATATGCTCCAGAAACAAAATCAGGACGGAAGGCTGGATTTCAGAAAATAAAATAATGGGTAAAATTATTTTAAAGGTATCTTGAACAGTCAAATGTGTTTACATGGAAACACATAAAATTATCAAATCTGAGAAATTCAAAATAAGTGCCATGAAATGAAATGGGGTTTAACGTCCTACCGTTCTGCTCCTATACTGGGCTAATGAAGACGGGCATACGCCATACAGTGTGCTATGAGGGAAATTTTGCCCGGGCAGCGCAACTATCGCCTACTCTTATATCGAAGTCCAACTGCCAGGGGATCTTTTACGTGCAATCCAATATATACACGGGACCTCGGTTTTTCGTATCATCCGAAGGACTAGACAGCTGTCCTTGTCAAGCCCTCCGTTCTGCACCACTGACAGGGAGAAACCACGTCGGAAAATCTGGATGAACTTTCTCGGCCAATGCAGGGATCGAACACCCGACCTCCAGGCTAGCGAGCCAGCGTTTTAACCAACTAGCCACCGTGGCTCCCTAAGTGCCATGAAGATATCTTGAACGATTTATGAGATATGCTCCGGAAACAAAATTGTACATTAAAAACTAAGTCAAATTTGTTTCCATGGAAACACACAAAATATCAACCCCAGAAATTCCTAAATAGCACAACTACTGTAATGGGTAGATGTCTGTACAAAGTTTCAAAAAGATATCTTGAATGGTTTATGAGATATGCTCCGGAAACAAAATTGTACACCAAAAACTAAGTCAAATCTGTTTCCATGGAAACACACAAAATATCAATCCCAGAAATTCCTAAATAGCAAAAGGCACAGCTACTGTAATAGGTTGATGTGTGTGTAAAGTTTCAGAAAGATATCTTGAACGGTTTAAGAGATATGCTCCGGAAACAAAATTGTACACCAAAAACTAAGTCATTTTTGTTTCCATGGCAACACAAAAAAATATAAATCCCAGAAATTCCTAAATAGCAAAAGGCACAACTACTGTAATAGGTTGATACGTGTGCATAATTTCAGAAAGATATCTTGAACGGGTTATGAGATATGCTCCAGAAACGAAATCGGACGGACGGACGAACCCCATTTCAATATCCCTCCCTAACTTCGTTCGGCGCGGGATAATTAGACATGTATTAACAAAATAAGACAGTAATCAGATGGATGTTACACACAAGACAACTAGGTATTCACTTCATGTGTTATTCATGTGTAAGAACTAACGCAGGATATCAGATTGTTGCAGAATTTCTCTGTCAGGATGAAACATGCAGTTTTATAGTTGAAGCTTTAGAAATGCTGCCAAAATGGAATCCTGGCTGGAAAAGAAGCAATTTCATGGCAGATTTGTGGCAAACATAAATAAATGCATTGGAAAGAACTTTTAAGGATATAGTGTGACTTTCACCGAGAACTATGCTGGACGTGTTGGTGAAGCTAACAAATGAGGTAAAACCATACAAAGAGAAGAAGAGATTCTCAGGTGGTGTGCAAGGGAAGGGTACGTTCAGTTGACAGTTTCGAGATTAGTTGTCTGTTCCGGAAAGAAAATGTACATAACATGATTCTCTGACCTGTCTGTTCAAGGAGGGGTGACATTCAGAACCGATCACGATTACTCCAAATTACTCTTAAACTTAAACATTTTATTTACGTCACGATTACTTTACTATAAATACCGTACCTTTCACCCTTTTAAATCATTACCGAAGAAGGACACCTTAAATTGTCCGAAACGTCTAATCAATAAACCTGTTTATTCTAACCATGGCATTTGTCTAATCTACACATGTTACATATGGTTATTACATTTATTACCATTACTATATTAAAGGAGCTAAATCGCTAACATTTGGGGCCTAGAAATTGACAAAAGTGGGTCGCAACGCATATCATACTGTTATATGAATGTATATAAACTGATTTACATTCAATGGTTTCCGTTTTTACTCCAGTTTCAAATCAGTTATGTTCGGCGAAATAAGCCAGCAGTCTCAAGCGAGTGCAAATTTCTAGCGTCTGGTTATTCCAGTCTACATACGTCGTTTGATTTGGTCCAATGTTTCTAGCCTCGTCCGTCGAGTCTCTTGGGGCTGAAGCGCATTATGGTACACGATTCGTGTACCAATGGTAAAATGTTTATTTTGTCTTAAATATTGGATATCAAAAGCCCATCTTTTTCCGGTAAGATCACAACATGAATGTTGATTAAATTTGACAAATAAATAGTCTTTTCAATGTTGAAGATTTTGGAAAATATTGAGTTAGAGACTTGGCTCTTTTAAAATAGAAAAGGGGTCATATTAATTGCAAAATAATAAAGTATTTACCAATATAAAGGGAACTCTTCGCGTAAGATGGTCGTAAATACGAACTGCGCATGTCGCCATTCTAATTTTAGAATATAATACACGTGGATCTGTTTACCTTTATAACACGATCGTAAAGCCTAATATATTTACACACGCAACATGCAAAGTTAGACTTTTCTTTCGGAGGCGTAGTAATTGATGACATTTTCTGGCAGATGCCATTGTCATCATATAGTTAATCACGTGACCAAAAACTTCTTGGTCAACCGATGTAGTGCGCGATCGAGCCAACGGCAGAGTCGAATGCTGGATAGCGAGACTTGTTTGGAGACACTCGGTAGATTCCGTTACTCTACATCTAGCTTCGGCTGTATGACGATAAGATAACCGATTCGTTCCTCAGTAAACGAGTATAATCACGGTATGGGAAGTGTTAACCTTGGTGATCAAATGACTGATCATTATGCAGCAGAATTGATAAGCGTAAAGTGCTGGCGAAAAGTTGTGTTCCATCTTATGGACAGAACTGTTACAAATGCATATTTGTGCTATAAGAACAATAAGAATATACATGGAAAAAAAACTAAATCATCTTAACTTTATGATCCAATTAGTTGTCAGACTTTTAAATGGCTATTAAACAGCCACACCGAAAAATTGGTCGGTTTGGCCCCACAACTCAAAATAGAGTACTTTCTACCATACAGCATATTACTTAGAATCTATGTATAACCACATAGTGTCGAGAGGGTGGAGTGGGTCTGTGCCTGTTACGAATTATTTTAATTTAGACGGCTAGCTGTCATTTCAATCGCTTTGTTTACATCTAGGCCTTTCACCGGTCTCGTCACGTTAAACCGGAAGTGTACTTTAGCTTATTTAGCTTATTTTCACAATAAATACATATTGTCAGTAATTTGTAATGTATTTAATGAATTCCTTGTACATGAATTACTTTTATAACTTACATTATAGTTCATTTTACTTACATATTTAGGAGATACAGCTTGCGATTCTCCGCTTCCATTTACCGCTATGTTAACTGTTAGAAGATGAGCGCGTGCCATTTTAAGCGTTCCCATTGGACGACAGGAAATCCCATGCAGGGATTGGATAATATAGTCACGTGATATCTATGGAAGGTTATATAAGCAACCGCGTTCGGTTGTTTCGGCGCACTATGCCCTGGCTCGTTTTCACGTCTGCTATTAAAGACAGTGATCAACGGCTATATATAGTCTATTAAGACTTATTAAGTTCTACAATATGGAAGATATAATGGTAAGAACCGAGTCAGTCTAAATATTAAATCGATTTACAAATTATATAATATATTATGATACTTATAGCCGTTTAATTATTATTCGCGGTACTTAGAGCCTAGTCTACCGATTACTGCGATAGCCTAGTCCTATTCCGACTATTTAGCCACATATTGACTAAGTAGAAGCTAACTTAGCCAAGTCTTGAATTAGTCAATTGAATTAAGACAAAGAAACATAATGATGCATACTTGAATAAAATAAAACCAAGTACGAACAATCCAAACCATAAGACAGAATTCGAAGTCCTAAAAAACGTTATAGGCAAAATAGTGTATTCAAGCAAAATAGTGTAATCAGCAAATGGACTGCTCCTCGTGTACAAATTACACGACAAACAGTGGTAACAGGTGTCCGGAAGAGTAAGATTACCCTGCCTGGCGCCACACCCGCCATAGCTGCATCCAAACTATTAGGCGAAATGTCGGTAAAATAGCGTGATTGGCCAATGAACTATCGGTATGCAAAATGCACGCGATGAACTGTGTTAACGATGTAGTAGATATTATCAGGGAGATAGTAATAGTATACTTGTCAATTAAATATATCTAGAATAATAGCCGAGAGAGACACGTTATATTTACCAATCAAATCAATATGACGGCCATAAAACTTTTTAAAGGTTTTAATAAGTTTAGTGCGCAAGTATCCTTGTAGTTGAAGCTTAGATGACAAATGCCTCGATCTACTTAAAAAATCAGAATAAAAGGAACAAGCTCTCGCGTAACGAATTAGCTGAGACACAAACACTCCATAAGCTGGTGATATTGGACTGTTACTACTAATAAATGGAAAGTTAACAAGCGGAAAGTCAAAGTCATCACGTTTATCGTACAATTTAACACTCAGTTTATGGCAATTGTCAAAATCGAGACGCAGATCCAAGTAGGAAGCGTATTTGTCACTGTCAGTGGTGTTTTTAATTTCGAGCTCATCAGGGTATATGAATTCTACATAATCACTAAATTTAGGATTATTAAGTGATAAAACGTCGTCGATATATCGATAAGTGAAATTAAAAAGTCTGACTGATCGTTTATTAGTTTTTACGAGCGTCTGTATGTAATCGGCTTCGTACGAATAGAGAAACAGATCAGCAAGCAAAGGTGCACAGTTGGTGCCCATGGGAATGCCAACCACTTGCTGATATATTTCCCCTCCAAATTCAACAAAGATGTTGTCAATTAAAAAATCCAACATCTGAATTATCTTGATGGCCGTGAATTTGTTTTTGGAATCACTGTGATTCTTATTATTCTTAACGAAATATGTGGAATTGTAATTTACAACTAAATATTGATATCTCGCAGTACCTGATTTAGACGAAAAGACACTGTGAATAATGTCTTTCAACCGGGCTTTTAATTTACTATGAGGAATTTTAGAGTACAAAGTAGAAAAATGTCAAACGTTTGAATAGATGAGACTGAAGCAAGGGATCTAGATTGCAAACCATCAAGTAATTCTTTGGAATTTTTCAATATCCACATTTGATTTATATCACTACGAGAGTATATTTTGTCACAGTATTTTTGAATACCCTCTTTAACAGCCGTAAGTATAGATGTCAATACTTTTGAAAGTGGTTTTTGTGGAACAACGGGATGAACCTGCTATAAAACGTTGCTTGTAGGGATTTTTATGTAGTTTAGGTATCCAATATAACAAGGGCAAATCTGTATAGGTATCTCCACACGGAGTACCAAATGAAGTGAGTACAGATTTGTGATTGGATACAATTCTATACTATTGCCATATCATTAATAAACATTATTAACATATTATTACCGCATCCGCGGTATCCTTAATTGACATTATCATTAGGCCAATTGGAAATACAATTATTTTTACATTAGTAATCTAGCCTAATAGCCTACTAATACTAATACCGGTAGTACTAGTAGCCTTCTTTATTATATATAGTGGCCTGTTAATACATGTATAAATAAAACTTATTGATTATTTATTAATGCCTTGTGTCATTTCTTTTGGTCGAATGCTAGAACATTATGCAGACGAACCCACTAGGATTGCTCTGCTGAGCTCTTTGGCGAGCCACAAAAGACAGTCCCGTTACATGCCGCAGATGTTTTCCTGGTTATCATTTAAAGTAACCATGTTATTGAAAGCTGGGGGATCACGTGGCTAAGACGCTGGCTCGCTAGTCTGGAGGTTGGGTGTTCGATCCCTGCATTGGCCGAGAAAGTTCATCCAGATGTCAGTGATGCAGGACGGAGGGCCTGACAAGGACAGCTATCTAGTCGTTCGGGTGGTACGAAAAACCGAGGTCCCGTGTACATATTGACGTGCACGTAAAAGATCCCTTGGCAGTTGGAATTCGATATAAGAGTAGGCCGTAGCGCCGCTACCCGGGCAAAATTTTCCCCATAGCACACTGTATGGCGTATGCCCGTCTTCATTATCCCAGTTTAGGAGAAAAACAGTAGGACGTTAAACCCCATTTCACTTCATTATTGAAAGCTTTAACAGTATTTGAGACTATAACTAAAGTGAAAACGTGAACTTGTATTTTACTATAATGTAGAAATAGTTTATTATCTGAAAATGAAGAAAACATTTTCACGCTGGATTGTGATTAGTTACTTGTCGACATATCTAATGAAAATAATAACTGTGTATTATTAGGCGCTATTTTACCGTACATCGTTTCTGATTGGCTAATTTGTATGATGATGTCATACCTTATTCAAAATGGCGGAAAGTACAGATGTTCTGAAAATAGGAGATAAATTTGAATCCATCAAAATGGGAAATTAAATTAAAATAATTACAATAGTGTGTTCTTAATTTATTTTCAAATTTTGGGATTAATACTCATTTTTAAGATAGCCGTATACGGTTAAATTCATATCATGTACGGTCAAATAATCCAGGAACTGACACTTGATGACGTATCAGAAACGATTTACGGTAAAATAGCGGAAGTAGATACTTTGCCGTATACGGTTAAATATCCACTCCGGTATTATTATAAAATGATCTGTGACAACATGAACTTGTGTCTTTGGTAAAAGAGTGCTAATATTTTACTACATGTAAAGCTTATATAAATATATGTGTGACATTTTTTGAAAGCATAGGTTCGATGTCTGCTTCTAATTTATTCACTAATTAATTCCCCCTCAGTGGTTGACCAGTTGGTTCACCAAAGGGTTAATTATATAATTTGTTTTTAGCTCACCAGTACCTCGCCTATAGAAATATGGGAAAGGAATGTTGTGATTATCCGCTCGCACTATATAGATTACACGAAACATGCAGATGATCAAGGATAATTGGCATAGCCTCCACAGCTCAAACGACTGGCTCACTGCCCCGAACATTGCCTTGCAGCTTAAAGACGGAGTCCGTCTCTAAAAGATCTGCTAATCTCAGCATGTTGAAATGTGTTTTCTTTATTCCAGGTAAGGATTTGAAGAATGATCTCAGGTAGGTCTGCCAGTCTCTCTGAGGCACAAAAACCTTTTCATCTTCACTGCCATCTTTCTGGTCGATATGGACCTTTTCAGTCCTTGATGTTACGACATCAACAATGTCGTCAAAGCAGGACACCATTGCCTTCCTGTAGCGTTGTTTCACCAAACCAATCGGGAGCGAATTTAGTATGACTATTTCCTGTAATAAGAAAGTTAAGGGATACTGTCCAGAATGAACACGCCACAACAGAAACCACTGCTTAAAGGTCACAGTTCACATAGCCGCCATATTGATTTTTGAGCAGAGTTTGGTTGAATAAACAAATACAATTCTTCCTGGAGATCTTGTTGTTAACTTTGCAACTCTGTAGAATTAGAAATTAATAGAAATAAAAAATTCAACTCGATGTCCTATACATTTCTGTCCGAGAAATCGCCTTTTCCAATAAATTTCATTTCATATTATCTCCATTTCTTCTGAATCTAGGAAGCGGGAATATTCTGGGCCACTACGTTATATATAGGATGATGGTCTAAAAAGTTGAGGTTCCTGGCATCAAAATTCAGCAATCGCCGTGCATCGGTTACTCGGTAATGAAAAAGTCATTTTACAACCGAAAAAAGCTCATTTTGCCCCCAATTTCTATCATTTCTTTTTGGCTTACTCTAGGAACATCAACGTTTCTTGGTCACTACGTTATACAATGATTGTCTGAAAATTTCAGGCACGTAGGCTAAAAATTCAGCAATTACCATGCATCCTATTGAAAATGACATTTTAGCCGAAAAATCAATCTGTACAAAAAATGCAACTATTTGGTTTTGGCTAAAGCTGGAATTTTCAGGGACACTGCGTTATATGTACATACCAAGTTTGACATTTCTTGCATGGCTAATTATAATTTGAGAAATAATATGTATGAATATGATACCTATCTGTTCCTTAATTGTTATAAATTAGCGGTTTCTGATCAGGATTATCGCCCTTATATACACCTTTACTCATAAATTTCGATAGCATTTCTCATGTTGTTTTTACAAAGTGTATCCTGTGCAGTTACTAAGTTTATGAATACCTAGCTGTTCCTGAAATGTTAGTTTTAACCATTTTAGCGTTGTCTTATCGACCTTTTTATTATACGTCCACATTCATAATGTGAACGTATTATGCCGTCGCCCCTGTCTGTGTGTGTGTGTGTGTGTATGTATGTATGTATGTATGTATGTGTGTGTGTGTGTGTGTGTGTGTCTGTGGTTCGCCTACAGGGCGCAATTCTTCATGGATTTTCTTCAAACTTGGTATACTTATTCCTTATACCCCAAGGAAGATCCCTATTGTTTTTGGTGCATGCCCGACCCCCCGGGGCAGAGCCACGCCCATTTCTAGTATTTGTTTGTTTGTCGTCTACAGGCCACATTTCTTAACTAATAATCTTGAAACTTTGCATACACATTCTTTGTACCCTAAGGAACATCCCTATCGTTTGGGGTGCATGCCCAACCCCCAGGGGCAGAGCCACGCCCATTTTCTTTTCGTGTGTCTTTGTGTCGCCTACAGGGCGCAATTCTTACTGGATTTTCTTCAAACTTGGTATACTTATTCCTTATACCCCAAGGAAGATCCCTATTGTTTTTGGTGCATGCCCGACCCCCAGGGGCAGAGCCACGCCCATTTCTAGTATTTGTTTGTTTGTCGTCTACAGGCCACATTTCTTAACTTATAATCTTGCATACACATTCTTTGTACCCTAAGGAACATCCCTATCGTTTGGGGTACATGCCCAACCCCCAGGGGCAGAGCCACGCCCATTTCCCATTTTCTTTTCGTGTGTCTTTGTGTCGCCTACAGGGCGCAATTCTTACTGGATTTTCTTCAAACTTGGTATACTTATTCCTTATACCCCAAGGAAGATCCCTATTGTTTTTGGTGCATGCCCGACCCCCAGGGGCAGAGCCACGCCCATTTCTAGTTTTAAAAAGTACCATATCAATCAAAGCAGGAATGTGGACGTATATTGCAGCGGTAGCGATGCTCTTGTTGTTGGTATAATTAAATTTTAATTTATGACGTCAAGTTGCAAACTACTGCCTTAACGCAACGTCATTTAGCAGACGACCATCGTCTAGGCTAGTCGCATTTATTCCGATTGCGTCTTTGTATTCAGTTTGGGGGCTTTTTGTTTTGCTCCGTTTTATATAAATACAATCTGATTAATATACAGATCTATATTTCGTTTCGTTTTTTATACTTTCGATGGCCTACACTACATGCAGATCTGACAAGTTATAGCCATAGGTGACGTCAGGGGTCAAAAGACCGACTTATGACCCTATTAGTAAGTGCAGGGGGACTGCACCACACAAAATTTACACAAAAACAAATACACGGACATGACATCATACTCAGGAAAACACAAACATACAGACAATTCGGAAAAAGTGAATGGATCCGGGGGCTAGCCTCCACTGCGCTGTACAGTCCCGGGTCTGTACTGACACAGACTTCACTCAAATTTGATTAACCAATCAGCATTGACGTTACTAGTGGATTACCCACAGTTCCGTGCAAAACACGCCTAAAGCTCACCGTAACAGACCGTTTCATTGGCTTATCACTGACACCAGTAAGAACTCAAGTTAAATAACAGAGAGGGAGAGAAATGGGGTTTAACGTCCACTCGACACAAAGTAGGTCATTTTGGGACTAACATGTGGGTTAATTTTATTTACATAATTCGCTTGCGCGTAGGGGTCTTTAGCAGTGGGAGGAAACCGGAGGCCCCGGAGAAAACCCACGAGGTTGGACAGGCGACCCTACTCCTTTCCACGTACAACCGGGGATTCGAAACCATGCCAGTCGACTCAATGACAGACTTTATGATACAGCGCGCGCACGCTAACCATTCAGCCATCCAACCACCCAGTTTAATAACAACTCTTCCAGATCCAAGTGTAATAAAGACAAGTAAAACGAAATTTGGAACTATAAAAACGAAACGAAATAGGATCTGTGTTTTAACTAGGTCGATATAAATAAGGACTAACTTTGTTATTAATAAACTTGAATTCTTTAGCAGGCCTATAATGTTTTGACCCCTATTTTACGATTATTATATAATATAGGCCATTTCATTTTTACTTGGCTTTCTACTAAATTTCACGTTAAAGGTATTTTCCTTCAATGTGCCTACATATTTCATGGATAGCCAATCAGGACTCCCACTAGTGTATGAGTGTTATACACCGGTTGGAAAATATTCCCTTATTCATTGTTAGTTAGTTTTTCATTTTGAGTTAAGTCTTTAACATTACTAACAGTCATACGGGAACGGCTAAGGACTGTACAGCGCAGTGAACGCTTACGGCTAGTCCCCGAGCCCATTCACTAAAAGCGGAAATTTCAAATTTTTAAGTTACAAGGGAGGTAATTGTGTTATTTCCTGTGTAAATGAGTTTTAAGTGTGAGAATGACACCTATGATCGTATAATAGCGAGTTGATAACCCATTGAGCAAAAGACATAGAAATAATGTTTTGACTTTCTTAGAAAATATGAAATTCTCGCTTGTCAACTCGCTATTATACAATCATGTGTACGTTTATTGTTTGTATATTGTCTTGTCCGTAGATTTGTCTTGTACGTGGTGCAGCTCCCCTGTATTAACTATTAAGTCCAAATGACATTCCAAGTTACAGAATCAATATTTTTGAAAATGTTCAATTCTGTAAAAATGTTATTTCGGAGATAAACACCTCCTGTTTCGCATTTAGATGGGTGTTATTGTCCAATAGACATCCGGAGATCATTAGGACCCAAGACGCGTTTTCCGTATAACGAAAACCAACATCATCAGTGTTAATCTGAAAAGATTTTTGGGAAAATTGCCTCTAGTTCTCGGGCCCTCTTTTTGCGAACCCGAGGATGTCAAACCGACTTTGTGCAGGAGACTCGGGGTATTATCCAAGCTGAATCAAGCTCTAATTTTACGAAGATCACTTTCAGCAATTGGTGGGTGGTATTTTCATTTATCAAGGCCATCTTTTTATAAGTTTCTGAGTACAGATATAGAAACATTGTTAGCTGTGTGGAATTCCTTGTCTGCAAATATGTTTACTACCCTCTCAAAGGGTGGTGCCTTCAGATGTCTGTTTATGGCTATCTTAGGCTAACAAAAGTGGATTTGGAATATCTTTCCCCTTCACCGTTGAGTACTTCGGATACTTCAGCGTAATAAGGCCTTAGTAAGTTGTTTAGTTCAGGAGAGCTGAGAGTTTCAAATTCCGTGGAATAATTCCTAAATCCTAGCCATTCTGAATGAAGGAAATGGATTATGCCGGTGCACATCAAAAGGAAATATAATTATAAAGCAAATACGTTTGCCTTTCTTTATTCTTTTATTTGTCAGTCACTCGAGTCGAATAAGTAGATTTAGCATTTTAACATTTATTAAAATAAAAAAATGTATTTGTCTTTATTATAACTTGTGATTAAAATGCATTATGACAAGTGGTCTGGCTTCAAAGAACTAGATAGTACTAATAGTAGTGAACACAATATCATTTTGCGAGCCACGGCAGACATCGTGTCCTGATCTGTACTTGAAGATCAAGTTAAACGTTCTAGCTCAATTAGAAAGAGAGTTATTGTGTTCCAAAGTCTCGGCGAATCAAATAAGTTATCGCTCTGCTTACCCTGAGCAGAAAATGCTCATTATCGAACTTCGTCAAGGTAACTGATGTAATAAAACTATACACCAAGTTTCATCACTCTCACTTAATTAGAAATAAAGTTATCGTGTCAACCAATCAAATTGCTTATCTCTGCTTGATGCTTAACTTCTAAACTTGTTACCACAATGCACGCAAACAATGATAACTTGCCCCATAATGAAGTAATTTGAATGAAATTTTTAATATTATCATTTCTCATCATCTTTGTTCGAACTATTATAGCAAGAATGGCTAAATCTTTATCTAAATCTTATAAAATGTATCTTTAATTGTGTTTTGTGATTTTATTTAAAGAACTTTTTCTCTTTAATTTAACAAACACACGATTTATTGGTTGCTATAGTAGCAGTATGGTGAGTAGGTCTGTAGAGACATAAAAAAAAAATAATTAAATTCTCACTTCATCTTTTTAAAATAAAATTTATGTCTTGTAATAGATTATTGTATCTTGTTTGCAGCTTTTACCTGACATGAGGGTTAGCGTTTCAAGTTCATCTTCGGACATATCTCCAAATATTTCATCTAATTCACCGAGATCAAAATTGATTGTCTCCGTTGTGGTTATCTCCATTAGTATTAATACGCAGTGATTTTTCTAATTTAAAGGGGTGATATTGTCCAATCGACAGTGTCTATTCTACCCTTAAGCATGTTACAGTAATGTGTAATAGAATTGACACTAATTTATTACTAATCGTTTCAAGCCATCTAACCTACGGAATGTGGCTTCGCACAGGATCTCTTCTAGGAGAATTGAATTATTTGGTAAGAACCCCGAAGGATTATCCTGCTTAGGTAATAAATGATAACCCGGAAATGTGAGTGTAGGTCAATAAAATAACGCGAACTTCCTCCAACTTTATATGGCTTGAACGGGCTACCTCTGAAAGTCATTCTGGCGAAAAGACTTGTTGGGTCGGCGGCTAGTGTCTCGCAAGTTAATTAGTGTATTCTGACTAAGAGATCTTTTCTGTAATAATAAATATATTTCAGCAACATGATGACTTGATGGAGACGTAAGATTAATGGTGGTAACTGGAGGACATGTGAATTGTGGTTTGGATCCGATGATTTGGAGTCCCGTCACTGATTCCGCGACAATTTCCATACGAACCTTGTTGTATCGTCTTGCTGGATGCACTTACACGGCAGTGGTTGTGTTTAAGCTATAGGATTTTCAAAACTAAAATTAGACGTTTTGCAGGTCGACTGGTCAAAGCACCACCAAGATGATCTAGCGATATTTCGTTTCTCTTTTATGCTCACTACACGTCTTTGTCAATTTTTGGGGCGTTTTCCTAAATTCCATCCTGATTATTTCCCTTAATATTATAAAATATGACCAGACCGATCGCAATATTTCTGTTACGTCTTGTTTTTCATGTTGAGTGAGGCCTCTACCATTAGAGGCCCGGGACTGTACAGTGGGCGGTTACCACCGGTAACCGCGGCACTGGAACCATTCACTTGATTTGTTTCGTGCAATAACTCAACTGTGAAATTCGACCATTTTTTCTTCTTGAGATTTATTCCCAATACTGTCGTCTTTTCTTCACATTCATTATGGATTTTCTTGATCATTCCTTATTCTAATATTTCCTATTGTAAAATAATATAAAGATAGTACTAACATCCATAGATTAGACATAGTACTAACATCCATAGATTAGACAATTGAGGTTATTCCTAGTACTTTCATCTTTTCTTCGGAATCATTGTGATCTTATTGATCATTCGTTATTCTAATGTGCTTACTCTTACTGTAACAGGTCATCTATTGTTGTGCATAGTTCATTTTCGTATACTAATGTTATGATAGGGAAACCATTAAAATATAAAGGGGAGAGATCGTGTGCTCACTTTATTTCTTATGCACTAACAAATCTAACGGTCTACCGATTCTATGGAAGTACCATGATTGGTCTGAAGTTGAAGTAAACTTGCGCCTCCCCTCTCTGCTTTTTCTAAATTTGCTTTTATCTGTGACGAGTGTTCTGTCTTGTCTCTGAAATTTTGCTGGGGTTGGCTTTTATCCTACCATTAGCCTCCAGGACTTGACGACTAATACGAAGTTCAAGTAATTTGCGCCTCCCCTCTCTGCTTTTTCCAACTTTGCTGTTATCTGTTCCTCTGTGACAAGTGTTCGGTCTTGTCTCTGTTATTTTGCTAGAGGTTGCTTTTACTTTTACCCTGAGATTAGCCTAAACCCCAAGAAGCCCGAACACTGGGTCGACTATGACGTCATCACTCAGATATAACTGAAAAGCACTTATTTTGGTGCCATGACACGCATTGACTGGTATATAGCATTTTGATTACATTATTGACGTCGATCTCGGATCGAATTAGAATATTTTGATGAAATGAAAAAAATTGGGTAGCATTTTATGTATATTTTCACATGAAAATATTTTTTATAAAAACTTTGACCTGAAACCCCTAATTTTAGAAACTTTAAATATCAGCCGTTGTTTCACACATTTCTGTGACGTAACGTCATGGATAAGATAAGCTCGTAAATTACAACCCGTAAATTATTTGTCTTAACACGGAAGTCATACATACATGATATAATAAATTGTGATGAATAATACTGTCAGATGAATGGTCTTGTGAATCATTCATTATTTTTATATTGCGTCCGTATGGTTGGATGCGATTATGACGATGAAATGGTACCACAAGACACAAGTCGAAAGAATAGGGGAATATCTAGTAGAGCATGTGGCTATTGCACCCATTTCTTTTTCTCTCAACCCTTCTCTCAATTTCAATAAAATCTTTCTGTTCATTTCGGCATAATGAAACAATCTCCTACTAAACATCCCTTTCCTGAAATACACAAGAACAGCTTACGAAGGCTACTGTCAATTTTTACAAATGAGTATTTAATTTTTAAAGAGCTCGCATGGTAGCATGATAAAGTATTCGGAATTGAAGCAAAATAATGTCTCAAAAATAATAATAAAAAAACAATATGCATTATTTGAATATTATTATTATATGTAGCAGGGTGTATCTGAGAAACAACCATAAAAATAGCAAAAGTATTATTACTTTATTTGTCAAAGACAAAAGGAGATGGCTGTGTAAACAGGCTGATTGGAATAATTATAGACGAAAAAAGTGTTAACAAAAGTATTGTAGATTGCAAAACGTTTTAAGATCATATTGGAGCCTCAACAAATAACCATGGATCACAGGAATCGACCTTATATTCGTGCACATACATGTCACTTTAAAAACAAAAATATACTCACAGAATGCAAAAAAAGGCTGGATTCTAAAGAATGATTGCTTCTTTAATGCCTCGCAGAAGCTTTTTGTTGATGTTTGCGCATTCGAGTTGGAGAACGGACAGTAATTCCATCAACACGACATCAAAAGCCACTCTTGGAGCAGATGGGGTGGTAGGCTATAGACCAAATCTCGAGAAGGTTAAAGCCGGATCTTCGCAGGTACAAAGATTAATTGTGTCGCCCTGCTAAATAACTATGTAAGCAAATTTGTAGCATTTGAATTCAGAAGAGATGTTTTTTGTAGGATTGTGTTTTAAAAAAATCAGTGATTGGCTAGGAGGATCTTATATAATTGTTAATAAAGCTTATACACAACAAATGAGGGTAATGGAATTATTTTTGAAACTTTATTTTTACATTTCGGACCTCTCATAAACAACATAATTATATAACTAACTAGCAGGATACCCGGCTTCGCTCGGGGGTCATAACTCCGGAAGTGGTAGACTAACGCCACCTGGCCTATGTTACTCCCCGGTCCGAGCTACCCCTATACCCCAAATTTCAGACTCGGGGCAGACCTAGTGTAGCCGCCAACCCCGAACAGACAGACAAACAGTCACAAATATTAGTACTAATAATGAAAACAATATAAAAACTTGAGATAACACTTATTTGTGGAGCTTAAAAAAAGGTCCCCTTTTAAAGTATGTCATATTCTTTCAGAATATTATGTCCACAAACATGATCGAGCCTCTGTAGTGTTGTTTCTAACGTTAAAGGCAGAAAGTTTACCGTTTAATAAAAGAATAAGGGATGTTATTAAATAAAAGCCTTCAAATACATGTAATGATAATTTTAATTTTATTTGTAACCTCAGTATAATTTATGTGAATTTAACCGATGAAATGGTGTTGTTAATTCTTTACGAGGACAGCTGTCTTGTCATTCGAAAGGGGACGAAAAAAACGAGGTCCCGTGTATACCTTGGCAGTTGGAATTCGATAGACAAGAAGGCCATAGTGCCGCTGCCCAGGCAAAATTTTCCTCATAGCACACTGTATGGCATATGCCCGTCTTCATTAGCCTAGTCGGAGCAGAACAGTAGGACGTTAAACCCCATTTCATTTCTATATGATGACTATCGTATAAATATCATATTGTTATATACAACGTTCCTTTCGTTTAATCTGTATACTTTGTGATGTTTGGTCCATTACGGATATACAAATTTGAAACTTAAATATCAACGCAAGTAGTATACTTATGTTCCATTTTTCTGTTGAATACAATAAGACATTTCTGTGGATGTTCGAGGCACTAGCATGTCAAGAGTAGGACATTGGCCCACAGCTAGAACATATTATTTGATCATAATAGATTTTATTGGAAAGTCACTCTTTTCATAATGAAATGAAATGGGGTTTAACGTCCTACTGTTCTGCTTCTATGCTGGGCTCATGAAGACGGGCATACGCCATACAGTGTGCTATGAGGAAATTTAGCCCGGGCAGCGGCACTATCGCCTACTCTTGTATCGAATTCCAACTGCCAAGGGATCCATCTGGAAGCGAAGCAGGGGTGGGTTTTATTGGAGAAAGGCGCTCTTTTCAAGAAAATTAAAATTGGTATCTTCCTAGTGTCAACAATAAATGTATGTCCATCATTATCGCAATTGCTTTGACCAGGCCACCTATTCTCTTTAGAAATGCTATGACACGAATCTTTGCTGGTACTCCCAAACATGCTATCAGGAGAGCTTCCAGCGTTGTGTGAACAACAACTGGATATTCTGTATCCAAAATGTAATAAAACAGCATGGCATACACCACCCTGCTAATGCACGACTATTACCACACATGTACTTTGTCCGCATACACAACTATTTTCTGCCTCTGGGGGTTCCGAAGATCTGGATGTAGGGCTGTCAGCGATCTTCTGCCACCTCCCGGAAATCTTTTGCGGTAGCACTGGCAGGGCAAGCAGTTCATTAAGAAGCGATGGGGTAGGAGTACAGTCTGCCTGGCCGTTGTCGGCAGTAAATACGTCATGCCTATGATATTCAGATCTATACATACACCGCCCTACTAGTGCGCGGCCATTTACACGCAGGTATTTTGTCCACATCTTTTTTCGGTCAACACTAGATTATCTGTTCTGCTCCGACTGGGCTAATGAAGACGGGCATACGTAATATATACAGTGTGCTATGAGGGAAATTTTGCTCGGGCAGCGGCACAATGGCCTACTTTTATATAGAATTCCAACTGCGAAGTGATCTTTTACGTGAACGCCAATGTATACATGGAACTTCGGTTTTTCGTACCATCTGTACGACTAGGCAGCTGTCCTTGCCAGGCCCTCCGTCTTGCAACAATATCCGAACCAAGCATCCCAATCTGGTTACATCTATTCAAAGAATTTGATCTTTTGAAGATTTTTTTTTTAAAAAGTTTAATATATTTGTAAATCATTATGCATTCTTAAAAATATTAATCACTGTACATCTTAAATTTTTTTTTTTTTTTTTATCTAAATACAGATTATTTCTATTTTTATAAATAATCCCAATACAATGATTATTCATCCTTCACTTACACTGCCCCAGGGGTCGGGGCATGCACCAAAATAAACAGTTTCTGTCTTTACGGTATAAGGAATAAATATGCCAAGTTCCAAGATGATCCATTTAGAATTCCAGCCTGTAGACAAAAAACACCAAAAAAAATGTTGTTAATGCGGAACAAGTAGTACCGAATCATCTTCCAGTACAGGAGCTTTATCTGTATGATAACATTCAATATGAAACTTTCTTGTAGATTTATTTGTTAATTTTAGTGTCACCCCCCCCCTCTTTTTCAAAATGCTTTTTGGTTGCGAGGAGCCTGGTGAATGCAAAGTGGGTAACTTGGCAATGACGTTTTCTTCCTTATGTGAAGCTAGCTGTCTCGTTATTTTCTTCTGCATTTTTCCACAAAAGTAAGAACAGTGTGTTTTGTTATAGTCTACATTCTGCCCTGCTGATTTCTTGATAGTAAGAGTGGGTAAGACGCTGGCTCGCTAGTCTGGAGGTCGGGTGTTCGATCCCTCCATTGACCGAGAAAGTTCATTTAGATTTTCCGGCGTGGTTTCCCCTTGTCAGTGATGCAGGACGGAACGAAAATCCGAGGCCCCATGTACACATTGATTCAAATACAGATCTATATTTCGTTTCGCTTTTTATACTTTCGATGGCCTACACTACATGAAGATCTGACCGGTTGTAGTGGACGGTCATGTCAATGGTCGTACAAACAACTTTTGACCGTATGACGTCAGGCATTGATTACTCAATCAGCGTTGGCGTTTCTTGTGGTTTATCCACAGTTCTATGCATCGCACGCCAAGAAGTTGCCGTAACAGATGGTTTCATTGGCTAATCCCTCACGCCATCCAGAACGCATGTTATATAACGACTCTTCCAGATCTTAGTGTAGTACAGGCAAATAAAACGAAATTTTGAACTATAAAAAACGAAACGAAATAGGATCTGTGTTTTAGTCATATTGCTTTTATTTATGATGGTGTCATATTTATTGAGCTGTTTCCGTGGGCCTCAAGTTGAGTCTTCCTTCAGTGTCACTGAACAATGTCATCGACTCTAAAACAAAAATGAAATGGGGTTAACGTCATACTGTTCTGCTCCGACTTGGCTAATGAAGTGTGCTATGAGGGAACTTGGTTTGTCCCGACAGCGGCGCTATGACCCACTTTTAGATCGAATTCGAACTATTAAGGACTATTTTACAACGTAAATTTATGTGTACGCTAATGTATACACGGGACCTCGGTTTTTCATCCTATCTGAACGACTAGACAGCTGTCCTTGTCGGGCCCTCTGTCATGCATCACTGACAAGGGGAAACCACAAGGAAAATCCCGATAAACATTCTCATCTGGCTCCCAGGTATGTCTTATGGAAGCTTGTTTATTCGTGGAGCGGTCTTCCTGCACTTACTATCAGATATATTAGATATATTATTTGTTATTACTTGTTTTCTTTTAAGCCTATTTAATCCGATTCGAATTAAATCTACTATTAATAACTAGTCTTAATTTTTCCCCATTGCTAAAGACCCCTACGGGCAAGCGAATTAATGAAAGGTTAGTCCCAAAATGACCTAATTTGTGTTGAGTGGACGTGAAACCCCATTTCTCTATTAAATCATTTTAGATAACTTATTGGTTATTGCGTGTATACTTTTAAACCTATATAATTGTTTTATTTGTATGAATCCGATTCTCATTAAATCTATACTATTAGTAATTACTAGTCCTGATTTAGCATGTATTGAAATTGAATTGTATGACGACCTGCTTCCTTCTTGCAATTACAAATCAATATCATCCACAGTCTTCGACATTGCAAACTCGACTTATTGGTCGATTTAAATCAATTCCCGTGAAAAGATGGGCTTCTGATATCCAATGATGCAACTGGATGAACAAGGCTAATAATATTACACAGAAGAATACTTCCGATGTAGACTGGAATAACCAGTGGACCCTTCGCGTATTTCGCCGAACATAACTGGTTAGTAATTACAGAAACGATTGAATGGAAATCAGTGTATATACATTCATATTACATAATTACGCTCGTATATGCTTTGTGACCCATTTGTTGTCATTTCTAGTTGCCAAAAATAGAGATTTAGCTCCTTTAAGGTTGTCAAAGCACAACCCGTACACGCTCGAGCCTCCCAATACTATCACGTAAAGATCATTATTATACACGAAACAAGTTTAGGGTAAGCAGAGATAAGCAATTTGATTGGTTGATGCTTTGGGGCTTCTCGATAACTTTTTTTTTAATTAAGTGGGTGTGATATAACTCCGAGCATAGAGAAAGTTCATCGGAATATTATTCGGGTGAGGTCCCCCCGTGTCAGTTGTGCAAGACGGTGGAAATAAACAAATGGACCAGGAGAAACCCCACCGCATTGGACAAATGTATCTACGTCGTGTCGCAAGCTGTGAATCAAAACCAGGGAGAGGGGTTTTACATAGGCTAAGCCTGTTCCCCAATCTCACTCAGGTATCCTGAATAAAAGTATCGTTTATAAAAAAAAAACCCAGGCCACCCGACTCATAAAGCGCACACGTTAGAGCAATCGGTATCTGCTACATACAAGTGGAGAAAGCGAAAACTGGGAATCAAATCAAAGCTACTTGACTCATCACCAAACCCTATGACCTAAAGCGCACGCGTTAAACCATTGAACCCACACCCCTCCCGTGTCAAAAGCCGGGAATCGAAACCAAAATGAAATTAAATGGGATTTAACGTCCTACTCCTAACCTGGGCTAATGAAGACGGGCACACGCCATACAGTGTGCTATGAGGGAAATTTGGCCCGGGCAGCGGCGCTACGGCCTACTCTTATATCGGATTTCAACAGCCAAGGGGTCTTTTACGTGCACTCCAATGTGTACACGGGACCTCGGTTTTTCGTGTCATCCGAACGACTAGACAGCTGTCCTTGTCAGGCCCTCCGTCCTGCATCACTGACAGCGGGAAACCACGCCGGAAAATCTGAATGAACTTTCTCGGCCAATGCAGGGATCGAACGAATCGAAAGCAAGCTACATGACTCATTATAACAAACATTATGATATTAAGAGCGTGTCCACGAGAGCACCATGCAGAAATTGAAAAAAACGATAACCCGGGGGTCAGCAAATTTCAACCATACTTGGTCTATGGGGACCCCTAGGCGACAGAAGTCACATGATGGAGTGAACAAATTTTGAACGGACAACTTCCGGTATAACTGGAAATTGTTGTTTTGGGGCAAAAGTTGACATATTTCGACCAATTTGTTACCCTAATTTCAAAACGCTCCTACCCGAAAAGTTGTGTCTCTAAATTTTTGATATTGGTCAGCTATGATAGGCCTAGTAGTCGTCTTAAAATCCTGCAGTCGTTTGGGAATGAATGAATCGTGTGGAATTTTTTGTGAGTGATCATAAAGTGGTCATTTTACATATGTTTAAAACTATGCTATCCTAAAACGCATGTAGCTGCTTCTTTGCAGGTCTGACATAGAATTGCTTGGTGTGGTTGTGAAGGGCATTTCTCAAAGTAAATGTCAAAAGAAAAAAACTGACCGGAACGCAACCCACTAGAGTGCTGTAATATTCTGAAAATGTGTAAAAACGGTATTTTCCACGAAATTCGTCTTTTCACTAATGACCGAATACTATTTTCAAGAGTTCAAATGACCGTTGATTATGAACATTAGTATTCTTTTTTGTTACTTGAACGTTCCTTGTGCCAAATATACTATCTTGGTTAAAAATCATGAAGTTTTTGTGACAAAATCGGACGTTCGCGGTCATCGTAGGAAAGGGGCTTAACTGGTGTATAATTTTGCAGGATCAGGCAACGATTATTCTCACCTGTAGTTAGTAGCACGGAAGTGCATAAATGTAAGGACTGGCATAGCAAGCTTTTATATTAGCACAATTTAACCAAAGCAGCACCTTTTCAGCAATGACCAACGATTATTCTCAAATGACTACTGATCATCACCATTACTTGTAATATTTCGTAATTTCAACGTGAATCGTGTCAAATAGATCATTTTGTTTAAAATCATAATATTTTTGTGACAAAATCTGACTTTCACGCTTGCTTGATAGCCATAGGGAAGAGTCATCAGTGGTGTGTAATTTTGCAGGGATCAGAACACTGTTATTAAGATCTGTATTCATGAGCAGATCATCGTATAAATTTGACTGACATGACTATCATAAACTTGATATCTTTTAATTTGTACACCTGTAGGGTGGCCAATGTACTCACAGAAATACAGTCCACCGCTGATAGTTCGAGACTACCACTGAAGCGTGCACATTCGCCGTGCCGAGACCAACTTTCTGACAGTATGATACTATAAATAGCCATGGCACGTGCAATTCTCTACAAATCTATCAACTATTACAGCCGTAAAAAATTTATTGTTGACGATTTTGAATAGCAGTAAAATTAAGCTTCTTGGTTATTACAGGAGATTTAGAAATTACGTTCGTTTCATTTTTTAAATCGCTTTATCATTAACTGTACCGTTAAGAGCGGCATCTTTTGGTTTAGTACAAATAATATCTCTGAAACACTCAGGTTAGGCAAGAACATGATACTAGCAGTAGTTTCATTTTAATTTTACAAGCTTCTTAAAACGATTGTTGAGCTACCTAACGTGCTTATTTCTAAATTCAATTTCTTGTTCTAGCTTTCTGTTATGTTTCGTAAAAAAGTAGTCTTGATTATCCCGACCTGTCAATCAGACGTAGAATGGTCGATAGACTGGTTAAGCGAGACTAATTTCAAAACAAGGGCACATAACCTATCTTTTACTCAAAAGTGTCTGGATGTTATGGACGACTCTTGGAACCAGTTTTCAGTCTATTATTTATACGTGATTAATGGCCAACATGACCTTCCTGCAAGGTTTTTGGACCACAGAGTACTGTTTTATTTTGTAGTACTGTTTTTGACCACTTCTCCTTCAGGGATTTCAATATGGAATTATCATAGCCTCCCGATCTGTAATGCCTCTCCATGAAAACGTCCAAATGTTTCCATACAATGATCGGCTCCTAAATACAGATGGGAATAAGCTGGTCTGATTCCTAAAATATGTTTGACCAAAATAACCTATTTGGCACAAGGAACATTGGCAGAAAAGGTGTTGTATGGTCGTCTTGCTGATTGTGTGACTACGACTTACTGTCACTGGATCATCTACAATCCCCTCGTCCTTAAAACCTGTTACAAGAGCGAACATGTACATCCCTCAGAAACACTTCTTTTACCCAAGAGCTAAAATATGCTTACACTGAATCGTGTATCATATTTCACCTTTCATTATATCATATTTATAGAAGACGATTTGTTCTGTTTAAATTGCATTGGACATTCATGAAACTTGTCCCTGGTCTAACACATAGACTTTAGATCCTAAGGTCTGTCATTGAGTTAAGTGGTGTGACAGCATGCCGGTGACATGGTGTGGTGTTGTTTGTTCAACCTCATGGATATTCTCTTTTCCCACAAGTGTATTATTGAAGTAAATTGTACCATATGTTAGTCCCAAAATGACCTAGTTTGTGTTGAGTGGACCTTAAACCCCATTTCTCTCTCTTAAGTCAAAATCACCCTTGATAACGAATATATTAACTTTGTGATGATGTCCATAGATACAGTATGCATCACCATATTATGCTAGTCCCAAAATGACCTAGTTTGTGTCCAGTGGACTTTAAATCTCATTTTACTTTGTTCCTCTCATGTGTAAATCATCCTTGCTAACGACTAAATGGAATATATTAAATTTGTAAAGATGTCCATACATATAATTCATCTGGGGTATTGATAGACGGGACATTTTATCCTAATTTTTGGTGTTTTTAATATATTTCTCCTGTTTTTATTATGACTGTTCCGGTCATTTTTATTTTTTATTTTGTTAGTAGGAAGTTGTGGGTAACATTCAACTTTGGTCCTAGTCCCTGCAAAGAACGAGCTATAGCCTCTTAAACATTGGTTTTCATTAAATTCAATTTTCAGAGAGAGTTGGGTATCCGGCCAGTACCAAGGTAGCATAAGCAGTAGAAACTTCAAACTCAGTGTGAAGGAGGAACCTGAGTGGTCCTACTAATGCCCAAAATTTTGTCTATCCAAATCAATTATTTTCCGAATAGCAGGTCATTCAAATTTGGATCCAAAATTGCCTATTTTTGGCTTATTTTTCGATTAAAAAAATACTTTTCCAATTTTCCAGGTCGGTATCAACTGAATCAATCTAATATTTTGTGGGGATGTATCTGGGTACTAACCCATCTCACAGAAAAAATTTGGTCCAAATCCCTGACCCAAGGGTTATCACCCCCTGCATGGTGCTCTCGCGGACACGCTCTTAAGTGCACGTTCCCTCCACCCCTCCCAGTATTGACCAATTAACCAATCGAATACAGTGTAAGGTAAATGGGATTTTTATTTCAAAGCATTATATTATATGGATTATTGTGATTTTTGTCGTGTTACGTCGTCAAAATAATTGATATTTTGAAACATTGAGTATAAAATTGATTAGGTTTGAGTTTTTTGAGGTTTTTTTAAAAAATCAATCGAAGACAAATTTTTAGTTCAGAAAAACAACGGAACAACTTCTTCAATATTGATACAAGTCGATCAGACGAATATTTGTTTACTCTAGCGCATTGAGATATAAACTCTAGAAATGAAGAAACCAGTCTGTATTATAGTAACGCTCTTTACATATTTTGTAGTGGTTGTCTTCGGCAATCGTTATTCTAAATTCCTAAAAACAAACGTTTTTCAAGAACAGGAGAGTCCGAGTATTTTGTCGGAGAAAAAGGGTTCACTACTGAGGTGCAGCAAATTGTGTTCTACCACTGTGGATTGTAGAAGAATTTTGTTTGATAAAGAAACCAAACTATGTTCACTGTATGACCAGGGTGAACACTGTTTAATAGCTGAAGATGTGACCAATAAAGTTTGCTACAGACTGGTAAGAATGTTATGTAATTTCAGTTCTAAAATCATTTCTTAAAATAAATAAAAGCACTTTGTGGAAAGAATCAGGAATATTTCGGCTAAATTAAAGATACATTATGGAAGAATATATAAAGTGCTGGCAGTTCTCGCTAAAATAGTTAAAAACTAGATGGTGTAAATGGAATATGCGGAAATTTTCAGTCAAATCACTTCACTCTAAACAGAAAAAACCTTATTTTAAAATATGTAGGCTCCCGTGTCATTGTTACCGCTGTCACTATATTTAACAGGGTCCAAAGAAAATCGGACACAGCTAGAAGATGGCATCGAGCGTTGATTATGATCTTTTTATGTTAATAATTGTTTAATTAATAGTGTATATAACATTTCAGGACTAAAGAAAGACCTGTAATAGGCAGATTTAGCTCTTACATAACGCATGTTTAATATTCTTAGAGGTTTCGTATCATATTTTAATGCTGATCCCGTTCAGCAAAGATAAATCCAGTGATCACTCCTGAACGGCGGAATACCTTTAGCTAAATATTTCATGGAAGCAAGCAAGCTATGAGAGCTTGGATTGGTAAAAAAAAACAGATCTTATGTTTCAACTGAAATTTGTATTAAATCTGTCAATTGCATGTCTTTTTTATGGCTTCAAATGTTGTTTTAATTATTACTTAGTCCTTTATTCACATGGTTAGCCCATAATCAACCCTCTTCAAGTTATTGAGTTTATTATACGATGTTCACCTAACCTTTGTTAAACGTTACTCCGGACGCCAATTGAAGAACTGAATATCGAGACTTCGTTTAATATCGTTCCAAAGGTACTTGAAAATCGAGAGGATGGGGGGTATCATATTTCATTATCTATTTTTGAACTATTACAGCAACCAAGGCCAACTCTTTATCTAACTCGTGCATAATGCATTCTTATAGATATCTGAATTAGTATAGCGATAACTGTCGGTTCTTTACCTAAATCTTACATAATTTAACTTAAACGATGCCATTAACAAAAAATTGGGTTATACGGATCTGGTAATTGGTGCAATTATCAACAAATTGCGTTAAACGGATCTCGTAATTGTGGGTAACAAATAGTCCATAGTTACAACAAATTGAAACTTGCTACGAACCAAGTACGAACAATCCAAACCATAAGACAGAATTCGAAGTCCTAAAAAACGTTATAGGCAAAATAGTGTATTCAAGCAAAATAGTGTAATCAGCAAATGGACTGCTCCTCGTGTACAAATTACACGACAAACAGTGGTAACAGGTGTCCGGAAGAGTAAGCTTACCCTGCCTGACGCCACACCCGCCATAGCTGCATCCAACCTATTAGGCGAAATCTCGGTAAAATAGCGTGATTGTCCAATGGACTATCAATGACAGCCTACACCGGTTGTGTTCCCAAAACAAACGGTATAGGCAAAATAGTGTAATAAGGCAAAATAGTGTAATCAGCAAATGGACTGCTCACCGTGTACCAAAATACACGACAAACAGTGGTAACAGGTGTCACAATATTTCAGGTTCAATGTTAAAACTTTATTAGATAACTAGAAGCATGCCCGGCTTCGCTCGGGGGTCATAACCCCGAAACCGGAAGTGGTAGACTAACTCCATCTGGCCTATGTTACTCCCCGGTCCGAGCTACCCCTATGCCCCAAATTTCAGACTCGGGGCAGACCTAGTGTAGCCGCCAACCTCGAACAGACAGACAAACGACAGTCACAATTATTAGTATAGAAGATTTCCATGGATTAGTTCAACGATGAACATTTCTAATGATAAGGTTAAGCATAGATACACGATTTTATTGTTTGAAACGCGATAACTTTGATTCTAATTGGGTGAGAGTGATGCAATTCGGGGTATAATTTCATTTTATCAATACCTTGACTACGTGTTTGATAGTAGAGACGAGCGATTTGATTGGCAAAGACCTAGGTACACGATAACGAAGATTTTAATTGTGGAAGATGTTCAAACACGGTCCAGACGTTCATCTTTACTGAGTTCGATGATTGACATTTTCCGCCTAGATTACCCCCCCCCACACACACACACACACACACAGACACCACCTCCACCACTATCAATTTAGCAACAATAGCAATTTATTTCTGATAAGTCACAGCACTGTACACTATTAATGCGAGGGACATCCGCCTCAATGTTGGCTGTTTTAATGAGAAGGATAATTAACTTTATTTCAAATCAAATACGGAAACAAGTCTGTCTTTAAAATTAATTGTGCTTAATGAATAACAACACACGTCATTAGCTTTTAAAATGCATTGAATCAGGATCAATTGTGTATCTCTGATATAACCGCAATAATTAAGATTTTTCTAACAATATATATTTGATAATTCAAAGACCATATTCGTCATTAGTAGTAAAATTAAATGTTGGCTTTTAAAATGAATTGAATCAGGGGTAATTGTGTATATATGACGTTAACGCTATAATTAATTTTTTTCATTAAAGATCATATTCGTCATTAGTAGTGAAATTCAATTTTGACAAAATAACCCGATAAATTTTCTGCCAAGATGTATTAAATAATTGAAAGAACATGATTGTCTTCCTTATCCGTAACATTACATAGTAGTATAAAGAATATGTCTGCCTTATTCGGAAATATAAATAGTAGTATAAAGAGACTTAATACAAAACTGTATACAGTTTAGTTATCCTTTGATAATGTATTCAATAGCGACAGGTATTAACATAGCCAATAGCGACAGGTATTAACATAGCCACGCTTCCCCGTGCTTTGTGGATTCAGCACACCTGTATAACAATTGTCTAATGTGTAATTTACTAAGTAAATACTGTGTTTCTTTCCTTAATTTAATATCATTTTTGTATAATAATTTTCTAACGTTTAATTCTGTATTTTTTTCCTCAATTTAATATTTTTTAAACATACCCTTTCTCTCATCTGTGAGCTCATTAGAAAAAAAAATGTTATTGTAACGATAAGAAACTACGACAATTTACATAATATAATTTAATTTGAATTCTGTATAGTAACTGGGTTGTTACTATTTTCAATAAATTACTTAATTGTGGTGCTGCCTTGGTACCCATCGCTATACCAAGAACTTGTTTTGTCAGTATTTTTAGTCAGGATGATTCGTACGGCTTTAAGGACGATTATTTTATATACATTCCCCAATGGTTGCATTCCAATAAATATTTTACTAACATCAGTGATAACAAAAAAAGTCGCCATCATTTAGAATTTTTTGGTAATGTATGCCATCCCGAATATTTAACACGGGCATATATGACATCAATCTGTTTTATAGAGGTATTACGAAAGCCTTCTTATATCTCTGTATAAGATGACACTCGGCAAACCTCAGCAGATTCAAGTACCCTACATCTAGCGTCGGCAGTATGACGACGTCCGCCATTGGAACTACTTTCAAGTTCCCGGATTACCAACGGCGTTGCCCATGAGGACGCCTTTGAAGACTGTTTTATCATACAAATACTTCAAAGTCTGAAGATATTTTTCATTCAAGTTTATCCGATTTTCTTCAAACAAGGACAACTTTGTACTGAAAATTCTGCACACGCTTTGAACGACGCAGTTTTGATAACTTCTTTTTAAAAGCGGCAAGTTTTCCTTATAAGTAAACCGGTTCCGCATCGCAATTGTATAGGCGTAGGTACATATCACTTACCGTCATACAGCCGAGGCTAGATGTAGAGTAACGGAATCTGCCGAAGTTTGCCGAGTGTATAAGATGACTGACCTTTATAAGTTCAAGTATGCCTTCTACATGTGACGTCATATACGGCACCGATCATTGGTTCGATGGCGTGTACATTGTTCACATAACACGTAGCGTAAACTGGTCCGGGCAGAATGGTGCCTTTCACCCATTTGATTATAGCCCATTTACACTAAATAGAAATTTTTTTGTATCCAGATATACTTCAAACACCTTTATTTACTTTTCTAATACTTTAAAAACATGTTCTAGAATTTCAATTGTAGAACGAAAAGCGTCAATATTGCTAGTTAATTTACTCAGCATGACATTTCGGTCCCGGACCCAACACAGACGACGTTTCGTATTAGTAGGGCAGCAAGGACAGGTAATTATTGGTCTGAGAGAGATGGGGTTTAATGACCACTTGACACAAACTAGGTCATTTCGGGACCATCACATGGTTCAATTTTATTTCAACAATCCGCTTGCGCGTAGGCGTCTTTAGCAATGAGAGGTAACCGGTGAAAACCCACGAGGTTGTACAGGCGACCCTACTCCTTGTGACGTACAACCGGGGATTCGAAACCACGCCAGTTGACTCAATGACAGACCTTATGATACAGCGCGCACGTGCTAACCATTCGGCTATCCAAGGCCCCTATTTGCCTGAAGGGGAAAACACTACTGAAATATACTTATATATATATTTTTTTTTATATATATATAACAGCTATCCATATGTGACGAGGTTGATTGTGAACGATGTCCGATTGG
Source organism: Patella vulgata (assembly GCF_932274485.2). Lineage (NCBI taxonomy): Eukaryota > Metazoa > Mollusca > Gastropoda > Patellidae > Patella > Patella vulgata. The sequence goes on from NC_065880.2 coordinate 2,931,761, forward strand.
TTACTATGGTGACATTTGTCAACGGGTCATAGAGGGTAAGTTTTATGTTGCATTCGGTACACCGGAGACACGAATCATATGTCACCTAAGACAAAATTCAAAGATGTGTTTATCACCAGATATGGGTATACGCATGCTGGTTAAGTGTGTGGATTCGAGGAAATTAAACTTTAAAAGATAATAATACATAAGAACCGAAGTCCACAGCCGAAAGACAAATAGCGAATATTCCGACTACAGATCATAATACCACTTTTAAAACGTAATATTTTAACTATTCCGAAAAATGTAATCAGATAAAGTTAAGAACTAGAATAACCACGTGGGAGCCGCGGTCACTCAGTGAGTTAGACGTTGGCTAACTAAACAGACAACCTCGGGTTCACTTCCCGTGTTCTATGTGAGCTTATGCTGGGGAAAAGACTGAAGAAAATAACCGAGAAAAAAAAAAACCGAGGCCATAGGCCGAGGTTTTTCTGTCGGGTTTTTTTTTCTGAAGTCTTTCTTCCCCAGCATAACCGAAGTCGAGAACTTTATCTTGTTTATAAACCGTCTATGTTTACATGTACGCAAGAAGGGAATATCCCAGAATTCCCGCAAGAAAAACCTTATATTATGTTTTCTTATGGAAAAAAAACCTACCCTGGAATAATAACCCATTGCTGGTTTAAAGAAAAACTTTCAAAAGAATTACCCCAAATTTCCCTGTATATATCCAAAGCCGCCCCCGACTTTCAGACCGAAAGTTATTCCGGGCATAGAATATACCCCAAAGATCAAAGAGATTTACCGTTACAGGTTTATAAGCAGTATAAATGTACTTTTATATTGATTGGTTCGTACCGTGAGAAAAATATCTCATTCAACATACATTATGAAAGAGCTAAATCTACCTAGTGCAGGTCTTTCTTTAGGCCTTAAATGTTATGTAAATTAGTAATTAGACATTTATTAGCTTGCCAAGAGCATAATCAATTCTGGATGTCATGGGATGCTCGAGATTTTCAACGGATTTAAAAACGCTTGGCGGTTGAAGATTTTGTTTATTATATCGTCACACCAGTAGCAATGATAATCGAGACTCACCTATTCTCCAAACAGCTCAGAATCAAGTAATTTCAAATATTCAAGATATTTCCTTTTCAGTGACTAGTTTTTAACTATAAAAACGGGAACCGTCAGCCCTTTATCTACATAATGTATCTTTGATTTAAAAAAAAAAGTACCATGATGTTGGTGAGTGGGAGAGTGAATTATTATCTTTGTTTTATTTCCGATGGATGATATCTAATCAGGAATACACTGGATTTAGTCACTTTTTTTTTCAATCAACCATTTGTTCGTACACTATTTTAAAGAACATTCTAAGGGGAAACAACTCTATTATACATATATACATCAGGACTATATTTGATGTTATTATTGGACATTACATTACTGATCAGATAATTTATTTGATAGTTACTCTAATCTACTCCCGTTTTCTCGCCCCCTCCCTCCCTCGCTCACCCTCTCCTCTCTCTCGCTTTCTCTCTCTCAGTGTGGGTGTGTCCGGGTTAGGGATACCATGCGATCAAACTTCACTCCATCCAATCGTTTTCGGTTTTACTTTTCAGATTGTACCGACGGCGCACAGAAGAATGTCGTACCAAAACTAAAAGGTATGTCTTCTTTCATTCGCCCAGTGAACAGCTTACGAGTCATAGAGGTATGGTGTGATTTTAAATTGGACGGATGGACCTTTATTCTCACCAGAAACTCGACTAGTCCAGAGACAAACTTCAATAAAACATGGAGTGAATATGCCAATGGTTTTGGGCATAAAGAGGCGAATCATTGGCTTGGTTTAGAGAATATCCACAATATTCTCCAAAACCATCCAAGTATTAAATTAAAATTGTTCATACGATATGGTAATCCAGAACGCAGTGGGACTGGCTACTACCATGGCTTCTATGTTGACAATGTTGCCAATAATTATGAAATTTCCATCACATCATTCGTCGACAAGAATAGCGGTCCTGTTGGCGATTCTCTTATCAATGGTAGTTACAGCATAAACGGAAGACCCTTCTCTACTTATGACCGTGACTACAGTAATAATGATTGCCCAGGACGTTTCGGAGGTGGATGGTGGTATCTCGATGACCCAGTCTGTTCTCGAGGTAATCTCAATGGTAGAAGATCTGGCGACAACTTCGAATCAACCTGGCATTGGCTGGATAATCTGGGCAACAGAACTGACTTGATTCGAATAACTATGAAGTTTACTAGAGTAGTAGACGAAGAAGAGCCTATCATCGTATAAGAGAACGGCTGACTCTATAAGAACCAAATGTTTCTGACGTCATGAACTCACCCAATCACACTGGCTGATAATACAACTGCTGCGTAATTTTGTCACGTGAGATTACGTAACGTCGCCATCAGTCTGTAAATATAAAATAGTATAAATAATACGTTTAGTTGTTTTAATATCGTAATATTTTTCTAACTTGGTAAATTTTAAGTTACAGACGTCAATAATCCATGCCTTATTCTTGTAGATATAAATATAAAAATACAACAGATTGTAAATATTTACAGTAAAATAATACTTTTAAATTTGTATTTCTCTATAAATGATATCGCCCTTATTGTTCAATTTGTTTGACGTTTTGACTCACGCATGACGTCAATTGAAAGACTATCGCCATTAAAGAGACGAGCAGTCAACGCTCATTGTCGAACTTGGTCATGGTATTGATGTAATAAAACTATACACCAAGTTTCATCACTCTTACTTAATTAGAACTAAAGTTATCGTGTCCCAAAGCATCAACCAATCAAATTGCTTATCTTTGCTTACCTTGAGCAGAAGATGCTCATCTTCAAACCCCCATCAAGGCATTGATCCAATAAACACCTACACCAAGTTTGAACATTCTACCTCAATTAGAAAGAGAGTTATTGTGTCACAGACAGACAGACAGACAGACGGACGAACCCATTTTAAAAAGTCCCCTGAAGCTAAGCCGAGCTAATCAATTTCATTGGTGGATGCTTTGGGACAAGATAATATTGATTGTATCTGACAGTTTGATTGCTCGATACTTTTGAAAAAAATAAATGTGCGATTAATTAATATGTGTCATCTATTTATTTTGGGATTTTGGCGGGGGTCATCAGCCTCACTGTTGGCTTGTTAATAATTACCATTTGTGCAGAGTTATTAAGATGGTAGAACTAAATGATTAATACATAACCTTTAAATAGACGTCCTTCATTGTGTCAATAAGGCACTGCTTGTATCATTTATGGTACTTAGTCTCACTGTGTAGGTACGATTCACCTAAGGCAAAATGGTCGGGCAAATATCCGAACAAAAGCATGCTAGGTTCTAGAGTGGGCACAATATATAATATTTAAACAGACACTACCCTACTCAACCCAGGGTTATCAAGAAATAAGTATTCTTCATTTGCTGGAATCCATTGCGTCAACACGTGCTTTATAATGAGGAATGGTATGTTCCTGAAGCAACGACTGCGAGTTTCCCAATATCCGGCTGTTACTTGGTTACTTCACAATTCCCGAACTTATAGCTAGGTTATCTACAGATACGGGAGCAGTAGCGTCCAATCAGAGGTTGTGACACCGCGACCTCCACGGAAACCTTGACATTGAATGAACCTTGAACTTTGCAACTCGATTATCACAGGTAGATATTTTAGCTTGAAAGCGCGAGACTTGGTATTCGCGACGATCAAGGAATCTGATAGGCTCACAAGTTGGCCTTGTACCCAATCGAAATTAGTGCCGCAATATGCAGGGTATTACGTGAAGGCCTTGATAAGATGTACGTAGTTAAAGTGAGATCAAGCCTTCTATTGAAGATGGAGGAATGGTGGCATATTTAATACACAGTTTCAAGCCGGCATTATAGAATTCTAAAAGATATACTCAAATCACCGTTGACTGCCATGGCTGGGGGAGCTATTGTGACTTTTTTGTTTATTTTATTGTTTTGATGGCTAGATTCTGATTTACACCAGGAAAAAAGGTGATCTGCCGTATAAAAACCTAACCTGCACTCGCAACTTCAAACCAAGCTCGTGTATATTTATTCAAGTACATTTCTCATGTAGGTATTAAAATTTTAAGAGTGCCAGTGATATTATAATAATGTAAACATTTTCTATTCCCGGATGTCTTTGTAAAAGTAGAAAATTTATTTTCAACACATACAAGTGGCCAAAAATCTGAGGGCTATTGCCAGTCTTTGCTCAGGGTTTATAGCCTTTCTGAATCTTGTGTTCTTCGTTATTGACGGGGCCGACCACAGTCAACAACTGGTTGAAATTAGCTGGCGACATTTGCCAACGTCTTCCTCTGCCAATTCTCGAACGTGATTGTTGAAAATTTAAAGAATTCCCACAGCTGCAGCTATTTTTTTCTTTTTCGTGGTCGCGGCCATGTTTAATCATGTGACTTATCACGTGAACTACGATGCAATCGATTGGTGAATCGTTCGGCTAGTGTGTCCACCGCTTCAGGGCGATAATCCGGATAGAATCTCGGAAAACGCTAAAACTTTAGTGTGAACAATCTACACGGGGTGTTCCCGGAATGCCAACGGACTTTGTTGTCATATTTTGCCGCTAATCCAGAATTAACCCGAGAACAATGGTGTTATTAACTCCAATCCATTTATCACTTCAAGCAAAAAACTGTATTGATTTTAACAAACAGCTTTTATTAAAGACACATTATGGGAGATAAGATAACTATGTTTTCAAATGGGTCAATTCTTGAATCAAGTTGTCGATATTTCTGTATTCCAGCGATATCTGTTAAATACCACCGAATAATATCTAGGATATGGTGATTTCGACAAAGGATTGTTCTTTTTTGGTCAAGTTGATGAATTTGTAAATATTGGGATCAAGCTCATTAACGCTTGTATTTTCAGCCAACTTAGCTGCGGAGTTATGTCCATAAAAGAAAGTAATACAATTACCGTAATCTGTGTCGCTGTGTTGATGTCTCTGAATAACAGAGCACAGTTTTTATGAGAAACAATCACTAGTTTATTCTAAAAGCACGACGTTTCGACAAGTATACTCTTATCGTTATATACTTGTCGAAACGTTGTGCTTTTAGAATAAAACCAGTGATTGTTTCGCGTAAAATCTGTGTTCTGTTACTGTGTTTCCCAATCGCTAAATGCCACTTAATGATTATCTCTCTGGATAAGCTTTGAAAAAACAGAAGCTACTGGTTTGGTTTGGTCTGATGTAGTCTCGGTTGCTGAAACGGTAATTGAACAGTACAACATCCCTAGCCAGGTTTCTATGAGGATATGGCTTCATTCGAAACACCCGCATGCACCAAAATAAATAGTCGCTGTCTTTACGGTATAAGGAATAAATATGCTAAGTTCCAAGATGATAAAATTCAATATGGAACTTTCTTTTAGATTTATTTGATACTTTTAATGTCACCCCCTCTTTTTCAAAATGCTTTTTGGTTGTGAGGAGCCTGATGAATGCAAAGTGGGTAACTTTGCAATGGCATTTTCTTCCTTATGTGAAGCTAGATGTCTAGATATTTTCTTCTGCATTTTTCCACAAAAGTAACAACAGTGTGTTATGTTATAGTCTACATTCTGCCCTGTTGATTTCTTGATGGTAGGAGTGGGTAAAACGCTGACTCGCTAGTCTGAAAGTTGGGTGTTCGATCCCTGCATTGGCCGAGAAAGTTCATCCAGATTTCCCGGCGTGCTTTTCCCTTGTCAGTGATGCAGGACGGAGGAACTGACAAAGGCAGCTGTCTAGTCGTTCGGATGGGACGAAAATCCGAGGCCCCGTGTACACATTGGCGTGCACGTAAAATATCTCTTGGCAGTTGGAATTCGATATAAGAGTAGGCCGTTGTGCCGCTGTCGGGGCAAAATTTTCCTCATAGCACACTCTATGGCGTGTGCCCGTGTTCATTAGCCCAGTTCGGAGCAGGTAGTCCGAATAATGTTGGTCTTATGCTGTGTATATTTCCTTACGGATACGGTGATACCAAGGTCCGTATTCAAAGGTTTCTTAAAGTAAAGTAAAAATACTCAATTCTTCCACTTAACCAAGTGTCTTACCTTAAATCGGTATTAAAAGGCTCTATTGTACATATACTTGGGTATGGAAAAACTTAACTGCACACTAAAAAATATGGTATACCAACATTAGCCAAAAAGCATGAATTTCTAACTTATGGAATAACCTCCACTGCCAAAAATCACGAATTACTCACGCTGCATACAGGTTATTTCCCCTTAAGAGCACCACTATACTCCATTAAAGACTTAGTTGTCATTACTAGGAAAATGTTTGTCGAAGTATTATATTGTAACGCACGAAAATAGTATGATTATAATTTAAGATAATGATGGTACGCATCTGTTACCGGAACAGCTGATTTCGGATAGATGTTTTTCAAAAAAAAAAAATAGATTTCAATAGCAGTTATCGAATAGTGGTAGTATAATGATGGATATTGTAAACTTTATTATAACGAATAGAAAATAACATAATAGCAATACGCAGGGCTATTGGCTTTAAAGTTAAACTGAACAAATCATTCAGTGCTGTTTATCAATCTGAATCTATCATTTGAGAAATTCATAGAAATTGTGTCAGTTCCTAAACTTAAGAATCCCAAAGGCCTGGCCATGACGGTACATGGTAAATCATTGTTGACACGCCTCGGTCAGTAGTCATCATCATATACTTCAAATATGTATATGGGAATGAATTGTAAAAAATAAACCATACCTTGCTTCTCGCGGTAGTATTAATAATTTCTGAAATCTACAATGGAATGTCATCGCAATGTCAAATTTACAAATAAATTTAACGCATCAAACTTTATTATATGACAGTCGTGGCAAACATGATTGATTAAGCAATACGAACATGATAGTAACCAATACTGTGGTAGTAACCTTATACACTATTATGGCTCTACAAATTCAAAGCTGATAATGGAGAAAAAAAAACATTGTCTTTGTTTCAATCTCAATTCCCTAACTTTTAAAATCGCCATTACGTCCCTGTTACGACATTGTGTACTCCGGTCAAAAGAAGTCATTATTATCTCACTTATTTTTCTCACTTAAACTGGCCTTTAAATACCACTAACAGATTAAACACTTATAAGTTAAGACAGCTTAACTTTTAAGGGGAAATTCGATACTTCACACTGCCTTTGAATACCACTTACCCTTAACTTACAGGAAGTTACGTATATATAAGTGAAATCTAGTAGGTAAGTGTGTTGCTTAACCCACGCAAACAAGCCGACAGTGAGGCTGATGTCCCCCGCCGAAATAGGAAAATAATTAGAGGACACATATAAATTTATCACAAATTATCTTTTACAAAGTATTGAACAATCAAACAGTATATCTTTACTTATAGTCTAACAATCAAAGTAGGAGAGTTATTGTTTTCCAAAGTCTCGACCAATCAAATTGCGTATCGCTCTGCTTACCCTGAGCAGAAAATGCTCATTATCAAACTTAGTCAAGGTATTACTGTAATGAAACTATACACCAAGTTTCATCAATCTCACTTAATTAGAACTAAAGTTATCGTGTCCCAAAGCATCAACCAATCAAATTGCTTATCTCTGCTTACCCTAAGCGGAAAATGCTCATCTTCGAACTCCATCAAGGCATTGACCTAATCAACACATACACCAAGTTTGAACATTCTAGCTCAATTAGGAAGAGAGTTATCGTGCCCCAAAGTATCAACCAATCAAATTGCTTATCTCTGCTTACCCTAAGCGGAAAATGCTCATCTTCGAACTCCATCAAGGCATTGACCTAATAAACACATACACCAAGTTTGAACATTCTAGCTCAATTAAAAGTTATCGTGTCCCAAAGCATCAACCAATCAAATTGCTTATCTCTGCTTACCCTAAGCGGAAAATGCTCATCTTCGAACTCCATCAAGGCATTGACCTAATCAACACATACACCAAGTTTGAACATTCTAGCCCAATTAGGAAGAGAGTTATCGTGTCCCAAAGCATCAACCAATCAAATTGCTTATCTCTGCTTACCCTAAGCGGAAAATGCTCATCTTCGAACTCCATCAAGGCATTGACCTAATAAACACATACACCAAGTTTGAACATTCTAGCTCAATTAGGAAGAGAGTTATTGTGTCCCAAAAAGTGTGACGGACAGACAGAAGGACAGACAGACAGACAGACAGACAGACAGACGGACGAACCCATTTTAATAGTCCCCTGCTTTCTTCGAAAGGCGGGGGACAATTATGATTCCTAGTGAAATTGTAGACGCAGGGACGGTTGTGCCCATTTTAGAGGTTGCGTGTGAGTAGTCGCTATCTTTGACTAACACTATCGTCCCTGCGACTGAAACAAACGAATTAAAAGGACTGCAGCGCGGTCACACTAATCTAAAGTATGAGTTCTACCACAATGCTCGTCGACGGCGTGGGTCAAACCAACCAAAGAACACAGACACTAAAAAGAACAAGACGGTGACATAATCAGAAGAATACTTCGGGTCTTTATGTTACGTTCTTGACGACAATAATGGTTTAACTTCATGTAATACTTTTATTCTTCTTTAGACATATGTACAAAACTCGTAATTATCTTGTGTTGAGGGAGCCATATGGTCCTAGCTTGGCTTGACACCCTTCGGTGCCAACTCCCAATTAACTTACATGGCCATTGTCCGGTCTTAACTCGAGACCTGCCTGGTCCCAAGTTAACTTCTAGACGCCCTCGCCTAGTCTACTACAAGGCGCCCATGGTCTCCGCTATGTCCTATCTACTTTTCATTTCTGCTTATAAATCCTTTCCAGACAAAGGATCTCATTACACATCTGGCCACTGTATCATATCAGATTTAACATTCAGTACAGTTTGCTTATAAGACAAAAGGTATCGAAGAGATTATGTAGTTGGCTATTTATTGCACCATAACTTAGTCCAGGGGTAGTATCTAATGACTTCTATGTGGCCGTTGGCCGTGTCAGACCAGTGCTAATGTCAATCTGATAAGGTTATGTTAATTGACATTTTGCTACATAATCTCCAATTATGTAACAAGAAGGGTGTTGGGTAAATCAAATAGTTGAACATTTTGTTTATAGCTAGATAGAAGCGGGTGTTAAGCCCTACAAACTGACAAGTAATTAATGAATGCCATCTATTTATTTAGGGATTCAGCCGGGAGACACCAGCCTTTCAACTGAAACATAATTAAATTTTTAAATTTCAAACCATTATTCATAGTTGCATCCGTTGTCAACATCAATAGAGGCGAGTGTATTGGTTATAGTTGATGTTAACGAAATATTTCGATTTGCCAGTCTACTCTTCTCCATTTCTGGTGTCCTTGGGTCCATATCAAACGCCGCTGACGATGATGATCCCTGAGGATAGCTCCAACATAAGGTCGTCGTGCACGGAGTCCTACTTCTCTTAGACGACGTCTTACGGTTGTGGCACTTACTGGTCCTTGTCTTCCGACGACTGCTGCACCTGTTCGAGTCGCTGGGCGGAATCTGTCACGCAGATGAGTGACCCGGATGTAGCGGTCTTGAGCCTGGGTTGTAACGCATTGTGGACCAGGACGTTGACGGTCACGTGTTGATCCAGTAACTCGAACACGTTCCACCAACCTTACAATAGTGGACTGATGACAATTGAAGTGTAGACATGCCAGCCCTGGACATTCCCATGGCTTCATTCCGTTGACTCGGCTTCTCTAGCTCGATTCCTTCACACGTCCAACAATAAAACACGACAGATTGACGTTTCACAGTTCATGTACTGCACATTAAGTTGAAAACATGCTTTTAAAGGGCTCAAACACAATGCTGCACGTGAATAATGAGTTTTTCATGTGCATCTCGTGCAATTTTTTTCTTGTGCACACGGGCAGATATTTTTTGCGTTTGGGAACATTTTGTGAAACAATAGTTCATAGTATTGCATAATATTATACATACAAAACCACCTAGTAATAAAATATTTGGGGAAAAAAAGTGATGCGTTTTCCATGGGGCTCAGTATAATAGGAACATTTAAAATGTATCTTTAGATGGTCTTAGCACTGAACTTTTACTTTCGAACGTCGAAAAAGATCTTGCATAACAGAACCAAAACACGTCGAAACCTCTTTCAAAAATACATTAAAACTGTCAAAATAAAAATCACTCATTCGAATACTGGGTTATTTGGCATGGGGAATGTTGAGCCTTCCATTATGTCTTTACATATTCCACACCGCTTATCGCCGCATTTTGCAGCGCATGGTCTTTCCGTATTGTTTATCCATATCAAAACGGGACGATGTCAACAGTTTCCTTAGATTTACTGGCTATGTAAAGTTGCTTATGAAGTTGGTGTTAGAAACAATCTTCTTCATTTTGGGCCATTTATCCAGCATCTGTTTATTCATGTCGATGAGGTTCATCGGTTTACTTTGGTGTGGTTAAATGTTGTGACTAATGTCATGATGTTATTGTTCTCCTTCTTTTGTTTTGGGAATATATCACCGTTACACCGTAATTTTGATTGAGTTCGGATTTTAAAAACCGTTTAAATATATCACCATTCCACCATAATGAATGTTGAATTCGAATTTCGGGAAAATCGAAATGAAACTGCCCGACAAAATGTCCGCTCTTTGTACGCAAATTGTGTAAAAGTATGCAATACGAAGTTTGTGGACAGAGGTCACAATTTTTATCCGATTTTGATGAAACGTAAAACATATCTTTATATCCCAAAGATGTCAGTCCCTTTTGATATTTGCGCATTTCAGACCATAACTTTCTGAATTATTGCCCCTGATTGTACAAAAAATCCCGTTTGTTTTTAGCTTATTCTCTATTCGTCTCTTGCAAAATGTGGGCGTATCTGTTTCTGAAATTCTGACAACCGACGTTGGGGCCAGGTTAAGCCGACAGTGTCATAGGAGGACTTGCATCAACAGTGAAAAGGGTTTATAGTCTAGTACAAGCCCCCTGGTTGCCACACCGTAGCTGCCCCCCCCCCCCAATGTCAACCCGACCTTAAAATATAACATTTGTTTATGGAACAAATTTCCTTTAGAAAGGCCCAATAAGCACCCTCCGCTCCCACACTGGCCATCTTCCACAGTCTTGAGAAATAGCACATAGCTAAAGGTCATATTTTCATTACTATATTGTCCATTAGTGTTAAACATTATTAAAACTTTGAAGCCGAACAGATACATTAAAAAACCATTTCATTAACTCATTTATTCCAATAAACACTTTTCTGTATAGCAGAAAGACAACGAAACAACTGAGATTATTGATCTTCAATACATATTCTAAAAGCAGATATATTCACAACTTCACTCATTCCATTCAAACCCCTTTTGCAGCATAACAAATAAAAACCCATCCCGGATTACTGTCAGATTATTTTGTTTTTATTAATGGTTTAACAATTAACATGATTTGTTTTGTGATAGTCTCGAGAAAAAAAATTAATACATATTGATTTTTATGATGGTAGATAGACAAAAAAAAAATAACCCTTAATGAGTTTCCATCAACAGTTCGGAAAACAAATACCAACAGTTCATACAAATACCAACCACCAGTGAAGTTTGGGGATAAACGTCTTGGCGAGCAAACGTATATGGGGTGTGGATGGACAGATTACCGTTATACTTTGACTTTGTTGGGGATTAACGTTGTGACTAGCAAGCATTTGGTGTGCATGGATACTTCCCGCTTTTAGTCGGTGTATGGACAAATTCCCGATAAACTTTGTCTTGTCTCGGTGTTGTTCGGCAACATCTTTTTGGCTAACAATCCGATTTAGATAGATTTCTACAAGTTATTGCTGCGTTTTAATCACCATTTGACATTGATTTACAATTGAAATATCGGAGAAGAATCTGAACCATATCAAACAACTCAAGTTCCTGTTGAGGTCTCGGCATCCTGGCTTTTGATTTGCATCCCTAAGCAACCCTTTGTCGCAGAACCAGTCGTCATGGAGATGGGGTGGTCCCTCTGTCTAATCATAATGTTCTCAAAATATTTGATGGTCATCTCGGGCAATCGTTATTCCAAATTTACACAAACGAATGTTTTTAAACACTTTAAAGATTTGAGTATTTTGTCAGAGAGGAAGATACGCTCGTTACTGGAGTGTAATAAGTTGTGTTCCAGGGCCTAAAATAAGGTTAAATTCTCAGAGCACGGATTTAGAGTCGACCGCCCGCGAGCGCCGGAGGCGCGAAAGGCGTCGGCGGGTGGTCTCCCCCAGAAAATTTTGAAAATTGAGAGCTTGAAACCGGCATCTGTGGACTATTCTGGTGCAGTTTACATAGGAATTTATTTTGTCGCGATCAGCTTTTTTCGCATGAAAACTAAGCACTAGAAAGACAACACATCACTTTCGTTAGAATAATACAGAACTGTAAGTCAATTCGAGCTCCGGTTTCCCATCCATATTTCAATACTTAAAATCGCAGATAACACCGAAAATACGTGAAAATAAGTCAAAAACAACCTTTTTCAAAGTGAAAGTGAAATGACGGTCAAGGTCGCAGCGGAGCGGACTGGATACCAAGCCTACTGAAAAACCTGACTAGTATGCTGATGCGGCTGGCGCTCACTCGACTCATCCGAACACAAGAAGAAACACCCAATTAAGGGTGAGGAGGCATCGCTGACTACACCTTTTTTTAGAGCACTACACCATTTTTCTGAGCACGGTTTTCTTATTTTCGAAGCACGGATTTTTCATTTCGTGGCACGTTCGTGCTTCAAGGCACGTTATTTTAGGCCCTGTTGTGTTCTACCACTGGATTGTAGAAGACTTTTGTTTGATAAAGAAACCAAACTATGTACACTGTATAATTAGGGCGAAAACTGTTTGACAGATGAAGATGTTACCAATAAAGTTTGTTACAGACTGGTAAGTAGTCATATGGGAGCCCTCCGTCCTGCACCATTGGCAAGGGGAAACTGCGCCGGAAAATCTCGAAGAACGTTTTCGATCAACACCTGGAGGGAACCAGAAATCCGCGTCGTACTCACTAAGCCACCTCGGCTCCCCCGGCACTCGTCACTACTGACACACCAGATCCATTCCCTAAACATGATGGCGTTACGAATATGAATCGGCTTAAGTGTACACGTCCCCAAAAACATAATGGAAGCCGCGATGCGTCATTTTGAGCTACAGGAATCACTACTAGGAATATCAGCTCCAACAATGGTTCAATTCCGTTCGGTATTTAAAACAAAAATATGTGGAATTAAAATTGCATCGATCTATGTTGTTCGCAAGGTAATAAACCCACCAGCAGTTTGTTGCTCACGAAAATGTTGTAGTATTGGGTAACTCGTCACGCCGCGAAAATTTATTGGTGGACCTGTTTTGATCGTCGAAGAATGCAGGTGCCTATTACAATGGGTCTGTCTGTTTGTCCGTCACACTTTTTGGGACACAATAACTCTCTTCCTAATTGAGCTAGAATGTTCAAACTTGATGTGTTTATGAGGTCAATGCCTTGATGGAATTCAAAGATAAGCATTGTCTGCTTAGGGTAAGCAGGGATAAGCAATTTGATTGGTCGATGCTTTGGGACACGATAACGTTAGTTCTAATAAAGTGAGAGTGATGAAACTTGGTGTGTCATCTATTTATTTTGGGATTTCGGCGGGGGACATCAGGCTCACTGTTGGCTGGCTTGTTCTGATTGGTATTGTGACTGTTCGCGTATTTCACCGAACATAACTGTTTAGAAATTCCAATAACTAATGTACCTGAATGTAAATCATTTTATATACATTCGTATTACTTTAATATATGTCTCGCATGTTGGGGTACAATATAGCCCGGATAGAATTGACGTTCAAACCTTTCCGCTAATAAACAAGCCGTGACGTCATTTTAGTCCTCATATTCTAGTCTATAATTCTATGGGCAGAAGGACTGAAATGACCTCACGGCTTGTTTATTGGCGGAAAGTTACGACTACTAACGGAGAATGGCGGAAATCGCTAACATTGTTTAATCAATTTCTATAACAGCTATCTGTATGTGATGAGGTCCAATGTGAACGATGTCCGATTGGTTACTATGGTGACAGAATGTCAACACGTCATTGAGGGTAAGTTTTATGTTACTATGGTGTCAACAACCGTCCGGGGTCATTTTATCTTCTTTTAGAGGTTGTGAAGAGAAAATGGAGACACAAAACAAGGAGCAGCCATTGTATTGTCACGTTCTTGTGACGATGGTATCAGTGTGAAATTCCGAAGGGCGGGGTGCGGATGCTGAGCAGGGAGGGAGAGAAATGGGGTTTGACGTCCCCTCGACACAAACAAGGTCATTTCAGGACTAACATGGTTCAATATTAATTCAATCAATAGGGGTCTTTAGCAATGGGAAGAATCCGGAGAAAACCCACAAGGTTGGGAAGCGACCTTACTCCTTGTCAAGTACAAGTGAGGAATCGAAACCACTCCACTTGACTTAATGACAGAGCTTATAATGCAGCGCACACGCGTTAACCATTCGCGCCCCCCCCCCCAAGCCACCTGGCTGAGCGGGAAATAAAAAGCCTACTCGTCATGGTTAGCGCTAAATGATCATAGGTCACGAGATATAAACAGGGCTAACGCTAACCCCAACCCTGGACCTAGATCCAATGGTTTCTTACAATCCCGCCAACAATCACGTGCCCTAATCTTATTTACATCTCGGCGACCTTGACAAAAATTGAGCTGGCGTTAACACATAGATTTAGCCTACTAGTCATCGGATTCAATCGTGCACTATCAATGAGAAACGTGGAAAGCGGGACTTATGCTTACTTTTAGTCTCAACGCCGAGACAGAATAATGGCATTGAACCTTTTTCCTTCCATTATGTATTGTTTTTTATATTTGCAGATTGTACGGACGGTGTACGGAAGAATGTCGTACCAAGTAAAACAGCCCGTTCTTTTATTCGACCATCTAAGAGCTTGAGAATATTCGAAGTATTTTGTGACTTCGGATATGACGGATGGACATTTATTCTTTACAGGGACGCGACATCTCCAGAGATTAACTTTAACAGAACTTGGAGTGAATATGCCAATGGATTTGGATATAAAAGGGCGAATCATTGGCTTGGTTTAGAGAACATTCACAATGTTCTCCAAAACCATCCGAGTTTTAAACTTCGATATTTTATACAATATGGTAACCCAGCACGCTCTGCTATTGGCCATTATTTCGAGTTCAATGTCAGCAATGATACTGATAATTATAAAATTTCCATCGCATCATTCCTCGATCATTCAAACGTTCCAACTGGCGATTCTCTCACTAATGGTAGTTGCAGCATACACGGGAGACCATTCTCTACTTATGACCGAGACTACAGTAATAATGATTGTCCAGGACGTTTCGGAAGTGGGTGGTGGTTTCTCGATGACCCAGTCTGCTCTCGAGGCAACATCAATGGTAGAAGATCTGGGGACAACTTTGAATCAACATGGCATTGGCTGGATAATCTGGGCAACAGTACTGACATGCATCTAATTCTTTTGAAGGTTGCTAGAGTAGGATAGATAAGAGAAAGGCGGAATTCCAGAGAGCTAAATGCGTCTTACGTCACAATTGCACTGGATCACGCGGGCAACTGATAATCTAGAAGCGCTACGTCATTATGTCACATGAGATTACGTAACAACTCAATCAGACTGTAAATATTTATGATATAATTAATAGTTTTAGTAGTTATATTATCGTAGTGTGATTATATACAAATTGTATTTTATAATATAATAAATAGTTTTAGTAGTTATATTATCGTAGTGTGATTATATACAAATTGTATTTTATAATATAAATAATAGTTTTAGTAGTTATATTATCGTAGTGTGATTATATACAAATTGTATTTTATAATATAATGAATAGTTTTAATTGTTATATTATCGTAGTGTGATTATATACAAATTGTATTTTATAATATAAATAATAGTTTTAATTGTTATATTATCGTAGTGTGATTATATACAAATTGTATTTTATAATATAATAAATAGTTTTAGTAGTTATATTATCGTAGTGTGATTATATACAAATTGTATTTTATAATATAATTAATAGTTTTAGTAGTTATATTATCGTAGTGTGATTATATACAAATTGTATTTTATAATATAAATAATAGTTTTAGTAGTTATATTATCGTAGTGTGATTATATACAAATTGTATTTTATAATATAATGAATAGTTTTAATTGTTATATTATCGTAGTGTGATTATATACAAATTGTATTTTATAATATAAATAATAGTTTTAATTGTTATATTATCGTAGTGTGATTATAAACAAATTGTATTTTATAATATAATGAATAGTTTTAATTGTTATATTATCGTAGTGTGATTATACACAAATTGTATTTTATAATATAATAAATAGTTTTAAATGTTACATTATCGTATTGTGATTATACACAAATTGTATTTTATAATATAAATAATAGTTTTAGTAGTTATATTATCGTAGTGTGATTATACACAAATTGTATTTTATAATATAATAAATAGTTTTAAATGTTACATTATCGTAGTGTGATTATACACAAATTGTATTTTATAATATAATAAATAGTTTTAATTGTTACATTATTGTAGTGTGATTATATACAAATTGTATTTTAGAATATAATTAATCATTTAAGTTGTACTGTGGTGATACATAAATTGTATTTTAGAATATAAATAATCATTTTAGGTCTAAAATATCTATAGTTATTAAACTTTCCTCGTGTGATTATCGTCAAGATGTTTTACTTCATAACGTCCACATGAGGACTTAGTTGTGGAAGTTGTGAACCATAAAAATAATACTACAATGCCTGTTACCCGGTTAACGCATGCGCGTTGGATCATAAGGTCTGTCATTGAGTCAAGTGACTCGGTTTCGATTCCCCGCTTGTACGTGACAAAGAGTAAGCTCCCCTGTCTGCCCTCCTGGATTTTCTCCCGGTCCCCCGATTTCCTCCCACTGCTAAAGACTCGCTATTTGTTGAGTAAATATATACTCTTCAAAAAAAAAGTAGGGGATATTGAAATGCACATACCTATGCAGGTTGTGATATAAACAGTCATGGACACTTGACATGCTTTGGGAGTATGTCCAACAGAACCACTGAGCTGCACATGCGACACGCAATGACGCCTTACACGTGGGAGGGGTTCATTGTCAAATTTGACACTTCAAGGAAGGGTTGATGAAAACTGCCGCGTGCTTTCCTATCGGTTCTTGCATAGCGTATCTTTGCTTTAGTGTGTTACGTTTAATTTGATCGGGAGACGTGTTCGTCAACGTCATCCGACAACACTGCAAGAATTGGCCGTGTCACTGCAAGAGGAGTGATGCTGTTTGCATGGAATATATGCAACTGGCTTACAGTGATTGAAACTGGTACCGTAACAGGAAGCACACGGGTCAACCAATTTCGGTTGGAAATCAGTTGGTTTTGAAACCAGCCAACTAGAACCCGACGCGCTACTGCAGGCTATACCACGAAGTCCCTTAGCTCAGTAATATGGGTCAGACCAGCTATGGTTGCCTTAGTGTTTGGTATCTGGTCAGCCCTTGTAGCAATCACTATGTTAGTCTATTTGCGCCATTCATTAATTTATATATTTTTCTGGTTGGGAAATTTATATAGGTCATTCTTGGGTTAGGATTATTCACCCCTATCCCGTGTGGTGTGTTCTAATTTTCCTCCCAAAGGTATGCTAAATCTATTTGTTAAGGCCAGCTCAATTTAAATTGTTATCAAGGTCGTTGAGGACCGGGTATCATTCAGATTTGATGAAAAAAGGAAAGAAACTTAGCTTACCATCCTTCTATATATCTGACTGATGTAACGAGCGATAACAGCCATACATTTGTAGTGATGGAGTATCACTGACAAGAGTTATCTAATTTCCAGACCAAAGTTACGCTAGATTAGCTCAAATCTGTACCACCTAAAACAGCTTTGGAGTTGTTCAGTACCACCACAGGAATCCTGAATGACCACTGCCAGACTGTTTGTGCGGTGGGTTGCCCCTAACAGACACGCCCAAAATAACACAAACCCCAACTAGGTTAGATTAGTCGGCACTGTTCCTGTGGTCCCAAAAATTAAAAATTGAGCCAGGATGCGGAGAATACTAATACCTAGCACATATGGAAGAGGTGATACACATATGGAAGTGGTACACTTTTCAGCTAGGTTGACCCCCTGGGCTCCCGGTCTATATATGGGACGGTGATGGGGTATCTAACAATTCAAAAATAGAATTGACTGTCACTAGATCAGGGAAAACGAGAAAAATAGAAAAATCCCGTGCATTCCCCCGTTTTTTATTCATGCTGTTCTTAATAAAAAACATGGTAATGCACGGACTTTTTCTAATTTGTTCGTTATCTTTTATCTAATGACAGCCAATTCTTTTTTTGAATTGTCATCTTCAACTGAATTATCAGTGAAATGAAATTCGATCGCGTGTCTGTTATCGCTCGTTGCTTCAATCAGTTATATAGTAGGATAACTCGTGTTTGTCGTCACTTCCCGTTTCTTCACGTGCTTGTTACACATCTCCCGTAGCAATGATCTCTGTGTTAAAGTTATATTTGGGATGTATTTAACCAGTTCTATCACCTATTTTATAATGACTGACACCAATATTGTCCTTTATACAATTATCCAAGAACTCCATCAACCAATCTATTCGTACCTTCAACCTCAACCGAACATAAAATTCAAGATTTTCGCACAGAATATTATGCTATGGTAGATCAACTAGATCTATCAATGTAACATTAAAAAAAAAACCTACCTACCCCATTTTCCATCCGTTACAGGAAACAGAACCCTTTTTTTTTGGCCTAAAATAACTTAATACAGACACGTGCATTTCAATGAAATACGTCACACGATGAGTTCAATACGTCATCTAGTATAAATAATGTAGGGTTGGCAAGTTGCCCGTACATTATTTGCATTATTTGAAATGATAGTACCCCAACATCAAAAGATGACGTCACATTACTATATTGTTCTAGTATGGCCATTAGCGGTGAACACAACTAAAACCCTGGTGTGGAACAAAGACATTTATCCCCATTTCTTTCAGTCTGTATTCCATTAAAAACCTTTTGTAGCATAGAGAAGAAACGGACGGGATTACTGACTTTCAATAAATCGTTTTGAAAAGAGAATAAGTTTTATTGTCTATCTCTTGTATAGTAAAACGGATATCCACAGTTAATGCGAATATATATAATGCGGTAGCTCAAAAGGGGGGAGGGATAATCGTCCCCCGAGAGGGAGAATTTATGAGCATTTGCGTGGTGATCAGGGTTGGTGGGGGAGGGGAGTCTGAGATACCGGGATTGGGCTTGGATGGGCCAAATGTCTTAAATTGAAAATGTTGATGACCACTTCGTAGCTCTTTCTCCCAAAGTATGTTTATAGGACTGTTTACTTTTGTGACGGGGTTCGGGCTGTAGGCAGGGGTGTGATACCTACTAATGGTGGGAAATATACTCTTCAAAAAAAGTAGAGGATATTCAGAAACAATACAAAACTGTGGAAATGCACTGCTGTTTTTATTAGAGGCAACCAGTGTATTTTAATAACAGGTCAATTGCCTACACATGAACATAAACAGTTCATATGGGCGGCTTATCGGACTGCACCATTTCACTCGCAAAAGTGAAAATGGATGTTTTTGATTTTTGTCTTAATAATGAGTAATTGCTCCACCAATCCTCAGACATTCAGAAATTCGTCGTGGCATGCTCCTAATCAACCGTCCAATCACGATTTAGGGCAATCTGACCCACTCCATTTGCAGTGCCACGACCAAATCTTGCAGAGTTGACGTTGACGAACACGTCTCCTGATCAAATTAAACGTAACACACTAAAGCAAAAATACGCTTAACAGTAAACCTTATGCAAGAACCGATAGGAAAGCATACATGGATAGGATAAACCAGCAAGTGGCAGTTTTCATCAACCTTCCTTGACGTTTCAAATTTGACAATGAACCCCTCCCACGTGTATGGCATGTTGGACGTGCAGCTCAGTGGTTCTGTTGGGGCAATAAGTTCTTCATCTGTGAACATACTCTCAAAGTATGTCAAGTGTCCATGACTATTTATCATATCACAACCTGCATCGGTATTTGCATTTCAATATCCCCTACGTGTTTTAAAGAGTATATAATAATGTTGATATTAACGACGATCATCTTATAGATTAGTAAAACGCTAATTTATAGCACTGTACCCCCCCCCCCCCCCAACCCCGGGGAGCCACCAGACTAACGATGAGAAAGCAAAATCATATCTTACACAAGAAATATTGTAATGAATTAATAAACCAAATCCAGCCACGTCCAGTCTAAGCATGGAGCTATATTATGATCATCTACAAGATTGGAGTTATATTATGGTCATCTACAAGCATGGGGCGATATTATGATCATTTACAAGCATGGGGCTAATTATGATCATCTACAAGTATGGAGCTATATTATGATCATTTACAAGCATGGAGCTATATTGTGATCATCTTCAAGCATGGAGTTATATTATGATCATCTACAAGCATGGAGCTATATTATGATCATCTACAAGCATGGAGCTATATTACGGTCATCTACAAGTATGGAGTTATATTATGATCATCTACAAGCATGGAGTTATATTATGGTCATCTACAAGTATGGGGTTATACCAGCATGGAGCTATATTATGATCATCTACCACCATATTGGATATTATCAAACACAAACACAATTCTTCAACAGGATGACCATCAAAATAACGTCTTGTTATATGGCGTTACCACACCTTCCGGTGGGTGGGGTATCTGCTTGTCAGTGCTGCAGGACAGAGGGTCTGACAAGGACGAGGTGAAAGACTGAGGTTCCATGTACACACTGACGTGCACGTAAAAGAACCCATGACAGTTGAGATTCGAAATTGGCAGGATATCAAATTAAAGTCTATTTACATTAAGTGATTTTATACCAGTTTCCGTGTCCGTGCTCAATGGCGAAGGGTCTGCACGTAGAAGGACCATTCGCGGTTGGGATTCGAAATTTACAGTATTCCGTAGTGTCCTTGTCCCGGCAAAGTTTCCCTCGCAGTACACTGTAGGACGTATGTCCGTCTTCAGAAAGTGCAGAAAGGGAAGGACATTAAATCATATTTCATTTCTGTTTAGCAAAGTAACTCCTATAAAGTTTGTTGCGGGCATCTTTGTGCAAATGAAATGAAATGGGGTTTAACGTCCTACTGTTTTGCTCCGAACTGGGCTAATAAAGAAGGACATACGCCATACAGTGTGCTATGAGGGAAATTTTGCCCGGACAGCGGCACTACGGCCTACTCTTATATCGAATTCCAACTGTCAAGGGATCTTTTATGTGCACGCCAAAGTACACGGGACCTCGGTTTTTCGTCCCATCCGAAAGACTAGACAGCTTTCCTTGTCAGCCTCTCCGTCCTGCATCACTGACAAGGGAGAACCACGCAGGAAAATCTGGATGAACTTTCTCGGCCAATGCAGGGATCGAACACCCGATCTCCAGGCTAGCGAGCAAAATATATCAGCTAAATGAGATTACATTAACGACGTTCTGATAATGGCTTTACAATTAACATTTATACCTTTTTTTATATGAACTAGAGTCAGATTAATGCAAATTGATTTTTATAATGGTGAACAGATAAACTATTAGAGACGCAAAACAAAAATCTTAATGGATGTTTTCATCACTACATGGGATATAAAGTAAATAAAACCTCGAGCTGGTATAAGCAAGGTCATACAAATACCAACCTCCTGTGGAGTTCGAGGATCATCTTCTTGGCGAGCAGTCTTCTTGTGTGCATGGACATCTTTCGCTAAACTTTATCGGTGGGTCAGCTTTTCTGCTAGCAATCGTCTTTGTGTGCATACTAAACTTTGCTCTTGTTTCGGAGGGTCAGCGTCTTGGCTAGTGATCGTCTTGTAGATACGCTGGGGTTGTGTTATTTTTCGGTGAATTAGCTTCTTGGTCAGCAATCACCTTGTGTGCATGAACAGGATACGTTGGTGTTGGCGTTGTTAAGTATCAGCTTTTTGCCTAGCAATTGTCTTGAAATAGATTGGTACAAGTTATTGCTGCATTTTATAATCACCACTTGACAGTGATTTACAGTTGAAATATCGCAGAAGAATCTGAACCACATCAAACAATTCACGTTTTGGCGTTCGATTTTCAACAATTTTGGTATTAGATAATGGGGTGGTCGGTCCGTTTAACTCTAATCTTCTCGACATATTTAGTGGTCACCTCAGACACTCGTCATTCCAAATATTCAAAAACAAATGTTTTTCAACACATTAAAGATATGCGTATTTTGTCAGAGAGGAAGATACGCTCGCCATTGGAATGTAACAAATTGTGTTCTGCCACTGTGGATTGTAGAAGAATTTTGTTTGATAAAGAAACCAAACTATGTACACTGTATGATCAGGGTGAAAACTGTTTGATAGATGAAGATGTCACCAATAAAGTTTGTCACAGACTGGTAAGTAGTCGGGGGGGGGGGGGTAAACTGGACAATGGCGCTGTGGCCTACTCTTATATTGAAATCCAACTGCAAGGGGATCTTGTACGTGCACGCAAATGCGTACCATTCGAACGACTAGACAGCTGTCCTTGTCAGCCCCCCCGTCCTGCACCAATGACAAGGAGAAACCACGCCGGAAATTCCCGATGAACGTTCCCAACAAACACCGGGATTGAACTCACAACCTCCAGGCTTACTCACTTATCCAACGTGGTTCATTGTAATTTTGAAATAGTTTATTTAAAAATAGCTCAATATAAATATTAATTTCCAGGCCAAACATCCTCCATTTGTAACTAGTCTCTATCATCCAGAAAAATATTCTACGAATATTAGTCTGGATGCGTTGTCAACATTTGAGAATAATAGGTCAATGTCTAGATTATCCGGTCCTTCATATGATCATAAACAAGGTCCAAGGGAGGTAACTAATCCTAAAACAAGATGTTGGCGCCCATGAAATTAATTTAAGAATGCAATTTCAGAAAATCCATTTGATTGCATTGCCTGTTCAATATCCGATACTCTTATTTTTTTTATTGTAAAATTTCTCTCTTCATGGGCGATATCAATGTATTTTTAATTATTCCTAATTCGTCGTCGCGATTCATGTTTGTTTATATTAATGCAAGAATTGTGGGATTTATTGCGGAAAGGGGCGCAACTCTTCCTTGACTTCGCCAAAGATACTGGATAATCAACCACGTAAAAAAAAATCCCGGTTACGCATGCGCAATTGAACTTTTCCTCAAATGGCCACAGATCACTAATTATTTAACCCTTGACTTTAATATTAATTCTCGTCTCTTAGACCGGCTCTAACTTTTTCCCAAATTTTCGTTGGGTATAACGCTTTCTGCCACAGATGGAGCAACATGTGGCAAACTCTTGCCCAAAAGCATGTATGAGGTTCACCATGAAAAACTTGAGATACACAAGTTGGAAGTAGAGACAAGTAAACATGCAATTTCCGGCCCTACATTTTAACGTAACCAACCTCACACCTCTTGTATCCTTCCGCCTCAACATCATGAATATTCACCAAAACCTGGCAGAAAATGTATTTTCAAACCCTTTTTTTCGATTCTACACCAAAAAGTCAACACAAATCGCCATGCAAAAGGGGGAAAGGGAGTGAGAGACTAAAAATAACTTTGGCCCTTGTTTGTGACCGCGTAGAAATATTTGGTGAGCTGTGTCCAAATATTGACAACGGCCCCGTACCCTCTGTACACTGAATACTGAGGTTCTGGATGACCGAGACTATCACTCTTTGGACCCCGAAAATATCTACCCAGGTGAAACGAAGTAAATTATATATTTTCATGTCAGCTATCTATATGTGACGAGGTTGAGTGTGAACGCTGTCCGATCGGTTACTATGGTAACAAATGTCAACACATTATAGAAGGTAAGTACACACCTTGCTTTGGCCCATAGTTCATCTAAGGTGATTCACTCTGATTAATAATCTTTGGTCGTGTTAGCTAATCTAAGGCTGTATGTGTCCATACTTACGTATTTCACTAAATTAAAACCGTTTGCCCTTTGTTTCATGCAGCATCTGTTTTGGGGTCACTGACTGTTCTCGTCTGTTGTGAATTATGGATTCACAAATACCAACATTTTGTAAGCCGAAATGCGGAATGATTGATATTTTTGGTCTATCAAACAAAAATCCCCGAACTTGGTACTGGGGTGTACCAGTGAAACCCCATTAAGTAAACAATCACCATTCTTGTGAACTTAAAAACGTTAAAATATGACCCATGATACTCGCTAAATATTCAAAACCACGTCGATTAATACGAGCGCTGGCGATGCACTGTGGGGACTGGATTACTTCATATTATATAGGACGGGGTGAAGTTTATAACTCATTCATTCATTTTGAAGCCGGGGACTAAACCTATACCAAAGGAGGCGGCGTTTTATTTGAAGAGGGTCGCGTGTACAATTTGAAACCGTAATCGTCTACATAGTGAGTATTGCGACTAGTTCACGGAATGTAAGGAAGTGAGCTTTGATCCGACCATAATTAAAGGACGTATGATTTTTTTACTTTATTGTAATGTCTAATAATTATGTTCGGTGAAATACTGTAGTACTATTGGACTTCTTTTGTTGTTGTGTATGTTCGGTGAAATACATGAACAGTCCCATTTGAACAAAAGTCTGTGTAAGCCTGCTTTGCCTATTTTACACGTTTTTATTTTCTTTTATTGGAGGGGTGGGGTGCAATTCTGCTAATTACTTCCGCATTGCCTTATAGGATATGTTTTCTTTGTTGATTACAAATGGCATCTGAAACAACAAATGATTGTTAAATGTTCATAATTTCTAATAGCATGGGAATATTGGACAAACCTTTATCGCCTGATAGAGAATCGGTTCCATATGAGTTATTTCCCGTGAATTAGAAAAACGGCATCAGACCAGTTATTTGATAATCAGTCACAATTTCAATATATTGAAATATATTTTCCACGATAATGACGTCTGTGATTCGGAATAGGTATCTTTAGATCTTAAAATTTACATGACATGACTTTAATGATATTGAGTTTGGTAGGTAGAGAGGGAGGGGGGAGAGAGAGACTGTTAACGTCCACTCAACACAAACTAGGTCAATTCGGGACTAACATATCTGTTAATTTTATTTCAATAATTCGCTTGTGCGTAGGGGTCTTTAGCAGAGGGAGGGAACCGAAAAAAAAACACGTGGTTGGACAGGAGACTCTACTCCTTGTTACGCACAACCGAAACGACACCAGTTGACTCAATGACAGAACTTATGATACAGTGCGCACGTATTATTCAATGCCCCAAATTTTTAGTATATCTGGGAGTAATAATATAACCTTATAATATTTCTGCTTTTTTGGTTTTCTATATTCAGATTGTACAGACGGCACACGGAAGAATGTCGTGCCAATGACAATAACTACGTCTTTTATTCGACCATCGAACAGTTTACACGTCCTAGAGGTACTGTGTGATTTTAGGTACGGCGGGTGGACATTTATTCTCCTTAGAGACTCGAGTCGTCTAGAGATTAACTTTAATAGAACGTGGAGTGAATATGCCAATGGATTTGGATATAAAGGGGCGAATTATTGGCTTGGTTTAGAGCATGTTCACAATATTCTCCAAAACCATCCGAGTTTTAGACTTCAATTGTTCATACAATATGATAGACCAACACGCATTAGCTCTAGTCAGTACTCGGGGTTCTATATCGGCAATATTACAGATAATTATAAAATTTCCATCACATCATACAACCAACCAACCGTTCCTGCTGGTGATTCTCTCACTAATGGTAGTTACAGCATAAACGGAAGACCCTTCTCCACTTATGACCGAGACTACACTAATAATGATTGTCCAGGACGTTTCGGAAGTGGATGGTGGTATCTCGATGATCCAGTCTGCTCCCGAGCCAACGTCAATGGTAGAAGATCTGGTGACAACTTTGAATCAACATGGCACTGGCTGGATAATCTGGGCAACAGAACTGACTTGCGTGGAATATCAATGAAGATCACTTGTGACTGATAACTATGAGAGTATGCCTGAATTGCAGGGCGACAGATGTTTTTGATGTAACCATGGCATCCCATCAGATAATAAACTCTAGCTCTATAACTATTTATACTCTCTGTGGATTATCACCTGTATTACTTACATTGTAATAATGCTCGTAATCACCACTAATCAGTGACTCTATGGCTCGTAATCACCACTAATCAGTGACTATGGCTCGTAATCACCACTAATCAGTGACACTATGGCTCGTCAAAGTTAACGCTATTCTTTCGCACCTAATAATGTAATTTGAATGTATATAAACTGATTTACATTCAATCCTTTCTGTTTTTACTGTAATTTCTAATCAGTTATATTCGGCGAAATGTACATATTGAATGGCATTCCTCGGTGTATGGTTATTCCAGTCTACTCCGGTAGTTGCTGTTAGGTATGTTAGTCTCTCTCTCTCACGTTTGATCTACATTAGTTGCTATGGTTTCAATGCTGTTATTATAATTGGTCCTCAAGTATCCACTGATCTACTTAATTCCTTTATGTTGTCATTCGTGAATGGCCGAATGGTTAGCGCGTGTGCGTTGAAGCATAAGGTCTTTCATTGAGTCAACGGGCGTGGTTTAAATTCCCCGGTTTTACATGACAAGAAGTAGAGTCACCGGGTCCTCCTGCTAAAGACCCCTATGCGCAAATGAATTATTGGAATGAAATTGAATCATATGTTAGTCCCGAAAAGATCTAGATTGTGTCAAGTGGACGTTAAATCCCTCGTCATTGTATATTTTAACTAATTGTGTCACAGATCGTAGATCTAGTTGTGCGGTTTCAGTTTTATTGTTATAATTTATCCCCATGGATCGTCTAGTTTCGTCCCTTATTTTCCCATTGTATATTTTAAGTTTGAAGTGTAACGAAATGTAAAAATACTTTATCCCCAGTTACCTCCCTTATATTGTCATTGTTCATTGTATATTTTAACTAATAGAGTCTCAGATCTTTTATCTAGTTGTGTGGTTTCAGTTTTATTGTTATAATTTATCCCCATGGATCGTCTAGTTACGTCCTTTATTTTGTCATTGTATATTTTAAGTTTGAAGTGTAATGAAATGTATAAATAATTTATCCCCAGTTATTTTGTCATTGTATATTTTATGTGTAATGTAAATCAAATCTTTTAAATTCTTGTGAATAAATATTAAATTATTATTATTATTATAAACCGCTTGTGTCTCAGAACATTGATTGTTGTTGTCAATAGGCGTACGGGCAAGGGGGGGGGGGCAGCTACCCCCTAACTTTTGGACAATCTGTCGTTTCGAGCAGACGGGTCAAGTGGAAAAACAAATTTCATCTAGTTGGTAAAATAAAGTGCCTGAAATCGAATAAAACACTAATTTTACTTTTCTTTTAATTGAATACCACGAATTTGGACTGAATTGTGACTATGGATTAAAACATTTTGTCTGGAGCCACTCTACTTTCGGGCATCGATTATTATTTGTGAATGCAGCTGAAACAGTTTGTGAATGGTTGGAATTCTGGTCGGCATAGAGTGAAATTTCGGTTACAAACTCATTGGACAACTGTGGAGTTGCTTAACTCGCGGGCTAGAATAGCAGAAAAACGCATTTGCGGCAGTTACCCTTTCAAACTTTTCTCCAGGAGGGCGAGCCACACACCCCGTGACGATTGTTTGTTTGGGATTCGGGTCAGCCATCTAAGGTAGGCTATATTGGACCAAACTGATGTTGCTGTATTCAAGGGCTGGAATAGCAGGAAAACGCGTTTTCGGCCATCAATTTGTTTTTTGGGTTTTTGTTTTGTTTTTTGGAGGGGTGGCGGGGGCTAACCCCAATTTTTTTGAGCATTTTGAGCCATAATTCAGGAAGTTATGATCCGATATGCGCAAATATCGAAAGGAATCAAGATATTTGGGTTATAAGCACGTATATCAAGTTTCATCTAAATCGGGTAAAAATTGTTACCTCTACAGTGAGCATAACCTAAAAACGTGATTTTTCGTATAATCAAAGGCCATAATTCAGAAAGTTATGATCCGATATGCGCGAATTTTTAAGGGAACCCAGATCGTTTGGTTTTCAACATGTATTCCAAGTTTCATCAATATCTGATCAACATAATGACCTCTAGTGGGTCCACAACCTTGATATACTATATTTTTACACTATTTGCGTACGAGGGACGGCTATCTTGTCCGGCACTTTTGGTCCGATTTTCAAGAAATGTAACAGTGATATATTCATACGGTTTTTTTTAAATCGGATAATAATTGTGACCTCTTGAGTGACCACTAGCTAAAAACGCGATTTTTTGTACAATCAAGGACCATAATTCAGGAAGTTAAGATTCGATATGCGCAAATATCGGAAGGAACCAAGATCTTTGGGGTATAAACATGTATCTAAAGTTTCATCAACATCAGATGACAATTGTGACCTCTAGAGTGTCCACAAGATATAAACGTTATTTTTTCGTACATTCAGGGGCCATAATCCATGAAGTTATGGTTCGAAATATGCCAATATCGAAAGGAACCGAGATCTTTGGGAGATAGACCTATATTTCAAGTTTCGTCAAAATCGAATAAAAATTATGACCTGTAAAGTATCCACAAACAAGTTGTGGACGGACGTCCGGAGAGACGGACAGGGGCGACGACAATATACATCCACATGAAAATAGATATATAATTACCTTCTAATCAACCCATTCAGAATGAACAGAGTGCGAATTATTGCCAACAATTCAATTAGTAAATCATAAAATGACAACAGATAGCAACAATGTACTAGGATAGATTGGTTCGTAGCATCAACATACGTAGCCAATTTGATTTCGTAACCAAGGGTTACCGAGGATGAGCTAACATGAGAAATGAAGAAGTTTATACTGCGAGACCATTGTCGAACATTGGCAGGATAATGGAGGTTTTCTCCGGGTCCTCCCGTTTCCCCCTACTGCTAAAGACCCCTACGCGCAAGCAAATTGTTGAAATATAATTGAACCATATGTTAATCCTGAAATAACCTAGTTTGTGTCGAGTGGACGTTAAACCCATGTCTCTCTCTCTCTCCCTCTGAAATGAACAAGCTGGATGAAACAGTAAATGAAATACAGGCAACCGTCGGCAGGGCCAGACTAAGCTGACAATGTCAGTCGGCGCTTGCACCAACAGTTAAAAGGGTTTATTGTCCGGTTGCTTACCGTAGCTGCTCAAGTATTCTACCCCACAAACTTCCTTTAGAACTAATTTAATATTAGGGCCCTATAAGCACCCCCAACCCACTCTCCGACGCTGGTCATCTTCACAATCTTGAAAAATAGCAGATATGTGAAGGTCATATGATCATTATTATATTGTTCTATCATGTCCATTAGCGTTAAGTATCATTAAATCCCTGGTGTCGAACAAAGACATTAATCGCCATTTCATTTAGTCCAATAAACACTTTTCTGTATAGCAGAAAGACAAAGAAACAACCCAGATTATTGATTTTCAATAAATATTTCAAAAGGCAATATATTCATAACTTCACTCATTCCATTCAAATATTTTTTGTAGCATAAGAAATAAAACCCGAACCCGGATTACTATCAGATTATTTTTTTTTCCATTAATGAAAGTCTCGAGAAGAAAATAATTCATATTGATTTTTATGATGGTAAATAGACAAAAAAAAAATAACCCTTAATGAGTTTCCATCAACAATTCGGAAAACAAATACCAACAGTTCATACAAATACCAACCTCCGGTGAAGTTTGGAGATAAACTTCTTGGCAAGCAATCGTATTGTGTGGAAGGACAGATTACCATTATACTTTGGTTGTGTTGGGTGATTAACTTTGTGACTAGCAAGCATTTAGTGTGTATGGATACAATTTCCCGCTTTTAGTCGGTACATGGACAATTTCCCGCTAAACTTTGTTTGGTATCGGTGTTATTGGGCATCAGCTTCTTGGCTAACAATCGGCTTTAGATAGATTGGTACAAGTTATTATTTCTGGGTTTTAATCACCACTTGACATTGATTTACAATTGAAATATCGGAGAGGAATCTGAACCATATCAAACAACTCAAGTTCATGTTGAGGTCTCGGCATCTTTGCTTTTGATTTGCATCTCTAACCAATCCTTTGTCGCATAACCAGTCATGGAGATGGGGTGGTCCTTCTGTCTTATCATAATGTTCTCAAAATATTTGATGGTCATCTCGGGCAATCGTTATTCCAAATTTACACAAACGAATGTTTTTAAACACTTTAAAGATTTGAGTATTTTATCAGAGAGGAAGATACGCTCGTTACTGGAGTGTAATAAGTTGTGTCTTACCACTGTGGATTGTAGAAGACTTTTGTTTGATAAAGAAACCAAACTATGTTCACTGTACAATCAGGGTGAAAACTGTTTGACAGATCCAGATCTGACCAATAAGGTTTGCTACAGACTGGTAAGTAGTCATATGGGAGCCCTCCGTCCTGCACCATTGGCAAGATGAAACTGCGCCGGAAAATCTCGAAGAACGTTTTCGATCAAACCCTTGAGGGAAACAGAAATCCGCGTCGTACTCAATGAGACACCTCGGCTCCCACGGCGCTCGTCACTACTGACACACCAGATCCATTTCCTGTACATGATGGCGTTAGGTATATGGATCGGCACAAGTGTACACGTCCCCAAAAACATAATGGAAGCCGCGATGCCTCATTTTGGACTACAGGAATCACCACTAGGAATATCGGCTCCAACAATGATTCAATTCCGTTCGGTATTTAAAACAAAAATATGTGGAATTAAAATTGCATCGATCTATGTTGTTCGAAAGGCAATAAGCCCAAACCACCAGTTTGTTGTTCACGAAAATGTTGTAGTATTGGGTAACTCGTCGCGCCGCGAAAATTTATTGGTGGGCCTGTTTTGATCGTCTGTCTGTCCGTCACACTTTTTGGGACACAATAACAATAGAATGTTCAAACTTGATGTAGGTGTTTATGAGGTCAATGCCTTGATTGAATTCGAAGATAAGCATTGTCTGCTTAGGGTAAGCAGGGATAAGCAATTTGATTGGTCGATGCTTTGGGACACGATCAAGTTAGTTCTAATAAAGTGAGAGTGATGAAACTTGGTGTGTCATCTATATATTTTGGCGGGGTAAATCAGGCTCATTGTTGGCTTGTTCTGATTGGTATTCTGACTGTTCGCGTATTTCACTGAACATAACTGTTTAGAAATTCCAATAACATATGTACCTGAATGTAAATCACTTTATGAACATTCGTATTACTTTAATATATGTCTCGCATGTTGGGGCACAATATAGCCCGGATAGAATTGACGTTCAAACCTTTCCTCTAATAAACCAGCCGTGACGTCATTTTAGTCCTACTCATATTCTGGTCTATAATTCTATGAGCAGAAGGACTGAAATGACGTCACGGCTTGTTTATTGGCGGAAAGTTTACGACTTCTCACGGAGAATGGCGGAAATCGCTAAAATTGTATAATCAATTTCTATAACAGCTATCTATATGTGACGAAGTCCAATGTGAACGATGTCCGATTGGTTACTATGGTGTCAGATGTCACCACGTCATAGAGGGTAAGTTTTATGTTACTATGGCGTCAACGACCGTGCGGAGTCATTTTATCTTCTTTCAGAGGTTGTGATGAGAAAATGGAGACACAAAACAATGAGCAGCCATTGTATTGTCACGTTCTTGTGACGATGATATCAGTGTGAAATTCCGAAGGGCAGGACGATGGGGCGGGGGCGGATGCTGAGCAGGGAGGGAGAGAAATGGGGTTTGACGTCCCCTCGACACAAACTAGGTCATTTCAGGACTAACATATGGTTCAATATTAATTCAATCAATAGGGGTCTTTAGCAATGGGAAGAATCCGGAGAAAACCCACAAGGTTGGGAAGCGACCTTACTCCTTGTCAAGTACAAGTGAGGAATGGAAACCACTCTACTTGACTTAATGACGGAGCTTATAATGCAGCGCGCACGCGTTAACCATTCGGCCTCATAAGCCACCTGGCTGAGCGGGAAATGAAATGCCTACTCGTCATGGTTAGCGCTAAATGATCATAGGTCACGAGATGTAAACATCTCCCCCCAAATTCTTAAACCTAACCCTGGACCTAGCTCCAATGGTTTCTTACAATCCCGCCAACAATCACGTGCCCTAATCTTATTTACATCTCGGCGACCTTGACAAAAATTGAGCTGGCGTTAACACATAGATTTAGCCTACTAGTCATCGGATTCAATCGTGCACTATCAATGAGAAACGTGGAAAGCGGGACTTATGCTTACTTTTAGTCTCAACGCCGAGACAGAATAATGGCATTGAACCTTTTTCCTTCCATTATGTATTGTTTTTTATATTTGCAGATTGTACGGACGGTGTACGGAAGAATGTCGTACCAAGTAAAACAGCCCGTTCTTTTATTCGACCATCTAAGAGCTTGAGAATATTCGAAGTATTTTGTGACTTCGGATATGACGGATGGACATTTATTCTTTACAGGGACGCGACATCTCCAGAGATTAACTTTAACAGAACTTGGAGTGAATATGCCAATGGATTTGGATATAAAAGGGCGAATCATTGGCTTGGTTTAGAGAACATTCACAATGTTCTCCAAAACCATCCGAGTTTTAAACTTCGATATTTTATACAATATGGTAACCCAGCACGCTCTGCTATTGGCCATTATTTCGAGTTCAATGTCAGCAATGATACTGATAATTATAAAATTTCCATCGCATCATTCCTCGATCATTCAAACGTTCCAACTGGCGATTCTCTCACTAATGGTAGTTGCAGCATACACGGGAGACCATTCTCTACTTATGACCGAGACTACAGTAATAATGATTGTCCAGGACGTTTCGGAAGTGGGTGGTGGTTTCTCGATGACCCAGTCTGCTCTCGAGGCAACATCAATGGTAGAAGATCTGGGGACAACTTTGAATCAACATGGCATTGGCTGGATAATCTGGGCAACAGTACTGACATGCATCTAATTCTTTTGAAGGTTGCTAGAGTAGGATAGATAAGAGAAAGGCGGAATTCCAGACTTAAATGCGTCTGACGTCACAATTGCACTGGATCACGCGGGCAACTGATAATCTAGAAGCTCTACGTCATTATGTCACATGAGATTACGTAACAACTCAATCAGACTGTAAATATTTATGATATAATTAATAGTTTTAGTAGTTATATTATCGTAGTGTGATTATAAACAAATTGTATTTTATAATATAATGAATAGTTTTAATTGTTATATCATCGTAGTGTGATTATAAACAAATTGTATTTTATAATATAATAAATAGTTTTAAATGTTACATTATCGTAGTGTGATTATACACAAATTGTATTTTATAATATAATAAATAGTTTTAAATGTTACATTATCGTAGTGTGATTATACACAAATTGTATTTTATAATATAAATAATAGTTTTAGTAGTTATATTATCGTAGTGTGATTATACACAAATTGTATTTTATAATATAATAAATAGTTTTAAATGTTACATTATCGTAGTGTGATTATACACAAATTGTATTTTATAATATAATAAATAGTTTTAATTGTTACATTATCGTAGTGTGATTATATACAAATTGTATTTTAGAATATAATTAATCATTTTAAGTTGTTATATTATCGTACTGTGGTGATACATAAATTGTATTTTAGAATATAAATAATCATTTTAGGTCTAAAATATCTATAGTTATTATACTTTCCTCGTGTGATTATCGTCAAGATGTTTTACTTCATAACGTCCACATGAGGACTTAGTTGTGGAAGTTGTAAACCATAAAAATAATACTAAAATGGCTGTTACCCGGTTAACGCATGCGCGTTGGATCATAAGGTCTGTCATTGAGTCAAGTGACTCGGTTTCGATTCCCCGCTTGTACGTGACAAAGAGTAAGCTCGCCTGTCCGCCCTCCTGGATTTTCTCCCGGTCCCCCGATTTCCTCCCACTGCTAAAGACTCGCTATTTGTTGAGTAAATATATACTCTTCAAAAAAAGTAGGGAAATATTGAAATGCACATACCTATGCAGGTTGTGATATGATAAATAGTCATGGACACTTGACATGCTTTGAGAGTATGTCCAACAGAACCACTGAGCTGCACATGCGACACGCAATGGCGCCATACACGTGGGAGGGGTTCATTGTCAAATTTGACTCTTTAAGAAAGGGTTGATGAAAACTGCCGCGTGCTGGTTTATCCATGTTTGCTTTCCTATCGGTTCTTGCATAGCGTATCTTTGCTCTAGTGTGTTACGTTTAATTTGATCGGGAGACGTGTTCGTCAACGTCATCTGACAACACTGCAAGAATTGGCCGTGTCACTGCAAGAGGAGTGGGTCAGATTGCCCCAAATCGTTATTGGACGGTTGATTTGGAGCATGCCACGACGAACTGGTGGAACAATTACTCATTATTAAAACAAAAATCAAAAACGTTCATTTTCACTTTTGACGGTGTATCTCTTTGCGAGTGAAATGGGGCCGTCAGATAAGCCACCCATATGAACTGTTTATGTTCATGTGTAGGCAAGTGTCCTGTTATTAACATACACTGGTTACCTCTAATAAAAACAGCCGTGCATTTCCGCAGTATTGTATTGTTTCTGAATGTCCCCTACTTTTTTTGAAGAGTATATTTGCCTTCTTCACTATTTACACAGTTACAAGACATTTTACTCTCCTATCACGTGATGCTATTTGCATGGAACATGTGCAACTGGCTTACAGTGATTGAAACTGGTACTGTAACAGGAAGCACACAGGTCAACCAATTTCGGTTGGAAATCAGTTGGTTTCGAAACCAGCCAACTAGAACCCGACGCGCTACTGGCTATACAACGATCTCCCATAGCTCAGTAATGTGGGTCAGACCAGCTAAAGTAGCCTTAGTGTTTGGTATCTGGTCAGCCCTTGTAGCAATCACTATGTTAGTCTATTTGCGCCATTTATTAATTTATATATTTTTCTGGTTGGGAAATTTATATAGGTCATTCTTGGGTTAGGATTATTCACCCCTATCCTGTGTGGTGTGTTCGAATTTTCCTCCCAAAGGTTGGCTAAATCTATTTGTTAAGGCCAGCTCAATTGTTATCAAGGTCGTTGAGATGTAAATAAGGTTAGGGCACGTGGTTGTTGGTGAGATTGTCGGTTAGGGTAAAGCTGCATTTCCTTTAGTACGGATCCGGTCTGGCTCCGGTCCGGTTGCGGATACGGAAAAAACACTTTCATAGAATTTTAGTAAGAGTGTTTCCTTATGTGCGGATGCGGCTTCCGGTGCGGTTTTTCGAAACGGACCATGTAGCGTTCGGTACGGAAACGCATGCGGAACCGTGTCTGTAAACGCACATAAGGTAACACAGTTTGGGTAGCCCGCACGAGAAAAAGCTAAAAGTAGGTTTTTTCTTCTTTTACGAACCTTGACAATGCCGGTGCCATGTTGAAAAGAGGACCATTCCGCTTGAATAACCGCATATAAGGATACACAAACTGCCGTTTGCTATGTCTACTCCCGGACCGGATCCGTACTAAAGGAAATGCAGCTTATCCTTGGTGTTGTTTCAATATATTACGCAATGTCTTCAGCTCAAGATCATCAGGCCAAAAATTAAATGTTTTGTTTCCGGTAACCCGACCGACTAATTACAAAACCTGCTGACTCTTAAATATTTTTTTTAGTGTCAAGAGAAATAAAAAACTTTTTGTTCAACGAGCGACCGTTCAGAATACCTTAAGCCGATCGTGAAAATGCCTATATTACTTGTTGCTATAAATGAATACAAATGTCTTCGTTCTTTGAATCTGCATTTACCGATCAGAATAGGCGGGTACTGTACAGCGAACATTTATTAAGAACTGCCATACTGTTCACGCGAGATTGCTAACTGACGTGAAAATCGAGACTACAGATTTCGTATAGATTTACCACTGCACATTCCGAAAAGCTATAATCGTCACAACCTTCGTTCGAATAAGTAACGGCACGCAATTGGACAAAAACAAGTGAAAGTATATTTCAAACAGGTGGATAGGATCTGCTCGATTGGTATTTAAAACAAGACAAATAAATTCATTAGGACCTATTTCGTGCGACGGCACGATATGATTTTTGCACGATATGATTTTTTAAGTTTTCATCGCGAGTTCTTTCCCTTGAACAAAATGGCCTCCCTACGCAATATTTTGTTTTGTTTTGCATAGAACGATTAAAAAGTCCATTTGCCTCCAAAGAGTATATTTAAATCATAATCTAGCCTCTGATACAATGTTAAACAATTCTCCAAGAACTCCATCCACCAATCTATTCGTGCTTCATGTTCCTCGGCGCTGATTCAACCTAACATAAACATAGATTTTCGCACAGAATATAATGCTACGGTAGATCTACTAGATCTAACAATGTAACATTAAAAAAAAATCCTATCTACCGACCCTACCCTATTTTCCATCCGTTACAGGAAACAGAACCTTTTTTTTTATTTTGTCCTAAAATAACTTAAAATACAGACACGTGCATTCCAATGAAATACGTCACACGAGTTCAATACGTCATCTAGTATAAATAATGTAGGATTGGCAAGTTGCCCGTACATTATTTGAAATGATAGTACCCTAACATCAAAAGATGACGTCACATTACTATATTGTTCTAGTATGGCCATTAGCGTTAAACACGACTAAAACCCTGGTGTAGAACAAAGACATTTATCCCCGTTTCTTTCAGTCTTTATTTCATTAAAAACCTTTTGTAGCATAGAGAAGAAACCCGACGGGATTACTGACTTTCAATAAATCGTTTTGAAAAGAGAATAAGTTTTATGGTTATCTCTTGTACAGAAAACCGGATATCCATAGTTAATGCGATTATATATAATGCGGTAGCTCAAAAGGGGGGGGAGGGATAATCGTCACCCGAGAGGGAGAATTTATGAGAATTTGCGTGGTGATCAGGGTTGGTGGGGGAGGGGGGTCTGAGATACAGGGATTGGGATTGGATGGGCACAATGTCTTAAATTGGAAATGTTGATGACCCTAAGTATGTTTATAGGACTGTTTACTTTTGTGACGGGGTTCGGGCTGTAGGCAGGGGTGTGATACCTACTAATGGTTGGAAATATACTCTTCAAAAAAAGTAGAGGATATTCAGAAACAATACAAAACTGTGGAAATGCATTGCCTACACATGAACATAAACAGTTCATATGGGCGGCTTATCTGACGGCCTAATTTCACGCGCAAAAGTGAAAATGGACGTTTTTGTTTTTTGTCTTAATAATGAGTAATTGCTTCAGCAATTCGTCGTGGCATGCTCCTAATCAACCGTCCAATCACGATTTGGGGCAATCTAACCCACTCCATTTGCAATGTCACGACCAATTCTTGCAGTGTTTTCGGTTGTGGTTGACGTCGACGAACAGTTCTCCCGATCAAATTAAACGTAACTCACTAAAGCAAAAATACGCTTAACAGTAAACCTTATGCAAGAACCGATAGCAAAGCAAACATGGATAGGATAAATCAGCAAGTGGCAGTTTTCATCAACCTTCCTTGAAGTTTCAAATTTGACAATGAACCCCTGCAATGTGTATGGCATGTCGGACGTGCAGCTCAGTGGTTCTGTTGGGGTAATACGTTCATTTGTGAACATACTCTCAAAGCATGTCAAGTGACCATGACTATTTATAATATCACAACCTGCATAGGTATTTGTATTTCAATATCCCCTACGTTTTTTGAAGAGTATAAAATAATATTGATATTAATGACGATCATCTTATAGATTAGTAACTATAATTTATAGCACTGTACCCTACGCCCCAACCCTGGGGAGCCACCAGACTAACGATGAGAAAGCAAAATCATATCTTAAACAAGAAATATTGTAATGAATTAATAAACCAAATCCAACCACGTCCAGTCTATGCATGGAATTATATTACGGTCATCTACAGGCATTGGGTTATATCATGGTCATTTACAAGCATAGAGCTATATTATGATCATCTACAAGCATGGAGTTATATTATGATCATCTACAAGTATGGAGTTATATTATGATCATCTACCACCATATTGGATATTATCAAACACAAAATACAATTCTTCAACGGGATGACCATCAAAATAACGTCTTGTTATATGGCGTTACCACACCTTCCGGTGGGTGGGGTATCTGCTTGTCAGTGTTGCAGGACAGAGGGCCTGACAAGGACGGGGTGAAAAACTGAGGTTCCATGTACACATTGACGTGCACGTAAAAGAACCTTTGACAGTTGAGATTCGAAATTGGCAGGATATCAAAATAACGTCTTCTTACAGTAAGTGATTTTATACCAGTTTCCGTGTCCGTGCTCAATGGCGAAGGGCCTGCACGTAGAAGGACCATTCGTGGTTGGGATTCGAAATTTACAGTATTCCGTAGTGCCGTTGACCCGGCAAAGTGTCCCTCGCAGTACACTGTAGGGCGTATGTCCGTCTTCAGAAAGGGTAGGACATTAAGTCATATTTCATTTATGTTTAGCAAAGTAACTCCTATAAAGTTTGTTGCAGGCATCTTCGTGCAAATGAAATGAATGGGGTTTAACGTCCTACTGTTTTGCTCCGAACTGGGCTAATGAAGAAGGACATACGCCATACAGTGTGCTATGAGGGAAATTTTGCCCGGACAGCGGCACTACGGCCTAGGGATATTTTACGTGCACGACTAGACAGCTTTCCTTGTCAGCCCCTCCTTCCTGCATCACTGACAAGGGAGAACCACGACGGAAAATCTGGATGATCTTTCTCGGCCAATGCAGGGATCGAACACCCGAACTCCAGGCTAGCGAGCAAAATATATCAGCTAAATGAGATTATATTTACGACGTTCTGATAATGGCTTTACAATTAACATTTATACCTTTTTATATGAACTAGAGTCAGATTAATGCAAATTGATTTTTATAATGGTGAACAGATAAACTATTAGGGACCCAAAACAAAAATCTTAATGGGTGTTTTCATCACTACATCGGATATAAAATAAAACCTCGAGCTGGTATAAGCAAGGTCATACAAATACCAACCTCCTGTGGAGTTTGAGGATCATCTTTTTGACGAGAAGTCTTGTGTGCATAGACATCTTTCGCTAAACTTTGTCGGTGGGTCAGCTTTTCTGCTAGCAATCGTCTTTGTGTGCATGCTAAACTTTGTTCTTGTTTCGGCGGGTCAGATTCTTGGCTAGTGATCGGCTTGTAGATACGCTGGGGTTGTTTTATTTTTAGGTGAATTAGGTTCTCGGTCAGCAATCACCTTGTGTGCATGGACAGGATACGTTGGTCCATGGACAACGTTCGGCGTTGTTGAGTATCCGCTTTTTGCCTAGCAATTATCTTGAAAAAGATTGGTACAAGTTATTGTTGGATTTTTAATCACCACTTGACGGTGATTTACAATTGAAATATCACAGAAGAATCTGAAACCACATCAAACAATTCAAGTTTTGGCGTTCGATTTGCAACAATTTTGGTATCAGATACAAGATGGGATGGTCGGTCTGTTTAATTATAATCTTCTCGACATATACTATTCAAAAAAAGTAGGGGATATTTGATTTTGGGGGCATAATACTAAAATATGCAAATGACTACGAAAAAAGTCACTATAGAAAATAACAGAAGTTACATGTGACGCCCAAACGCACCAATAGCTACCGCATGGAATGCAGGTGATGCTTGGGATCATCATGGGGGTCCAACCCAAGATTTGCACGACTCTGACTTTGAATGTTACAGTCATTGTGGCATTGAATTCCAGGGTGGAAACATCAGTTTAATTGTATTAGTGACCAGAAAACAAATTTTGATATGCGTCTGCTTACCCAAAATGAAAGGTTACGTGTCCTTGGCATGCTACAGATCGGCATAACACAGGCGGTTGTGGCGCGGACGATGAATGTTTCTCAGTCTGTCATAAGCAGGCTATGGTCCAGATACCGTGATACACAATCTGTACAGGACAGACCACGCTCAGGTCGACCAAGGGCGACAACTCAAGCCCAGGATCGATTTATCCGTACCTTGGCCTTGAGAAATCGTGTCATCACAGCAAATCAGATCAGCGCTCGTCTTCAAACAGACACTGGTTTGAGAGTGAGTGGCCAGACGATTCGGAATCGACTGCATAGGGGTCACCTTCGCGCCCGACGTCCTCGCGTGATCCCTTGTTTGAGAGATCATCACATTCAGGCAAGACGTCGTTGGCGTTGGCATCGTCAACACTGGGATAATCGACGCTGGAGCAATGTGATGTTTTCAGATGAGTCAAGGTTCACTGTTGATTTTT
The DNA here is from genome assembly GCF_932274485.2 of Patella vulgata. Taxonomy (NCBI): domain Eukaryota; kingdom Metazoa; phylum Mollusca; class Gastropoda; family Patellidae; genus Patella; species Patella vulgata. The sequence continues at coordinate 2,972,417 of NC_065880.2, forward strand.
TGGACAGACGTAGGAGGGTGTGGCGTCGTCGAAACGAGCGCTTCCAAGACGTTAACGTCATCAGACATGATCGATTTGGGGGTGGTTCTGTTATGGTGTGGGGAGGCATCACTGTTGCTGGAAAAACGGCTTTACATGTTGTTACAGGGCGTGTTACAGGCCAGTACTACCGGGACAACATCTTGGCAGTCCATGTTGTGCCGTTCGCACGACGTCATGGCCGCCGTTTCATCTTCCAGGATGACAACGCAAGATGTCACAGGGCCAGGATCGTTACAGGTTACCTCCAACAACAGAACATCGCCACATTACCTTGGCCAGCACTGAGTCCCGACCTCTCCCCCATCGAGCATGTCTGGGACATGCTTGGACAGAGGTTACGTCAACGTCAACAACGTCCTGCCAATGTTCAAGAACTTGCTGCTGCGTTGCAACAGGAATGGGACAATCTGGACCAAAATGACCTTAGACGTCTCATTAGGAGTATGCCACGTCGGATCAATGCTTGTTTGGCAAACAGAGGAGGATTTACCCGTTACTGACTTGGTTGTGATGCTGTGGTAACTTTGCTGTTTGACCCCGGGTATCATTTTACCCTTATAATGGTCAGTCTGTGCCTTACTTAGTCTAACGATCATTTGGAATAAATCGATGAATGTGAACTTCATTTCATTTTGTCATTTGTTTCTTCGTCAGTTTCATTAGGTGACTTTAATAACACTTAAAAATCAAATATCCCCTACTTTTTTTGAATAGTATATTTGATGGTCACCTCAGGCACTCGTTATTCCAAATATTTAAAAACCAATGTTTTTCAACACATTAAAGATTTAAGTATTTTGTCAGAGAGGAAGATACGCTCGTTACTGGAGTGTAACAAATGGTGTTCTGCCACTGCGGAATGTTGAAGAATTTTGTTTGATAAAGAAACCAAACTATGTTCACTGTATGATCAGGGTGAACACTGTTTGACAGATGAAGATGTGACCAATAAAGTTTGTCACAGACTGGTAAGTAGCAAAGAATTTTATGGTAGTTCTTATTCCCGCCTGGGTTGAATAGAAGAACGTTAAGTCCATTTCATTTTATTTCTTATCCCCGTTCTAATTGGCACGGGAAAATTGATTCATCTTCTGAACATTAACATTTTGACATCGTGATTTAATTCGATTTTATACAAATAAACTGTTTTATAAACAAGCCTAATGACTCTTATAAATAAGCCTAATGACCCTTATAAACAATAAACAAGCCTAATGACCCTCATAAACAAGACTAATTATAAACAAGCCTAATGGTCCTAATAAACAAGCCTAATGACCCTTAAATAACAATAAACAAGCCTAATGGCCCTTATAAACAAGCCTAATTATAAACAAGCCTAATGACCCTTATAAACAAGCCTAATTATAAACAAGCCTAATGATCCTTATAAACAAGCCTAATGACCCTTATAAACAAGTCTACATTCTCTCTAAGTTTAGCTGAAATCTCTTAGTGGTCTTCTGTTCTATCCAAGACGGGAGATTGTCTTCCGCTGATATGTTATTTTTCTTGTATTAAATGTTTAATCACTTTCCATATCAGCTATCTGTATGTGACGAGGTCCAATGTGAACGATGTCCGATTGGTTACTATGGTGACAGATGTCAAGACATCATTGAGGGTAAGTTTTATGTTACTAGAGTTCACATTTTTTATCCGATTTTGATGAAACTTAAAATATATGTTTATATCTAGCAAATCTTGCTTCCTGTAGATATTAACGCATATCGGACCACCACAATTTCCTGGATAATGGCCCCTGATTATGCAAAAAATATCACGTTTGTAGCTTGTATTCCCTCTAGAAATTACAATTTTCGATTTTAAAAGGCGTTTAAATGTATCAGTGTTACAACCTAATGACGGAATGAAACTGCCGGACACAATGGCCGCTCCTTGTACGCTCAAAGTGTAAAAGTATGCAATACAACGCTTGTTGACTCTAGAGGTCACAATTTTTATCTGATTTTGATGACACTTAAAGTAGCTAAATCTCTAACTCAATATCATCCAAAGTCGTACACGTTAAAAACACGAATTATTTGTCACTTCAAATCAACATTGATGTTGTGATCTTACTGGGAAAAGGTAGGCTTCTGATATCCAATATTTAAGACAAAATAAACATTTTACCATTGGTACACGATTAGTGCGTTTCAGCGTCATTTTTAACAAGTGACCAGAAAGAACGAGGCTAGACATATTCCACACCTCATGTCAAAAGGTGACGCAATATCTTATCTGGAGAGCGTGCGCAATAGGCTGGAATGACCAGACGCTAGAAATTGACATTCGATTGAGACTCATGCCGTATTACGCTGGCCATAACTGATTTGAAATTAAGAGTCAAAACGGAAACAATTGAATGTAAATCAGTTTATATACAATCAGATTACATTATTATATTCGTTGCAACCCATTTGGGCCAATTTCTAGGTTCCAAATATTAGCGATTTAGCTCCTTCAACATGTTGATATCACAGCGATCTTGGCTACTGTCGATATTGGTGCATATCGGACCGTAACTTCCTGACTTATGGCCAGTGACTGTACGAAAAATCGCCCTTTATTTTATCGTGTTCTCTGTCCATCTTTTGCAACCGCTTGTTTCTTCTACAGTGTGTTGGTTTTATATTTTCAGATTGTACGGACGGCGCTCGGAAGAATGTCGTACCAATTAAAGTCGTCCGTTCTTTTGTTCGACCATCTAAGATCTTGAGAATATTCGAAGCAGTGTGTGACTTTCGTTATGGCGGATGGACAACACTTCTTCACAGAGACACGCGATCTCCAGAGATTTACTTCAATAGAATATGGAGTGAATATGCCAATGGATTTGGATATAAATTCGGGAATCATTGGCATGGTTTAGAGCATGTCCACAATATTCTCCAAAACCATCCAAGTTTCAACCTTCAGGTGTATTTGCTCTATGATAGTCCAGCGCGTTGTGCTTTTAGCTTATACGGGGGATTCAACCTTCACAATGTTACAGATAATTATAAAATTACCATCGCATCATTCGTCGATCATCCAAGCGTTACTACTGGTGATTCTCTCACTAATGGTAGTTTCAGCATAAGGGGGAGACCATTCTCTACTTATGATCGAGACTACAGTAATAATGATTGTCCAGAACGTTTTGGAAGTGGATGGTGGTTTCTCGAAGATCCAGTCTGTTCTCGAGGTAATCTCAATGGTAGAAAAGCTGGGGACAATTTCGAATCAACCTGGCACTGGCTGGATAATCTGGGCAACAGAACTGACTTTAATGGACTTAATATAAAGTTTATACGAGCGGGGTGGTAGACTACCTCATGAGAAACAGAGAAGAAGAACGACCAAGTCAACTCACCACAGCTGGACCCATATTGGGACTAAGATATAGAATCAGAACATTCGTGACCATTTCACGGGGAAGAAGGTTTGACAAAGGGTTTCTGATAGATGGGACCCTAGTGAAGACATTTATTGTTTGCTACCTCTGAAAACTACGGACTAACTTCAGAAGAAAAGCATATCCAAGATGGCGGCCGGAAATATAAACATTGTTGACTAAATGACCCATGTAATATTGCATTTTTTATGTTTTGTTGGTCATTCGGCCTAATGATTCGCTCGAATCAGACGTTTGGTGTAATTGGCCGAATTATATTCGAATAGTTTGTTCCGCTAAATGTAGAATTCATTAGCCAATCACCACTCATATCGAGAAGTGACGTGATTATTTGAAGACATGGTCGGCGCCATGTTCAATTATGTGACGTGAAAGGTGATGCAATCGACTGGTGAATCGGGCGAAGCATTCGCCTAGTGTGACCACCCATTCGACCGAATAATATTCAGTGCCGATTGATTCGGCTAATGTGTCCACGGCTTAATTTGTGATAGTTCCGCTTCATCCCACAAATGGTTGATCTAACATGGCGGGCACATTCCAAAATGTCAGTAGCAACTTGCGCGAAAAGTGGTTTTCAATACCAATGCCAATACACGCGTGTGATCAGTTGTTTCATTGGACACGGAACACGAACTTGCTATTTTCAAGCTGGTAGAACTAATTTGAAAGGAGATACTAAAACTGAGCATTGTTATGACAACAGACCTACCCATGTAATAATAACTATCATAATTTTTTCCGGACATCGATGGATTGTATCCTCTATATTACACCTATCATAATACGCCTGTCAAGAGTCTGAGAAGCATTGTTAATTTTGGAGTTATGGACTGAGAAGTCCTTTAAAGTTACAATTTCATATTTTCTAAGAAAGTCAAAACATAATTATTTCTATGTCTTTTGCTCAATAGGTTGTCAACTCACTATTATACGATCATAGGTGTCATTCTCACACTTAAAATTCATTTACATCGGAAATAATAACGCAATTACCTCCCTTGTTTTCTATTCTCCACCATGGAGTAGTTATCTTCAAACGTTTGAATTTGAAGATGAAAATGAAATTTTTACCAATTTCTCAACTGGCAATAAGGAATTTTAGGATTAATAGGATTATTCTTTAACAAGGTAGGACTGTTTATAGATACCATCTATTTTAAAGATGGGTTCCCAGAAAAGTATTTATCGGGTGGTTTTTTCCAATAATGGTTTGGCAATTATGGTATGTATGGAAATTAGAAACATCCAATCTTACAGGACAAATACTGGATTCCCTGAAAAACACCCATGGGGCAAGCACTGGGCAAAAATGTCAGGGTATCCTTAACTGACAACCCGTCAAATAGTGGACACCCTCAAGCGTGACGTCAAAGGATGCGCGCGCAGCTTGTATGCGGTCATTGCTGTTGGGAGCGCTCTGTGTACATCATTGTATACTAGTTGATAATGTGATGGCGAGGGCTTGATAAAAAAATGAGAGACTGAAACGTTCAACAGATTCTGAGATTAAACTGCGGAAAGGGAAATGGGCAGAAGATAATCACAGAAATTACTTAGGCTTTGATATTTATGGTAAATGGACAGCGATTAAATATAAACACGCTTATTGAGTGTTGGTAAGTAAGAATGGCTTCTACTTTTGCTTTCGAGTTTTTAATCAGATAAGGCTGGTACTACGTACGTAGTAGTGGATTTCGTTTGAGATATAGGGACCTAATTATTGAAGTATGTTAATGTTTGTTTTCTAAAGAGCATTTTGTTTTTATCTCGGCTGATTTATGAACTCGCTGTCAAATGAGGTCGACGATTCTCGTTTGCAAGATGTCAGAACCAAAAAACTAAACATTGACTCTTACTCTTTTCACTTTTTGGGCCATGTGATTCCAAGTGAACCACTTAATTCTCTTTCACCATAGGGCTGTCGACTAGTTAAAATATTTTAAGGTCCATGACTGTATCTAATGGACAATTTTGATGCAATTATTACTAACAAATATCCGTACTTCCCAGAACTTAATAAAATAATGAAATAAGTAAAATAGGCATTTATAAATTTTAGGAACCATCACAAGAAAGAAGGTAGTTGTGAGGCAGTTCTACACGACACAAGCTCAACATGTTCATCAAATGTAAGTGTTGTGACCCTACTAATTTCGTAAGATATTGCAATATATAGTTATTTTATTTATATTGTAGATCTACATGTATTTTGTTGTAAATGCAAAACACCAGTCCTTTGTTTGGTTGTTCATTTTCAAAAATGTATTCCATTATCAATTCTATTTTACTCTGATTAAAGAAAGTGAGACAGACAACGAGTCAAGATTACATACTATCCTAGGGAAACCTGTCAATATTTCTAAGCTGGTCAGTCCAGAATGTATCATAAGCAATATTTTGTATTACAGGACTGGAAATTCATCTTATAATCGTGTATTTCTGGGGTTGAACAACTGTCACAGGAAGCAGAATTTCTCTTATTTTATGAGTACAATGTATAAAGAAAAAGCAACAGACAAATCTTTCATTGAGTAAGTATTGAACGAAGCAGTCGCAACAATAGTTACGTCCAGCATAGTGAATTATGGCTTAGTGTCTATGAATAATGGTGCTGCTTTTTATCTATGACAGGTGGTAATTAGTTTATTATCCATAATGTCTGTAAGATTGTGTAAATATGCAAATTAATACCAGATTTTACATCTAATGTAGGTTTGTGCTTTCTGTGTATTGTGTCTTGTCTGTAGACTTGTTTTATGTAATGGTACAGTCCCCCTGCACTTACTATTAATTATTGATATATTTTTTCAGAATATCGGAAGATGCCCCAAATGATCAAGCGGAGTAGTGATGATAAAGATCCACTGTATGTTTATTGATAAGACAATGATATTGACAGCCAAGATAGGGTGAACTTGAAATATCTTTAAATATACGTATACAAGTATAGAAATATGATTGACAGCCAAAATAGGGTGAACTTGAAATATCTTTAAATATACGTATACAAGTATAGAAATATGATTGTTTTCGTATCTCACCTGAGTCGTCCCTGGTCTCCAGTCAATTTTAAATGTGTCTTCACTAGCCTGGATGCAATGAAATTTAAATGTTTTTTCCAATGAGACAAATTATGAATTTTAATTAGGATATTTTATTTTAGACATCATACTGGTGAATTAGAAAACTGCCACCAACATATTTTAAAGTAGCTAAGTCTCTAACTGAATATCATCCAAAGTCTTCGACATTGAAAACACGAATTATTTGTCAATTTAAATCAACATTGATGTTGTGATCTTACTGGGAAAAGGTGGGCTTCTGATATCCAATATTTAAGACAAAATAAACATTTTACCATTGGTATACGAATCGTGTTCTAGTATGTGTTTCAGGTCCATTATTAACAAGGAACTCAAAGAACGAGGCTAGACATATTCCAAAAGTCATGTCAAACAGTGATGACATATTCATATCTGGAGAGTATGCGCAATAAATACTATGTAGACTAGAATAACCAGATGCTAGAGATTGTCATTTGATTGAGACTTCTGGCGTATTTCGCCGAACATACCTTATTTGAAATTAGAGTAAAAAGGGAAATGATTGAATGTAAATCAGTTTACATATACATTCATATTACATTATTATATGCGCTGTGACCCATTTGTGTCAACTTCTAGGTCCCAAGTATTAGCGATTTAGCTCATTTAATGTAGCTACAAAAATATTTTCAAATACCAGCGACACAAGGACATGATATGGAGTAGGGTTGATTATCTATCCATCGTGGCTTTTGTTTGAGTCCCCCTTTTTCCTCCCACTGCTACTAACAACATAGTACATTATTTAGTCCAGAAATGAACTAGTTTGTATCAAGTGGGTGCTAACCCCCTGCCCACCTGCATTCCTGGCAAAACAAAATACAACTTGTTATTCCAAATATTCTTTTTAATTGTCAATACAATATATTACAAAATTTTACAGATTTCACAGGCTGTATTCGAAAAGAACAAAATACTTGGAGTGTGGTTCCTGTAAAAGTTGAGAAAAAATATGAATATATGGTTGATATACTTAGTGGAATACTGGATCAAATTAAAAGTCACCAGGGCCAATCCCTCAAGTATTTCAGTAAACTTGCAGATGATGATCCCAGGAGTATAAAAAGAAATAGTGCAGCTGTGACACCTCCACCAACAAAGGAACTTCTTGCAATAATAAATTGAGATTTGGATAGTAAATTGTACTAAATGTTAAAATTAGAATTTGCTAGATATTTATCATTAATCGTACAGGTAGATAGTTGGATTATCCGGTTCACCCCTATTACTGGTATCTATTATGATTACTGTGTCGAAAAATGCATAAAGTGTCCAGTTGCACTAGGGAACGTTTGTTGGATACGCTGGGGATCACGTGGCTAAGTGGGTAAGACGCTGGCTCGCTAGCCTGGAGGTCGGGTGTTCGATCCCTGCATTGGCCGAGAAAGTTCATCCAGATTTTCCGGCGTGGTTTCCCCCTTGTCAGTGATGCAGGACGGAGAGCCTGACAAGGACAGCTGTCTAGTCGTTCGGATGGGACGAAAAACCGAGGTCCCGTGTACACATTGGCGTGCACGTAAAAGACCCCTTGGCAGTTGGAAATCGATATAAGGGTAGGCCGCAGCCCGGGCAAAATTTCCCTCATAGCACACTGTGGCGTATGCCCGTCTTCATTTCATTTTGTTGAATACGCATTAGTAACACAACTTGGAACAACTCTTCTAATGCCGGTACCAAGACATCTATGCCTCCAAAATGTGGAATTTCTGTATGCTGTATATCTTGCTGTTTCGTTGTAGTTTACCATGTCTACCCATCACATCTCTAAAGTAACCATTGGAAATGGCTAAAACATTTTGATCCATTTCCTGCAGAAGAAATATTTACATAGATATTTAATATGTAATAGTTTTGTTTACTTATTTTGTATAACAAAAATTCTAAATGCATACGATTTTATTGTGAATACTGATTTTTATGTATTATAATGCTTTGAACTTACAATTATGTGAAAATACAAAAAGCTGGTTGGCATCCACAGCAAACACATTCTATATCCACTTCCATCTCTACAGTAGTTGCAAACACACCAGTCAGGTGAACTCTACCTGGTGCTTGAGTCTTGTATCAACAGCATTTATAGTTGTCTGTAAATAAAATGTTGTGTTTAATTACTCTGGAAATTTTTGAGCACATTTAAATCTAGGGTATTTGTTAAAAGTTTAATAAAATGTATAAACCTTACTATAAGTTGTTGTCTTCTATTTTCCATTCGTCCAGCTAATCTTTGTCTGTTGTCCTCCAAAACTGCTTTGCTTGGTGTGCCTCTTGCCCTAGATGTAGAAATACATGTGTCTCGACCCCTGCCCCTACTTCTTACCACTGGAGCTACCGCTAAAGGAGAATCCGCACTTGAACCAGACCTCGAAACAAGACAATGAGTATTTCGAATTGCAGACTTGTTATCAATGGATGATATTATAAGGAACATTTTGAAAAGAATAGATGCAGATGAGGCTTAAAATCCACTTTGCACACAATAAGTTAATTTGAGACTAACATGGTTCAATTTTATTTCAATAATTTGCTTGCACATTTGAGTTTTTACAAAAGTTTGAGTCTTTAGTAGTAGGAGTTGAAGAAACCCCAGAGGTTGGACAGACGACTCGTGTCACGTACATGTCACACATGTGGGATCGACACCATGTCATTTAACTCAATGACCGACCTTATGTTCTAAAGCATACCTATTAGAATCTCCTGCCCCCTGATGAGGAATATCTTGAAAATAAATATATCAATATAATCTTATAAATTTTGTTACAAAAGGGAGTATTGAGCAATTGGGAAGTCTACATTACAGTCTTGTGCACATTGAATAATAAACCAAAGAATGAAAATTTATCTATTATTTTAAGGGACAGGTGTTAAAAATTGGAATACTCCCAAACAAAAAAAATAGTAGCTATGTCCATATAGGCCTATTGCAGGAATTTCTATCAGACAGGCCCTTCCAAGTTATAATATCGCGTTATGAAAGAGTGCTATCATGATATGTGTTCTTGTTTTTTAAACTAGATAGATTAACGTAAAGAAATAAAAAAAGTTAACTGACATTAGTGTAGTGACAAAGATTTTTTTCGGTAAGCTATAATAATCCCGTATCCAATTCCAGACGTCTGTGTACAAGAAGGAATCTTAATTTTAACAATAAAGTCAATTTTAATTACCATTGAACTTTCACTTTCCACAGTTCGTTTTCTTTTTGTGTAATCTGTGTTGACGGCCGCATAAATTCCCCACCTCGGGCTCGGGTCAACACGTCCAGATATGTATGCAGCGATACACGTCGTCTTCAACGAATTCTCCCTCGGCCAAGTCACGTGACAAACATGGACTCTTAAAATAGGTTTTTATCCCGTATGGGGTTTCTCGACGATACTAGTGCTTTCAGAGGGATTTGAAGCAAATTTGTGATGGATTAATTAGTTTGAATATGTTTTTAGTCCAAATATATCACCAAATCACCTAGTTGTACACGGGAATGTATCTTTAAGGCTTTATTTTAATAAATTTTAAAAATATAACTTAAAAATATGAAATTGCAACTTTAAAGACTGAGAATTTGGGCGGACATTTGGGTGTGTCTCATATTGCTAAACACTTAGCATTCAACGCTTCCCAACCATCGCCTCTTGGATTCTGGATTCTGTAATGCGGCATAATGACGAATTGGCAGCTAGCTTTTTCGACTTGTTGCTTTATGTTTTCACGATACAGTGGTACAGACCTGGTACACACTACAAATTGTATTAATGAATCCATTCACAGAGCGAAATCAATTTTAAGTTTGTTCAATGTTTCAAATTATCGCTGTTTCCTTTTTGTAAAATGTTTATTTCATCTAATTTTACATTTTTGAAGTGTTTCTTCTATCAAAAACCATCGCCAAATCTTGTTTCCCGATAAATACTCACGGATCTGGGGATTGTGCACTAACTAATATTATATTTGATATTTTACGTTACGTCTTTATGTTATATCTGATATTTTACGTTACGTCTTTATGTTATATCTGATATTTTACGTTACGTCTTTATGTTATATTTGATATTTCACGTAACGTCTTTATGTTATATTTAATATTTTACGTTACGTTTTTATGTTATTTTTAAAATTTCACGTTACGTCTTTATGTTATAATCTGACATTTCACGTTACGTCTTTATGTTATATTCGATATTTCACGTTACGTCTTTAGGTTATATTTGATATTTTACGTTACGTCTTAAGGTTATATTTGATATTTCACGTTACGTTTTTATGTTATATTTGATATTTCACGTTACGTCTTTATATTATATTTGATATTTCACGTTACGCCTTTATGTTATATCTGACATTTCACGTTACGTCTTTATGTTATATTCGATATTTCACGTTACGTCTTTAGGTTATATTTGATATTTTACGTTACGTCTTGAGGTTATATTTGATATTTCACGTTACGTTTTTATGTTATATTTGATATTTCACGTTACGTCTTTATATTATATGTTATGTCTGACATTTCACGTTAGGTCTTTATGTTATATTTGATATTTCACGTTACGTCTTTATATTATATCTGATATCTCACGTTACATATAGCCGATATTTCACGTTACGTTTTTATGTTATAGCCGATATTTTACATTACGTCTTTTTGTTATCTGATATTTCACATTACGTCTTTATGTTATATTACGTATTTGTAATATATATTATATTTCACATTACGTCTGTATATTGTTTCTGATATTTCACATTTCGTTTGTAATCGTTGTAACACTTAAGAGACAACACAAGCCAGATCGCTCAAATATACATCAAAGCTCGAATATATTTTACTGTTGTAAAGTAAAGTTTGTTTTTATTATGTAATTAAGGTTATCTGAATATTAAAAAAAAAATAATTAAAAAAGGAGTCGTCTTGTACGAAATCGACAGAATAATAGATTAGTATCTATATTATAAATGTATAAATTGGTCAAAGATGGTTGTATGAAATGAATAAGTAAGTAAGTTTATTGCATAAAAATGCCCACGGGGAGCAGCATACAATTGCAAAATGAAATAAAAAAACACATTAGAACAAACACAGAATAGAAACCAAGCGGGGAGGGAGGGGGCTTACATTATAGTTGGTCGATTAAATCAGTTTACGTTGGTTCGTAATTTTATTTTTCTATTTATTAAATTTATGAAGATTTTGCCATTGCGGGAGGGGGGGGGGGGTAATGCATAGTTCACACTGGAAAAAAATTATCGGCGATTGTCAAAGAAACAAATTTTCTCCCGATGGCTCCCGGATATGCCACTGTGCGTGTCGTATGTTTCTTATGGTGAATGCCTGCCTTTATTAGCCCGCTAAAGACAATTTCATTTCTTCATCGACATAAACCAAAATATTCCTCCGGTATCAGACTTGTATCAATAATTTTGTTTAGATCAGTTTGTACGACCGACAGACAGTCAGATCATGTGGAGGACATGTTAATGACATGCGTCAATCGTCAATCAAAACGAAGCATATTTTGAAGTGAAAGTTTATCACACTTTCAATAATCAATCGGTTTGTGCCAAAAGCTGGTAATAGAGGAAATTTGTCGATGGGTAGTTAATCGATAATTACTTTAGATTAAGCGGTTAGTGATGAGTACTAATTGATTTTATTTGATCTTTGTCGGTTGACTTTATACCAATTACAGCATCGAGGTATTCGCATGGGACGAAAAAAATCGAAGTCCTATAATCTTGGCATTCACCTGAAACAGCCATGGTGGGTTGGAGTGCCGAATGGGTAGCACGTGCGCGCTGTATCATAAAGCATGTCATTGAGTCAACTGGTGTGGTTTCGAATCCCCGGTTGTACGTGACAAGGAGTAGGGTTACCTGTCCAATCCCGTGGGTTTTCTTCGGTCCCCCGGTTTCCTCCAATTGCTAAAGACCCCTACGCGCAAGCGAATTATTGAAATAAAACTTAACCATATGTTAGTCCCGAGTGGACGATAAACCCCATCTCTCTCTCTCTCTCTCTCTCTCTCTCTCTCTCTGAAACAACCAACCCTTGACAGGTGGAATTCAATTGCTGGCCGAGGATCAGTGGGTTGGGGGAGACGAGTTGTCTCCCATTACAATCGTCGTCTACCCGTTTAACCAAACTATGAAAGATGTCTTGACAGGTGACACCATGTTAAAACGTTTTATACCTTGCATTAATAATAATAATAATAATAATTTTCTACGACGTTGAACATTCCGTCAGGTTAACTGCTCTGAGGTGCGTTACAAATAATATAGCATAGACAATAAGTACAAGTTTAACACACTTGACGCATTTCATACACAAAATATGACATCAATTAAATTCTGATAATTAATTTGAAACTTATCTCGTTTTTAATCGTTTCTTGATAAATTGATGCCATTCTGAACAATTTAGAAAAATTTCCTAAACTTTTAACCAGACCTACTTGACATGATATGAACTCGTTAGTTGATATGTTTGGGGTTATATAGCCCGCTTGGTACTGACGTGTCAAAAATACTCCATTTCAATTCATTTGTACGATAGGTTTCTATGGTTTTTAATACAAGAAATGAAATGAAATGGGGTTTTAACAACTTACTTTTAACAAAATGAAATGGTGTTGAACGTCCTACTATTCTGTTCCGACTGGGCTAATGAAGATAGGCTTAAGCCATACCGAGTGCGATGATGGACACCGGCACTAAGGCCTACTCATATATCGAATTCCAACTGCTAAGGGATCTTTTACGTGCACGCCAATGTGTACACCGGATCTCGGGTTTTTTGTACAATCCGAACGACTAGACAGTTGTCCTTGTCAGTCCCCTCCCCCCCCTGCACAACTGACCAGGGGAAACAACGTCGGGAAATCAAGATGGACTTTCTCAGCCAATACCGGGGTGGAACCCGGGACGTCCAGGATAACGAGCCAAGGTCTTACTCACTGCCCCCCCCCCCCTCGAGTAATACAATGCGTGTTTAATACAAAATAACGATATTAGTCTTACACAGAACGAAATGAAGTTTGACGGCTTACTATTTTTACACCAACTGGGCTAATGAAGAGACCGGGTAGAATGTTACAAAACTAGGGACCGTTAAAGCACATGTCATTTCCAAATACACGTCTCTGTGGGTCCGACAGACGGCGTTCATTTAACAATCTTCCCTAAACCATGTTTGTGTGTGATAGAAAAGAACTTTCCAATTACATGAAATGAAATGAAATGGAGTTTAACGTTCTACTGTTCTGCTCCGAACTGGGCTAATGAAGACGGGCATACGTCATACAGTGTGCTATGAGTTAAACTTTGCCCGGACAGCGGCACTACGGCCTACCCTTATATCGAATTCCAACGGTCAAGGGATCTTTTACGTGCACGCCAATGTGTACACGCGACCTCAGTTTGTCGTCCCATCCGAACGACAAGACAACTTTCCTTGTCAGGCCCTCCGTCCTGTACCACTGACAAGGGGGAACCACGCCGGACTTTCCAATCAAAGACACCCTGAATATTTGGTATACTACGGGGGGGGGGGGGGGGGGCTTGTATGGAACGACGTCTTTTCGTTTGGACGAAAATCCTAGATCCTGTGTACACCATTTTGTAAAAGGACCCTTGGTAGTTGGAGTATAATTAGGTCAATCTTATATTCGCATATGGGTTTTAACGTCCATTTGATACGTCCACGCCATTTCGGGATCAACACATGGTACAATCATTTTATTTCAATAATTCGCTTTCGCGTAGGGATAGTTAGTAGTTGGGCAAATTTCACGCACCAGCTTTGCATCGAAACCATGCCACTTAACTCAATGACAGACCGTGTGGTCTTAACCGCACGTGTTAGACCACTCGACGAAACAACCCCTCCCATTTTACAACACGAAACCAAATGGAAACCAAATAACAATGAAATGAAATGATATGGGGTTTAATGCCCTACTCTTCTGCTCCTACTGAGCTATGACAAGGAGTAGGGTCGCCTGTCCAACCTCGTGGGTTTTCTGCGGGTTCTCCGGTTTCCCTATTGAAATAAAAGTGAACCATATGTTAGTCCCGAAATGACCTAGTTTGTGTCGAGTGGACGTTACCCCCCCCCCCCCCTCTCTCTCTCTCTCTCCTACTGGGCTAGAAAGATCCAAATCAAACCGGCCTTACGACAGATTGAATATCATTCCCCGATTAATTATTCTTAATTAATAATCCTAATCGATCGCTGATTGATCAAAGATCGATTTATTTTATCATTTGTGTTTTGTCAGAAACTAATCGTCTGTTAAACTTGTGAAAAACTTTCACTTCAAAATATACCGCCACTTTAATCGACTAGTATCGTTTTGATTGGTGATTGACGCAAGTCATTAACATTCCCGCCAAATAATTTGATCGTCTGCCGTCCGTGCAAACCGTTATAAACAAACTTATTGATACAATTCTGATCAGCCAATCAAATCACAGAAATATTTCCTTAAATAACTTCGATGAGGATAAACTATAAAACCAAGAGACGCAGGGTGTGTGAAGCATCAAAGTGGGTTTCAAGCGAGAGTTAACATTTCACTCTAACTGAAGGACAATGTTCTCTGAGGGTCACCATTTCAACCCTGTTCCAACAGACAGTTCCTTCACATTTATGGCGGGAAATAGCACTGATTGCAAATCAACGAATATTAAAGAAAAAACATCCCAGCGACGAAATGAGAGAGAACGAAAAAGAATCGGACACTTAAAGAAACATTTTGGTAATTTACAAACAAAATTACCTAAAGATTGGCAGAATTCAAAAATGAGCAAACTTGATATCTTGTCCAAAAGTATCCGTTATATCCGCCATCTTGAAAATCTGTTGTCAGGGAAGGACTGTAGTAACCAAGAAGTTGATCTGTGGGCCTTGTGTAGTCCTCTTTTAGAAACCGACGAACAACAAAATGGTGGATATCAAACTACTAGAACTGTGACGTATCAGCAACCATCTAAAGCACCAATGACGACATCAATGACGCCATCTCAGGGTCCAATGAATCGCGTTTTACCGGATTACACCATATCCGATTGCGACAAGCAGACCACGAGCACGAGATCCACAGATCTTCAATTCAACATGCTGCCTTTTCAGTCAACTCTAGTGTCTCCCTCCCAAGAGCCATGTTCTGAAGGACAAGCGATGGTGCCGCCAGGCGACTATGACGCAATAAATCACTGGAACGGAAGACCACAGGTGCAACCTGACAAAACGGTGGCAATAAATGCGAATAGAAAGGTTTATGATGGGCGACTCGAACAGATGGAAATTGAATGGAATAAATAGACTGACTACTTATTAAGTAACCGTGCAGTAAACTACAGGCCTATATAGAAAATCTGAAAAGCTGCCAGACTGATAGAAATACGTAACGAAACAACATTGGATTTGTTGTTATTTATGTCGACAGTGGTTTCCAATTATGACTGTCGCCTCCAGTGACGTGGATCGCATGTGACGTCATTTAAAGCAAGTTGTTCCAGTCTACTGGGCGATATGGATAGTGCATTACATAAATTTCTCTTTTACGTCAAATTTAAATTTGGGCGATTGTTGGTGGTTTTCGATATCAGAAATGAGTGCTAATTGAGGAGAACGTTTTCTACATGAACGCTACCTGTATCTATAATATTTATTAGTATTGTCAACTTACTAATTAAATATTAATATTAAATTGTGCTTCATTATATTTTCAGTTTTAGATATAAAACATATTAAATTATTTATTAATTATTAAATTATTTGTTGTTTTCTTGTGAATTTTACGGCACTGGGTGAAACCACAACACTTCTAAGGTTTAGCGCCTGTCATGCTGGCAAGGATTTGAAATGAAATTTAAATGGGGTTAAACGTCCTGCTGTTTTTCCTCCGACTAGGGGGAATTTCGCCCGGACAGCGGCACTACGGCCTACTCTTATACCAAATTCCAACTGTCAAGGGATCTTTTACGTACATGCCGATGAGTAAAAGGGACCTCCGTTTTTCGTTCCATCCGAACGACTAGAGGATATTACTGCCCCATTGGATCTATTGGGGTTTATTATTTGCGGGGTGTTCTATTTTCATTTTTACCCTGGATTCAAAAAAATAAGACATAAACGAAATCAGAATTTAATATTGTTCAGTTTTAAGGAATATTTTGGTCGAGTGGACGTTAAACCAATCTCTCTCTCGCTCCCTCTCTTTCGCTAACAGATGACCTTTCCTTGTCTGACCCTCCAACCTCTGACCCGCCCCCCCCCGACCTGCCAGTTTGTAATTCATTAATCAACTCGTATTCCAGTATCTGCTGACAGCAGTGATGTCAGTATGACGTGTCCTATGACGTGTCAGTATGTCTGAGACGTTTGTTTATCACAAGATGGTAGTTGCGGCGATTAAAACGCTGGCTCGTTAACGTTGGACAACCCCCCCCCCCCCCCCGAGGTCCCGTGTACACATTGTTGTACACATAAAACCACCCTTGACAATACAATAAGTTTAGGGCGTTAAACCCCATTTTATTTTGTTTATCACGACATAATGGCCGTATATATTATCTCAGTAGCCTACTTTCATTTTATTTCACAACTGTGTGTAAATCTCCCGATTGTTTGTACATATTAATACCTGGGTTGGTACCTAGTGGACCATGGATGTTGGACTCCCTGGAATGACACCGTATGTTCCATAGGGCGTAGGGCTCTCTGGAATGGAACCTTGTTTGTCCATAAGCTGTTGGTTTCTCTTTGCTGGTACCATATGGGCCATAGAGTGTTGGGGTCTTGGGGATGTTACCTATTGGGTCATGGGATGTTGTGCCCCCTAGGTTGAAGGTTTAGAGTCGACCCTGGTCTGGTGTAACGCCCATGAGGCTCACAAGGAAAACGTGTCGAATCGGTCGGATGATCAGAAAAACAAGAACCACCAACATCAACGTGTACAATGACGTGTCGTCTGCTTGTCAAACTGTTTGTAAAATTGATAATTTGATATGTCGGATATACTAATTTCACTTAAACTAAAGTGTGAATCGTTCAGCCATAGATCAACAGATTGACGTCTGCTTGTATCGTCATATGGTCCAGTTATTCTCGTCTGCTGATGTTTGAATAAACAGTAAACAACACCAGGCACCGTCTTGAGACTGACCTAGGTAGAAAGAAATGAAATGAAATGAAATGGTGTTTAACGTCCTACTCCGACTGGGCTAATGAAGACGGTCATACAGTATACTATGATGGAAATTTTACGCGGACACCTGCAGTACGGCCGACTGTTCTGCTCCGACCGGGATAATGAAAACGGATATACGCTATACAATGTGCTGTGAGGGAACTTTAGCCCGGACAGCAGCCTACTGTTATTTATAATTCCAGCCATCAAGGGATGACTATAAATAATAATACCATCTGAGCTGAATGATACAACAGAATATTAATAATGATTCACCTAACATCTACCTCTGTACATGCACCAATTATACTTGTTTTTAAACAACAATAGACACATTATAAGAAGGGTCAAATAAGTATACATTTATTTAAAGAAAGAAATAATAAAAAATAAGAAATGAATGCAATTTTATATATTTCCTCATACAATATCCAATAATAACACTAATTGAAAGATTTATATAATAATAATAATATCGTCGTTTATAAAGCCTGTTAATACTGATGGATGGTTTCTAATGTGCTGTTGGTTGTTATATTCACTGAATATTTACTTACAGATCAGGTTTTGTGCCCATATGCACTATCCAAAATTAAAAGGTACAAACTAGTATATACAAGAGAAAAACAAACAGTTATCATAATAAAAGGGTTCCAATAAAACGAATTAGGAAACAGGTAAAATAAAGACATCTGAGTAAGCATAAATAGAAGGGTATCGCTGCCCATATTAAATGCACTGCTACAATGTCTTTTCCATTGATTATATACTGAGCGTCATGGAAAACGTATCACTTAGTTTTTCGAATAACAAAATGATCCTGTAAACATATCTTATTTATTTTGCTTCTTATTGTGAACAATATTCAAATGGGAACACATCAATAACAACACATTTGTACACTTATGGATGTTTAATCTGTAATCAAGGGTACAAAGTCAGAGGGGTCAAAACCAAAAGTACGACACAGATGTCAGTAGCGCGTGTGTCCTCCACGGGCCATCATCACGGTAGGCTACAGCATTAAAGCGACCCCTGCAAATGTGTAGGGCGGTCCGGTGATGAAATGTGAAGCCTCCCCACACCATTACACTCCCCTCACCCCATCGATTCGTTTCGAAGACGCAGCAGTCTGCAATTATGTTCCCCAAGACGTCTCCACACACGTTTACGGCCATCAGCGTGATAAAGATGAAAACGACTCTCATCACTGAAGAGCACACTTTGCCAGTCTACTCTTCTCCATGTCTGGTGTCCTTGAGCCCATATCAAACGCCGCTGACGGTGAGGATATCTCCAACATAAGGTCGTCGTGCACGGAGTCCTACTTCTCTTAGACGACGTCTTACGGTGTTGGCACTTACTGGTCCTTGTCTTCGACGACTACTGCACCTGTTCGAGTCGCTGGGCGGAAAACGGAGGTCCCTTGTACTCATCGGCATGCACGTAAAAGACCCCTTGACAGTTGGAATTGGGTATAAGAGTAGGCCGTAGTGCCGCTGTCCGGGCAAAATTTCCCCTAGTCGGAGCAAAAACAGCAGGACGTTTAACCCCATTTCATTTCATTTCATTTCAAACCCTTGCCAGCATGACAGTTGCTAAACCAGAGAAGCTGGAACCAGTGTTGCTGTTTCACCCAGTGCCGTAAAATTCACAAGAAAACAACAAATAATTTAATAATTAATAAATAATTTAATATGTTTTATATCTAAAACTGAAAATATAATGAAGCACAATTTAATAAATAATATTTAATTAGTAAGTTGACAACACTAATAAATAGCAAAGATACAGGTAACGTTCATGTAGGAAACTTTCTCCTCAATTAGCACTGATTTCTGATGTCGAAAACCCCCAACAATAGCCCAAATTAGACTTTGACGTAAAAGAGAAATTTATGTAACGCACTATCCATATCGCCCAGTAGACTGGAACAACTTGCTTTAAATGACGTCACATGCGATCCACGTCACTGGAGGCGACAGTCATAATTGGAAACCACTGTCGACATAAATAACAACAAATCCAATGTTGTTTCGTTACGTATATCTATCAGTCTGGCAACTTTTCAGATTTTCTATATAGGCCTGTAGTTTACTGCAAGGTTACTTAATAAATATAGCAGTCTATTTATTCCATTCAATTTCCATCTGTTCGAGTCGCCCATCATAAACCTTTCTATTCGCATTCATTACCATCGTTTCGTCAGGTTGCACCTGTGGTCTTCCGTTCCAGTGAATTATTGCGTCATACTCGCCTGACGGCACCACCGCTTGTCCTTCAGAGCATGGCTCTTGGGAGGGAGACACTAGTGTTGACTGAAAAGGCACCATATTGAATTGAAGATCTGTGGATCTCGTGCTCGTGGTCTGCTTGTCGCAATCGGATATGGTGTAATCCGGTAAAACGCGATTCATTGGACCCTGAGATGGCGTCATTGATGTCGTCATTGGTGCTTTAGATGGTTGCTGATACGTCACAGTTCTAGTAGTTTGATATCCACCATTTTGTTGTTCGTCTGCTTCTAAAAGAGGACTACACAAAGCCCATAGATCAACTTCCTGGTTACCACAGTCCTTCCCTGACAACAGATTTTCAAGATGGCGGATATAACGGATACTTTTGGACAAGATATCAAGTTTGCTCATTTTGGAATTCTGCCAATCTTTAGGTAATTTTGTTTGTAAATTACCAAAATGTTTCTTTAAGTGTCCGATTCTTTGTCGTTCTCTCTCATTTCGTCGCTGGGAAGTTTTTTCTTTAATATTCGTTGATTTGCAATCAGTGCTATTTCCCGCCATAAATGTGAAGGAACTGTCTGTTGGAACAGGGTTGAAATGGTGACCCTCAGAGAACATTGTCCTTCAGTTAGAGTGAAATGTTAAAATGTTAACGTTTGCTTGAAACCCACTTTGATGGTTCACACACGCTGCGTCTCTGGTTTTTATAGTTTGCCCTCATCGAAGGAATTTTAGGAAATATTTCTGTGATTTGATTGGCTGTTCAGAATTGTATCAATAAGTTTGTTTATAACGGTTTGCACGGACGACAGACGATCAAATTATTTGGCGGGAATGTTAATGACTTGAGTCAATCACCAATCAAAACGGTACTAGGCGATTAAAATGGCGGTATATTTTGAAGTGAAAGTTTTTCACACGTTTAACAGACGATTAGTTTCTGACAAAACTCAAATGATAATATAATTCGATCTTTGATTAATCCATATAAGGGTGGTTTTCGACGTTATTAGGCTAATTTTAACCAATCATTATAATAAATTACGTCATATTTTACAAATTAGATAATTGACAGCTTGTATCGTATGTAACCAATGCTTGATATATAAAATGTAAAAACGAACTGCAAACAAGAGAGAGAGAGAGAGAGAGGGGTGTTGGAGAGGTATGGATCTTTAGTAGCGGGATGACACCGGAGATAAACCACGAGGTTTGACAGGCGACCTTGTCACTTGATCCCCACCACAACCTCATTAACCTAGGTGGGGGTGGGGTAGGGACTGAATGGTTAGCACGTGCGCGCTGTATTATACGGTCTGTCATTGAGTCAACTAGCGTGGTTTCGATTCCTCGGTTGTACGTGACAAGGACTAGGGTCGCCTTTCCAACCTCGTGGGTTTTCTCCGGGTCCTCCGGGCGCACTATAAATAAGCTGTAATATTAATAATAATAAAGTTGGATTAGGATATACAAGTTAAAAATACGATCAACTGTGGAGTAATCTTCCCGAAAGTCTGCTTGATTTTATAAAATAATCCGATTAGTTTCGGAGAATTATTTTAGTCGTTCGTTAACAATTTGCTCAGGCAGCTCAATAGAATGATTGGTCAATAAGTACTAGGGTTTAAGGCATCTCCTTTATTTTTATAAATGGGGATAATTAGTCGACTAACCAGTCGGACGGAATTATTCCTGTGTCAAACATTAAACATTAAAGTATTTATATAGCGCCTAAACACCAAATGTATGGTTCCAAAGGCGCATGTTTGATTAACAGATCTACCAATTATCCAAAGTGTAATTGGATCAAATAAGTTTTGAGTCTTTGTTTGAATATGTCAATTGATTCAGAGTTCTTCAGATTGCTGTTAGGTGAGATTGAATTCCATAGTTTAGGTGAAGAGAATTGGAAGGATCGTCTACTCATTTGAAGGTTGAATTTTGGGATGACAAGAAGGTCTGAACGGAGAGACCGACAATAATGTGGCTTTGATATTAATTCTCTTATGTAATTCTCTTAATACAATATTAAACACAAGAACATATGTAGGTACCAATGCATGAATGATATTTCTTTATACTCGTTCATGAAAGCATCTTCGCCAGGAGATTTATTTAATTTTAGTATATTGTCACCCCCCAACCCCCAACTGAGAAGGGAGGGGATCACGCGAAAGTTTTGCCACCAAACTAGAACCTCTTGGTTAGTAAGCCAGTACCTTATTCGCTGAGCCACCGTACTAGGAACAGATGGGTCACCTCCTTTAAACATGAATTTAATAATGTCTGTCCTTCGACCTAGGTTTGGGATCACGTGGCTAAGTGGGTAAGACGCTGGCTGGCTAGCCTGGAGGTCGGGTGTTCGATCCCTGCATTGACCGAGAAAGTTCATCCAGATTTTCCGGCGCGGTTTCCCCTTGTCGGTGATGCAGGACGGATGGAACGAAAAACCGATGTCCCTTTTACATATTGGCGTGCACGTAAAAGATCCTTGGCAATTGCAATTCGATATAAAAGTAGGCCTTAGCGCCGCTGCCCGGGTAAAATTTCCCTCATATCACACTGTATGGCGTATGCCCGTCTTCATTAGCCCAGTTTAGGAGTAGGACGTTAAACCCCATTTCATTTCGACCTAGGTGCTAGACGGAGGGCCTGGCAAGAGACAATGGAAAGTCGTTTGAATCAAATGAAAGGACCCCGTGTACACATTGGCGTGCGCGCAAACATCCCTTGATGGCTGGAATTATAAATAACAGTAGGCTGCTGTCCGTGCAAAGGTTCTCTCACAGCACATTGTATAACGTATATCCGTTTTCATTATCCCGGTCGGGGCAGAACAGTAGTCCGTACTGCAGGTGGCCGCGTAAAATTTCCATCACAGTACAAAGCATATAGTGTATGGCCGTCTTCATTAGCCCAGTCGGAGCACAACAGTAGGACGTTAAACCCCATTTCATTTCATTTCTTTCTACCTAGTGCAATCTCAAGACGGTGAACTGGTGTTTACTGTTTATTCAAACATCAGCAGACGAGGATAACTGGACCGTATGACGAAACAAGCAGACGTCAATCTGTTGATCTATGGCTGAACGATTCACAGTTTGGTTTAAGTGAAATTAGTATATCCGACATATCAAACTATCAATTTTACAAACAGTTTGACAAGCAGACGACACGCCATTGTACTCGATGATATAGGTTGTACTTGTTTTTCTGATCATGCGACCGATTCAACACGTTTTCCTTGTTAGCATCATGGGCGTTACACCAGACCAGGGTCGACTCTAAACTTCCAACATAGAGAGCACAACATCCTATGACCCACTAGGTACCATCCCCATGCGCCCAACACTCTATGATCCATAAGGTAGCATCCCCAAGACCCCAATACGCTATGATCCAGAAGGTACTATCCCCAAGACCCCAACACTCTATGGTCCATAAGGTAGCATCCCAAAGACCCCAATACACTATGATCCAGAAGGTACCATCCCCAAGACCCCAACACTCTATGGTCCATAAGGTACCAGCCAAGAGAGACCAACGGCCTATGGGCAAACAAGATTCCATTCCAGAGAGCCCAACGCCCTATGGAACACACGGTGTCATTACAGGGAGTCTAACATCCATGGTCCACTAGGTACCAACCCAGCTATTAATAGGTACAAACAATCGGGAGATTTACGCACAGTTGTAAAATAAAATGAAAGTAGGCTACTATAACTTCCATGTTGTGATAAACAAACGTCTTAGACATACTGACACGACTGACATCACTGTTGTCAGCAGATACTGGATACGAGTTGATTAATGAATAACAAACTGGCAGGTCGGGGGTCAGAGGTCGGAGGGTCAGACAGGAAAGGCGTCTAGTTGGTCGGTATAGATCATCTGTTAGCGAGAGAGAGAGAAAGAGAGAGGGAGAGGTTTAACGTCCACTCCACACAAACTAGATCATTTTGGGACTAACATATGCTTCAATTTTATTTAAGTAATTCGCTTCCGCGAAAGGGATCTTTAGCAGTAGGAGAAACCGAGGGACCAGGGGAAAACCCACGAGGTTGGACTGTTAGTTATAAGGTTATGGTATATTTCCGAGAGTAAGACGCGGGTTCGCTTCCGGTATTAACTGAAAAAATTCATCGGGTTTTCCGACGTGGTTTGCCTTTGTCAATGGTGCAGGATGGGGGGTCTGACAAGGACAGCTGTCTAGTCGCTCGGATGGGACAAAAGACCGAGGTCCTGTTTACACATTGGCGTGCACGTAAAAGATCCTTTGACAGTTGGAATTCGATATAAGAGTGGGCAATAGTGTCGCTGCCCGGGCAAAATATACCTCAAGCACGCTGTCTTCATTATCCCAGTCGGAGCAGAACAGTAGGGCGTTAAACCCCATTTCATTTCCTTTCATTTCCATTACTGTATTTAAAGGATATACCATACTAAAGATTACCAAGTTAAACCCATGTTAAAGGTAAAATATACCATTGTATCATTATATGGTCTCAGATTAGTCATTACGTCCATGTAGTTCCTCCATTTAGAACTATTCTCCCTTTCCCCCACCCCTCAGCTTTTGTTAACTAATGTGTTATGAGGGAACGTTTGGCAGGACAGCGGCACTACGGCCTAGTCTTATCTACATTCCAACTGTCAAGGATTGTTTATAGGCGACCGCCATCAACAACACGTGATATCCTTAATTACAGAATGTGTTAGTTATCAGTAGTAACAGATTTTTCAATATGACGCCATCCATTGCGATGTTTATAGTAAACACGTCATTTAACTTATCTACATAGCATTTTTTGCAGAGCCGTTTCAGGTCAAAATACCCCTCAAACCACATTCCACGGTGTGTTATTAGTCTCAACACCTACAGAGAAAACAAAACTAAAAATGATTTTATACCGTGTTTGGTTTATTTTTCAACATGAAAAGTGACTCTTGAATCGTAGTCTGAAACAAAATAAAAGAAAATATTACAAATGTCGTATTTATCTCATCTCGTGAGACCTCGATATTCCACGGCTTGCTTGGAGATAAACACCCTATATTAAATCTTTTATTTATTAAATAATAGGTAATGTATATTTCACCAAATCTATTCTAAAATAAACAAAGAAATACTTTTTTAATATTTACCATGAATGTGGTGCACATTTGTTGATCAATTTTGATAATAAAATGAAATTAAATTTAACGCCCGTCTGTACTAATAAAGCTAATGTAGACGGACAAACGCCATGCTGATTGCTATGGAGGACACAAGTGTTTTATTGAGTAGGCTACACGAGATCTCGGTTTCTCGTCCTTTACCACCAACAACGAGAAACTACGCTGAAAAATCTATTATCGAAGCTGTTGGTTAGTGAACCAGCGCCTTACTCATCGGGCCACCGTGGCTCACTATGGAACTACACACAATTTTGATAGTATCCATGTCGTCAACGTGACGTCATTGTCTATTATTCGCCACGAGAAAATAAATATTACCATTCATGACGTTATTCTTCTTCTAGGTCAAAGTCTTCTTCAGTTACAAACCTCTCCAGTTCTTCCAAAGGCTCAGCACTCTTCTTGAAAACATCTTCGACTTCATTGACAACCAGGTCTCTCTTCGCTCTTCGTGGAGCAGCGACATCTCCACGTGACGAGAGAGTGATGGACAAAAGAATTACCAAGATCCCAAATACAATTAGTTGCCTCATCTTCAAATAAAAAAGGGACACAATTCATTACAATTTATATAGCTACAACCGAAAATGAAATGGGGTTTACCGTCCAACTGCTCTGCTCTGACTGGGCTGATAAAGTCAGTTATACGTCATACAATGAGCTATGATGGACATTTTGCCCGGACAGCGGCGCTACGGCCCACTGTGATATCGAATTCCAACTGCCACCGCGCCCCCTATAGCCGTTTCTCGTTTACTTAATGGCTGCGATAAAACTGCTTAAAGGTGCATTATTTAAGATTTATATAAAGAGCTATCATTTGTTGTAAACGTTACTAGAGAGAGATAGAGACAAAGAGAGAGAGAAAGAGAGAGAGGGGGGTGTTAACGTCCACTCGACACAAACTGGGTCATTTCGTGACTAACACATGGCTCAATTTTATTTCAAAAATTCGCTTGCGCGTAGGGGCCTTTAACCGTGTGTGTGTGTGGGGGGGGGGAACACACGAGGTTGGACAGGCGACCTTACTCCTTGTCACGTATAACCGGGGAATCGAAACCACGCCAGTTGACTGAATGTCAGACCGTATAATACAGCGCGCACGTGCTAACCATTCAGCCCCAATCCCACCCCATCTAGGTGAATGAGGTTGTTGTGGGAATCGTGTGACAAGTAGCAGGTCGCCTGTAAAGACCCCTACACCCCCCCACCCCTCTCTCTGTGTCATACCCTCTCTCGCTCTCTATGGCTTGACGCAATTTAAAGAATAAAATGTAATTGGTCTTGTAAACACTGTTTAAGAACCGAAATCAGGAATAACAATGCATCAGTTTGTTTTTTCATTTTATAAATCAAGCACTGGTTACATACGATACAAGCATCGATTACAATAAAGTCATGCTCTCAATCCCTATCCACACAGACTCGCTAGTCTGCTGATAGAAATTTCTACATCTTCATCCTCTAGAATTTAGCGGCCTCGAGATATGATAGTTTTGTAGCTTTAGATTGGGACTTTCAATTATCCAATTGGTCAAATATGACATAATCAATTATAATGATTGGTTAAAATTAGCCTAATGACGTCGAAAACCATCCTTATATGGACAGTGGAAACTTACCACCAGAAGTGTCACACGTGTTATCTGGTGATATTTTGTTTTCACATAGAGCTAGCCATGTTTTATTTTTGTAACTGTGTTATGTGTAAATCTGTCACTCATCATTTGAGTGCATGAGATTTGTCCCCAAGTTCACAAAGCATTTTCAGACTTAAGTTAAGAATTTACTCAACTTTCAAATACTGTTTACGAGAAATATCTTTGATTCAGAAACACAAAATTTTGTACATAGTTTCTTATTGATGTATTTGATACACTAAAACAATAAAAGTTTTCTAAAGGGCTATATTTTAGTTAAAATATTTGAGTAAATTCTTAATTTAATTTTGAGAATCCTTTGTGAACTCGGGGCCTGACTTCTATACAATACATGTAATGTGAACCAAATAATTAATTAAAGATAAAATATAATGCCATTATTAATTTAAAGAGTAAAACTTCTATCAATCTTGCTACAGTAGCAATATTAACTTAGTCCATATATAAACATACATTCAGAGGACAACGACAATTAACAAGGGTTAAAAGATTTGACATGCTTTACTAACTTCCTTTAAAAAAATTCCGGCGTGGTTTCCCCTTGTCAGTGATGCAGGACGGAGGGTCTCACAAGGACAGCTGTCTAGTGGTTCGGATGGGACGAAAAACCGAGGTCCCGTGTACATATTGGCGTGCACGTAAAAGATCCCTTGGCAGTTGGAATTAGATATAAGAGTAGACTGTAGCGCCGCTGCCCGGGCAAAATGTCCCTCATAGCACACTGTATGGCGTATGCCCGTCTTCATTAGCCCAGTTTAGGAGCAGAACAGTAGGACGTTAAAACCCATTTCATTTCATTTCCCTTTAAAGTGCACATAAGATGGTCCCGGAAACTTTGAGATACGTGTAGCCAATGGTTACTATATCCACTTTACGGCAAGTTCACGCCAATCTGGTTGAAATTATTTCAGTTATCTTCACTCAAAGCCGTAAAAATAGACCTTCCGTAAAAACGGCTTTGCCAATTATCGAAAACACTCTTAATCCCCTCAGACGCCAGTGACGTCACAGTGACCGAATGCATATTCGGAATGTTTATTCCTTAATTACTAATATACAGCCGGCATGTGTATTCTTTAACGCCTGAAGGATTCCTTAATCCCCCTAATTAAATAAAACAATTGACTACGGAATAATTTGTTTAGTAATTCATTTTAATTTAAGATCCAATTTAGAGTGCCTACAACTTTTAAACTTTGAAGTCCTGAACTCTTAATTAATTTTTTACAATATGGTACTTATTGGACGAACACTTTTAATATGTAAATAATATACGGGTCCAGCTATGTGGTTTTTACTGCGAGCACTTCGCTTTTCCACATAAAGTGTAGTGTCGTTAATATCTGTCATTAATTAATCAATCCGACTATAAAAGTTATACAGGCATGGGTCATAAATTAATTTACACGTTGGTGTTAGCAGTGAGTGTTAGTGGAATTAAAAATGTTGATTAGGTAATTATCTTTTTTACGCCGGCCAGATCAAAGACATCACTCTAAGTGGAACGTGTGCGTGATACCCCACGAACGAACTAATGGTAGAATCACACACACACACACACACATTAATTGTATAAAATAATTAAGTTTTACTAATAAGTTGTTTAAAATTACTATGTTCCCAATAATTATTGCTCACCGGTGTTTTTGTAATCAAGTAGCCTCGTATTATTTGTTGATTGGCGTTTAAACAACATTTAATTGATGGATGGATTAACGTTTTTGATACGATTAGGTTATAATGTCTAACATCGGTTATCTTCTATATAATAAAAGTATTTTACAATTGCATCTCCTATTTTAACTTTCATTATGACAAAGTGAGAAGATGACCCGCCCTCTCTTCCCACGACAACGATTTTAAAACCATTTTTAAAACCGTGTTTTAAAGTGGTTTTTAGATATACAAGAACTTTTAATTATTTTAAATCTGTTTTAAAGTGACGTTTAGATATACAAGAACTTTTTATTATTTAGTGTTTTTACCTAACTTCTATTTTTTATTTAAGTAAATAACTTAATTAAATTAACCTGTCCATAATATCATGCATTATGTATTGGACGTTAAATTTGTAATAAACAACAACAACAGCATTGACAGTTTAATCACTCACCAAACGGCACCAGGAACTCCACGAATGATCCCGTGCAATTTTCGCGGCAAAGTTTAACCTCATTTACTACACCCGTAGTACATGGAACGTACATGATAATAAGATACCAAGCGTTGATTGGCAGAGAAATGAGTGCGATCTATTGTACATGTTATGCATAGTCATCGGAAAATTCCATATTCACTGTAGTTGTTCTTTATGTATAGAAATGGTTATTATTATTATATATAGCTAATAATGAATATATCAACAAATGACTGGCACCATTTGTATTTCTGTACTTAAGTTTGGGATATCAAGTATTACGGGGTTATCCAAATTACCGGTAAATGCGCTAATTTCTTGAGTCATCTTCATTTCACACGTGGCATATTTAAACAAAGGCAGCTTAAATTGATCTACGGCATGATACGGCATTTTAAATTCACTCTAAAATATTCCAATCACAAATGTCTAATCTATACCAATGAAAGACGATAATTCGGTGATTATGATTAGGCCAGTCACGTGGTAATTGGACCGCCAATAGACGCTTGTCCAGTTGCCGTGTGTATTGATATATTGTACATACTGTGAGATATTGTATAGATAATGTATATCCTATGTGTAGTGCCTGTGACGTCACCAGCCAATCAACCGGATTAAGGTCGTAATTGAAAAAGCGTTTTGGCGTTTCGGATACTTAAACGTTAACAGCGGACTTAATTTTAACTCTCTGAGCAGTCTGATTTCAATCCAAAATGACAACTCGGACTCAAGACCAGAAGTCATTTTGGAAATCAGGCA
This sequence comes from Patella vulgata, assembly GCF_932274485.2. Taxonomy (NCBI): domain Eukaryota; kingdom Metazoa; phylum Mollusca; class Gastropoda; family Patellidae; genus Patella; species Patella vulgata. The sequence continues at coordinate 3,002,139 of NC_065880.2, forward strand.
GCTGTACCAGAGGGTTTTAGAGAAGGGAAGCAAAGTAGAACTCGTGTGGATTCCATCACATGTCAACATTAGAGGAAACGAGGAGGCAGATCGACTCGCCAATGAAGGTCTCAAGGACACAGCACCACTCCGCACCATAGACTACAGCATCACGGAAATCTACAGTATGGTCAAAAGACACGCAAATTCAATCTGGGAATTAAATCTCGTTGAACTTGACACATACAGATTCCGGCTGGATGACAAGATCTACACAAAGACAACACTCAATCACCCTAGAAGAGATATTTGTAGACTTATATCGAAGCTAAGGGTGAAAGAGCGGCTGCGAGACTACAAACACCAAGTCATCATCTGTGAGTGCGGAGAAAAATGTACCGCCAACCATGTCCTGGTAGACTGCGAGGTATACGAGGAGGAGAGAAGGGAACTAGTGAGAACAATGGAGACCAACAACATACCATTAAACACTAAGAACCTACTCTTCCCGAGACCAGATCTGAAACTGCAAATCTTCGAACAAATCCACGCCCTAATGGACACAGTTGGACTAAGTAGAATAGTGAAGTAAGAGGGGGTCACGGTTAGACGGGCCCGGCATCTAAACACTAAACTACATAGGGGATTTATACCAAACTGGCAGGATAGTGGAGTAAGGGGGGGTCACGATCAGACGGACTCGGCATCTAAACACTATTCCACCAAAAACAGACACCAAACCTACAGAGTGGGATAGTGGAGTAAGGGGAGGTCACGATAAGACGGGCCTGGCACCTAAACACAAACCCCACAAAGATGACATCTACCAAACTAGCAGGATAGTGGAGTAAGGGGGAGTTACGGTCAGACGAACTTGGCACCTAAACACTATTCCGCAAATAAAACTGATACCAAACCCAGAGAGTGGGACAGTGGAGTAAGGGGAGGCCACGATAAGACGGGCCTGGCACCTAAACACTAACCCCAAACGATGACATCTACCAATCCAGAAGAAGACGAGATCATCTACCAAACGATATGTTTTATATTAAATAAAGGGAAGAACTTCCCACTAAACCAAATCCATGGCCTAAGGCCAAATGGAAAGATTGCAAAATCATATTCTAAAAAACAGGAATCAGCTTCGGCTCTCCTATGTCTTGTCTGCGATATCACTTATGTGGAAGCAGACGTTAAACACCAAGAACGAACGAACGACTTAATTGTAATCAGATTGGTGTGAACTTGCCGTAAAGTTGATATAGTAACCATGGGCTATACATACATGCAATTTAGATTTTTGATCTTAAGTGGTCTTTAAGAAAATGAAACATAAAGTATTAAATGGTATATTGAAATGTTTTCGTCATTGCCGTTATTCATTCTCCTTATCATTTTCGCCTAGGCAGTTCACCATTCCCCATTTTTATAATAAATGAATATTTACCTTTGTGATAATTCTCTGTAACAGTTGACTTCTTGTCTGATTTCATCTGATTTCTTCAGTTGGATATTTTATACTGGTCACTAATACCTGGGGATATTTTTCTACACCTCTCTAGATATAATTATATTTTACACTGTTTTAAATCTAAAGGTATCAAAAGTAATCATAAAATCATTTTAATTTTGCCTTAAACAATATGGGCGGGTGTGTAATTTACAATTGGTGCCAAAGTTTGTCAGGTGTAGACTGGAAGTATCAAATCTGTCTCTCTTTTAATTCTATGACCCTGGGGAGAGGACGAGTATACACACAAAATAATATAATAAACAGTTAAAAGGTACCTGGGCAAAATTCACAGGCTTCCAGTTCGTATGTAATCTAAATCAAGGTACAAAAGTAATCAAAACATTCGTTTAATTTTGCTTCACACGAATGATAGGTGTATGTTTAATTTATACAATATTGAAATATCTGTTACTACTGATGACGTAAGTAACACATTCTGTAATTGTTGTTGATGGTGTTCGATTACTCTGTAATTAAGGATATCACGTGTTGTTGATGGCGGTCGCCTATAAACAATCCTCCTTCACAGTTGGAATGTAAATAAGACTAGGCCGTAGTGCCGCTGTCCTGGCAAACGTTCCCTAGGGTCGATAAGGTACCAACCAAAAGAGACCTACACTCTATGTCTAGTCGTTCGGATGAAACGAAAAACCGAGGTTCCGTGTACACATTGACGTACACGTAAAAGATCCCTTGGCAGTTGGAATTCGATATAAGAGCAGGTAAAAGCGCCGCTTCCTGGGCAAAATTTCCCTCATAACATACTATATGGCGTATACTCGTCTTCTTTAGCCCAGTCGGATTATCAAGTTATACCCATGTTAAAGGAAAAATATACCAAAGTTTACATCATTATATGGTCTCAGATTAGTCATTACTTCCCGTGTAGGCAATCTATTTATATAAATTCTCGCTACACCCCCCCCCCCCCACACACCCCTTCTTCTTTTGTTGACATATCTACATAGCATCTTTTGCAGAGCCGTTTCAAGCCAAGATAATTTATCTCTTATGACTGGCTCACTCCATGGCGTGTATTCCTACCCTACACGAAGAACAGAAAACAAAACTCAAATGATTTTATACTGTTTATTTTTCAAGGGGAGAAGTGACTCTTGAATCGTAGTCTGAAACAAAATAAAAGAATATACTACAAATGTCGTATTCATCTGATCTCGTGGGATATCTATATTTCACGACTGGCCTGGAGATAAACACCCTATATCTTTTATTTATTATTAATAATAGTTAATGTATATTTCACCAAATCTATTCTAAAATAAACAAAGAAATACTTTTTTATTAACCTGATTTCGGTTTCATATTTACTATGAATGTGATGCACATTTGTTGATCAATTTTGATAATAAAATGAAATTAAATTTAACGCCCGTCTGTACTAACAAAGCTTATGTAGACGGACAAACGCCATGCTGGTTGCTATGGAGGACACAAGTGTTTTATTGAGTAGGCTACACGAGATCTCGGTTTCTCGTCCTTTACCACCAACAACGAGAAACTACGCTGAAAAATCTATTATCGAAGCTGTTGGTTAGCGACCCAGCGCCTTACTCGTCGGGCCACCGTGGCTCTCTATGGAACTACACACAATTTTAATAGTAACCATGTCGTCAACGTGACGTCAACACGAGAAAATAAATAATATTACCATTCATGACGTTATTCTTCTTCTAAGTCATGGTCTTCTCCAGTTACAAACCTCTCTAGTTCTTCCAAAGGCTCAGCACTCTTCTTGAAAACATCTTCGACTTCATTGACAACCCTGTCTCTCTTCCATCCTCGTCGACATCCACAGTGACAATGTGGACAAGTTATATGAGTGGCACCATGTCCACGTGATGAGAGTGTGATGGACAAAAGAATTACCAAAATCCCAAATACAATTAGTTGCCTCATCTTCGAACAAAAAAAGGGACATAATTCATTAGCTGTAATTATATAGCGTCTCTCTCTCCTCTCCCACCCCCAGTTAGTCACCCAGAGACATAATAATAATAATAATAATAATGACTTTATTTTCTCATTTAATACACGAGTTTACAAACATTTAGTTAGTCCATATATAAACATACATTCAGAGGACAACGATAATTAACAAGGGTTAAAAGATTTGACATGTTTTACTAACTCCCTTTTAAAAATAAAACATAAACTGGAATGTTCTCGTCATTCATTTTTCTTACCATTCTCACCGAGTCAGTTTAACATTCCATAATAAATGATAGAGAGAGAGGGGGGGGGGTGCTGGGGCTTAACATCCATTCGATACAAATTTCGGGAAGAAACATATGGTTCAATATTATGTCAATATTTCGTTTGCGTGGAGGGGTGTTTATCAGTGGAAGGAGACCTGGGGACCCGGATAAAACCCACGAGGTTAAATAGGTGACCTTACCTCTTGTCATGTACACGCGGTGAATCGACAGACCTTAGGATCTAAAGGGCACGCGTTAAACCATTCTGCAAGGCCGAATAGCTCTTGCATAATCCATCTTTTAAGTTGAAAATGTTTCTGACAGACTTAGATAAAACTGTTTAAAGTTGCAATTTCATTTTTTTAAGTTATATTTTTATAATTTATTAAAACAAAGCCTTAAAATAGATGGTATCTATAAACAGTCCTACCTTGTTAAAGAATAATCATATTAATCAAATAATTCACTATTGCCCGTTGAGAAATTGAGCAAAAGACATAGAAATAATTATGTTTTGACATTCTTAGAAAATATGAAATTATCGCTTTAAGTTGTAAACTTTTCTTACTGACTTAGATAAAACTGTTTACATTCCAAACTTTTCTAACTGACGTAGATAAAACTGACGTAGATACAGCTGCTTAAGTTGTAAACTTTTGTAACTGACTTAGATAAGACTGTTTAAATTCCAAACTTTTCTGACTGACTTAGATAAAACTGTGTAAACTGACTTAGATAAAATTGTTTAAGTTGTAAACTTTTGACTGGCTAAGTAAGTAAAATTTCTATTTACTTTGAGTAGAAATGAAATGAAATGAAATGGGGTTTAACGCCCTACTGTTCTGCTCCTATACTGGGCTAATGAAGACGGGCATACGCCATACAGTGTGCTATGAGGGAAATTTTGCCGGGCAGCGGCGCTATCGCCTTCTCTAATATCGATTTCCAAGTGCCAGAGGATCTTTCACGTGCATTCTAATATATACACGGGACTGTATACTAGACATCTTCCCTTGTCAGGCCCTCCGTTCTGAACCACTGACAAGGGGAAACCACGTCGGAAAATCTGGATGAACTTTCTCGGCCAATGCAGGAATCGAACATCCGACCTCCAGGCTAGCGAGCCAGGGTCTTAACCACCTAGCCAGCGTGGCTCCCCAACTTTGAATAAACCCTGTTCTCATATTAAATGTATATTTGAGTCTGTTCTGTGTAATAGTTGATTTGAGTGGTAGTGCTACACTACGAGCCTTATGTTCGTCTTGGGCTAGAGCGACTCTAATATCCCCAATTTCACCCTCGTGGCAACCTTAGTGTGACCGCCAACCACAACCAGGAAGACAAGGAGACAAACGACAATCACAAATATATAAATAAAATAATATTTACCTTGATGTTAGTTCTCTGTAAAAACTGATTTAATTTCTTTCTTCAGTTGTCTGTTTTATACTAATCAACAATAATTGGTGTTATAATGTCAAACACTATTCATCTACAACTCTCTCCAGATATAATTATATTTTACACTATTTTAAATTTAAAGGCTTCCAGCTCGTCCGTTACCTGATTCAAGGTATTAAAAGTAATCAAAATTCATAATTGGTGCCAAAGTTTGTCAGGTGTCGATTTTGAAGTAACAAATCTGCCTTCAAGTAATTCCTTCACTCTGGGGAGGAGACGAGTATAGACACAAAATTATAATATAAAGCGTTAAAATGCTGCCCGGGCAAATTTCACAGAAACCAGTTAATAGAATTTGTGATTACTTTTGATACCTTTAAATTTAAAACAGTGTAAATATACGGAGATAGTTTTAGGTGAATTATTGATATAAAATTGAACCATATGTTAGCCCAGAAAAAAAACATAGTTTATGTCGAATGGACGTTAAACCACATCATCTCTCTCTCTCTCTCTGCAAGTCAGACAATAAACGACCTATGAATCAAGAAAAACAAGCACCAAATGGGACGGGTATTCCCTAAAAAGGATACCTGTCAGGTTTCGTTCAATTCTGTTCGCTAATGAGTGAGAAATAGCACTTTAAGAATAAACTGACATAATAACGAAAACGAGAAGATAATTAAGATTAAGACACCGGCCATGGCACCGGTGTAAAATAATTACCCTGGCCAAGGATGTCAATAGAGTCGTGGTAACGATATTGGCCTTGCGTATGCTAATAGCCAATTTCCGGATTTCTTTTCAGTTTATTATTTTTTTTTCTTTTGATTTCCTAAATTCATTTAGCTAAATAAATAAAACTGAAACGGATTAATTGATTCAGAATGTTATGGAAGTATAAATTTGGCCGTGAAATCTAATCTGGAAGCCATCCGTATAAATCAGAGAACAAGCTAAAAATGTATGAAGGGATTATCGCACAATTAGGGGCCATAATCCAGGATGTTACGGTTCGACAATGAGTCAATCAATGTAAAAAGAAAAGTAACCCAGATTCTTGGGATACGAAACTATACTTCAAGTTTCTTCAAATTGGAAAAGAATTCTGACCTGTAGAGTGTGTACAAACAAAATGTGAACAGCTGGAAGGACATCGGGACGGTCAGTGGCGACGACAATATACATCCACATGAAAATGTGGGTGTCTAGAAAGGGCATATTGTGGTCATTGTCCGTCACACACAAATGCAAATTGTATGTCAGTATAATGGTTGATGATTTACTTGGCAAATTAGAACTATAATTTGGGAGTCCTTTAATAAGAGTTATGAGTCCATCCTCCCCGATTGGAAAAAAACATAATTTGACATATATATATATATATTTTTCAAAATAACTAAAATTCATCTTCGCTTTCACTGAAATTTATAATGGCCTCAATTCGAGGAAAAAATGATCTATGACTGAACTGGAGTGCAGGAATAGTGAACGGGTCCGAGGACCTCAATGGCATCAATCCGAAAAATGAGGTAAAAGAATAGTTTATCAAACTAGTTGTTATTTCCACAATATCTGGACCCAACAAAACCAGTTTTTCCGAGGGCCCAGAGCTACCCAGTTCACCGTTGACAATTCTAATATGGGGCTAAATGGTTGGCAACTGCACAGTTTTTAAAACTCGAATCCGAAATCAGAGAAAATTGAATGCCAGCCACAATCAGTCGATCACCGGCAGCCTTAACTGGCTTCTGTCATACTGAGGCTGAGAGCCAACAAACAAGGAGGGTTGATCGATGGTGTATGTACGATTGGTTTTTAGTATCTTGGACTTGACAGGAACATGGGAAGGGCAGCAGGGAAAGGGAGCACAATATTGTCATTGGGGCAATGGGAATATGATGAAATGACGCGGGATTTTCCTTGTGTATTTCAGGTATATTTTTCGAAATTCGAAGGCACTTTAAGAGAGGGCACATAGCCACAATTACCACCAGGCCCTGGTAAGATATCTCATTCAGCGTTATCAATCATTTTCAGTTTTTGTTTTGTATTTGCATCAATTAGGGGCGGCTGTCTACCTTGCCTACCCACTCAGCACGTCTCTCTCTCAGTTGATCGATCGATCGACAAAAGGTGTCGCTAATTACTTCTAGGTTTTACATTCTGTGAATTTTGCCCAGGTAGCATATTAACTCTTTATTATAATATTTTGTGTGTATACTCGCCCCCTCCCCAGGGTCATAGAATTAAAAAGGAGGCAAATTTGATACTTCCAGTCTACACCTGACAAACTTTGACACCAATTGTAAATGACACACCCGTCCATATTGTTTAAGGCAATATTAAAATGATTTTATGACTACTTTTAATACCTTGAATCAGGTAACGGACGAGCTGGAAGCCTTTAAATATAAAATAGTGTAAAATATAATTATATCTAGAGAGGTGTAGAAAAATATCCCCAGGTACTCCTGACCTGTATAAAATACACAACTGAAGAAAGGAATAACAGACAAGAAGTCAACTGTTACAGAGAATAATCACAAAGGTAAATATTCATTTATTATAAAAATGGGGAATATTTAAAGAGGCCTTCCTACTTACAAACTGTGTGATTTGAACTATTTGGGCTTGAGCGTGTTCAAATTAATTTACCTATCAAACGTTAACTTTGCTTCGATCCCCCACAAAATATTTAAAACATGTCACGTGTCTTAATTGACGGGAGAATATATGTTTAATTTATATCTGTCATTGCTCGTTGTCCGTATACCATAAATATAGATGCCTTAGTAAATTATTATCTCCTGTCAACTTGTGTTTTCGAGCAGTAAATGGTCACATGGTCGCTGTTATCTCTGAGAGTGATGACGTCGGGGCGAGTTAATTAGCTCGCAATATTAACTTGATTCTGCTGAAAATTAATTTCTAAAAGAACAACATGAAGGTTTTGGGGGTATATTTGGATAAAAAAAATAGTTCCCATTTAGTGTAAACGATACATAAGATAGTAAAAGTAAAAGGCACCAATTTGTGTTACAACGTCCGATGTAATCAATTAACATGTACGTGTTATCGACGCCGTATGACGTTCAACGAAGATTTTCCCAATACCGGTGTGAATCAGCTTGCGTTTAGTAGCAGAGTCTATGGTATTTTGAACCCTTTCGATGTTCTCATGACCGCTAGTCGCTAACCTTTAGATTAACATATTCGAGGCGCTCCTTACGTCGATTGAGCTCGAGTAGGCAAGCTGTCAGTTAGTGACACCGTTACACTATTTTGCTGTGAGCGCTCCATGGGTGGTTTTCTGGGAATCCAGTATTTTTCTAGTAAGATGAAATGAAATGGGGTTTAATGTCCTACTGTTCTGCTCCGACTGGGTTAATGAAGACAGGCATACATCATACAGTGTGTTATGGAAATTTTGCCCAGATAGCAGCGCTATGTTCTACTCTTATATCAAAATCCAATTGTCAAGGGATCTTTTACGAGCACGCCAATATGTACATGGAGCATCGATTTTTCGTCTCGTCCGAGCGACTATACGTTGTCCCTTGTCAAGTGCTCCGTTCTGCACCACTGTTTGTTGGAAATAACTACCCAACACATCTATAAGGTATATACATATTTCCAATTAGGAATTGTGAAATTACAGGTATATAGAGAGAGCACTTAACACAAACTCGACTAACCTATCAAAAATGCCAGCAGTTGGCTGAAACTTGAGGACCCGGAGGTAACCCACGAAGATGAGTAGGCGACTTTTCTCCTTGCCAAAATAGGCTTTATAATCAATCTAAAGCACACGCATCGTGTTAGGTGACTCGACTCCCACCACCCCTACATTGGCACAGGATAGCTTAACCCTTGTGTGAATACAATAGATATTTCTTGACCCCACGACCATATCCTTAACATTTGTGGGGAACTGGTTCACAATTTTCTAGCGAGAATTTTATGCACTGTTAGCTACTTAATGTCGAGCATAAAGCTACAAATAGAACGGAAGTGAGGCAGGGGCAACATTCATCATTTGACAAAAAACTAAAAGTATTACATTATCGGAAACAAGGGGTTTCAAAAATACTTTATAATTCATATTTTCACTGTTAATACCTCAAATATGTTTGTTTTGGTTTTTTTGCTTTGATTATTATTCAGTCTTTATATAAAGCTGTAGTTTGATCGTATTTGAATAAAATTTTGTACACAAAAATCTATTTATGTCTGGGGTCTTAGATTACTCCTTGTTGCCGACAACGTTTTTCGTGCGACGTGACCAAACAAGGGTTAAAGGATTATTGAAATGGCTTCTTTTTTTTATTTTTTCAGAAATGAAAGTAAAGATTATCGGCATATTTTGCCTGTTGGCCATTATGGTCGTCTGATTTGTAGAAGGGCAAACATGCGCTACGCATTCCAATGGATGCAGTGACCCTTTCAACGGGGATTACAAGCAACATTTTAATCCTGCACGTCATAAACATGATTTCTGCTATTCATGTTTAAGTAAACGCTTCATTAAAACCAGGTTTAATCTGCCTTCCCAAATTAAAATAAAATGAAATATTGATATAAATGGAATTAGAAAGTGAAAAGTGAAGTTTAGGACCAGGAAATGGTCCCCTTACGCACGCGCTATGTATCTTCTTGTTCTTGAGGTAACGCTCTTGGAATAAAACCTAACCTGCTTGGGCATGACGTCATATGGCGGCGATGACATCATGCCCGGTTCGTGATAGTAAGTTTGCACTTATTTGGATAGGGATAGTGGCATAAACATTAACAACCGAAATTGATACTGGAACGAAATATCGGTATAATTTGAATTGGGCCGGTAACAAATTTATATTTAATTTAATAATTTGTGTTGACTCTAAAATGAAGCTTTATTTCCACAGTAAAACAGCTTGCGTTATAATATGCAAAACCAAGACCTTATCTTGCAGACAGTATTGGACCCTTCTATTAATTAAGGGTTTTGATTTCTATCCTCGCCTCCGAAACAAATACTGTTCTTGCCTTGATTACGCCAATGTAGTAATTCAAGTTAATATGTCACGTAAGTTGTGTTTATACTTTATTTTATTAGGGAAAACACTATAGTGTAAACCAGGCGAGCTGCGACCAAAAGTTTAGAGACAATATGAGGCAATACTGTTCATCGCTTTCAGGTTCTAAACTTCAGGATTGCAATGATGAGGCAGATGATTACTATAAATGGGTTAGAAGACTGGGATGGTTGTAATACGAAGACCCTTCCGAGAGTTGGTGTTCAGGGTCGTGGGTTCGACAATGTATATAGACTATCTGAGAAAACTGTTGATTCGAAGGCATGTCTTTTTATTATTCGTATATCTAGCAAATTCTAATCATTGTTAATTTACTGGCTTAATATGAATAAAAAGTACAATATGAAGTCGTCTGAATATGGTGAGGGGGGGGGGGGGGTCGAATTGCCGTGTGCTTTGTATCATAAAGTCTGTCATTGAGTCAACTCGCGTAGTTTCGATTTCACAGTTGTACGTGACAAGGAGTAGTGTCGCCTGTCCAACCTCGTGGGTTTCTCCGAGTCCTCCGGTTTCCTCCAACTACTAAAGACCCCAACGCGCAAGCGAATTATTAAAATAAAAGTTTAACCCTATGTTAGTCCTGAAATGACCTAGTTAATGTCGAGTGGACGTTAAACCCCATTTCTCCCTCTCTCTACAAAGTAAAGACTTAATTGGTATTAAAGTTTTTCGGGTTTAAGTGATAAATTTAATAAACATTTACCCCAACACAATCTTGAAGAAAACAATAAACCTAAATAATTATAATATGTAATAAATTCTAGTTTTTCCTCATACAAAAAAAACACTTTTCATTTTTTCTAATAATTCCACCATTTCTAAAAACTATAATTACATCAAGGTTAAACAGTTTACAAAACTTTTCAAGCTCGTGTATTTCCCTTTAAAGGTCTGCATATAAGAATGCCAGGATATTATTTACCTCGTGTATCGTGATATGCCCCTAACATCGGCATTTTCCAGCATATCATATAAATGATTAATGTAAAAACCAAACAGAATGGGACTTAAAATGCAACCTTGTCGAACACCAGTACGACATTCAAAATAAGGGGTAATATTTGATCCAGTGTACATACTTCTTAATGTCCTCAACATATTGCCTTCTATACCCGTTTGGGCTAATAAACATATTAGTTTGGTTCTATTTACTGAGTCAAATAGAAAAGTCTACAAATAGACAATAGAAGCTACCGTTGTGCCTAAATAAGTATTTCTGAGCTCAGCCATGCAATGTTAAAATGTGATCCACCGTCGAGTAACCTGGTCGGTAGCCTGCTGAGACCTCTGTGTATTTATCATTTATTTAAGATGAAAGAATCCACTTTTCCGATGCAGTCCAGAAGAGAAATTCACCTGTAATTATTAGTATCAGATTTTAAACCTTTCTTATACACCGGATCTATTAGGGCTTTTGACCAAGAATCGGGAAATTCTCCTGTATCAAAAATCCTATTAAACAAATTTGCTATTACGATAGAAAATGAATTTGAACATACTAAAAGAAACTCTATAGCAATCCCATCTGGCCCAGGGGCAGTTTCAGATTTCATTTCTTGTAAAGCATTTAATACTTCTAATGCTAAAATGGGAGTATTTAATATATCAGTACTAAAGCCTTTAACGGCCAAGCTCCACCTTATATAAAATGTCTTGTAGAACCCTATACTACCAGCAGAAATCTCAGTTCTCAGAAAAAAACATCTTCTAAAATCTCCAGCCATTAACTTACAACTTGGAAAACGTGCCTTTTCTTGTGCTGGTCCTTTTCTATGGAATAGACTACCGCAATCAATGAAACAATTACCGTCTGTGGGCCACTCAAAACATTTCCCTCAATGTAACTGAACACCTGTATATTCTGATTGTCGTCAGCTGGTGAGCCACGGCTACAACGTGTCAATTGCTATATCCTTAAGGGTAATAGGAAATCGGGATATTGTCATTTAGGAAATTTATTAATAATTACATCGAGTCTCTGCAATTACGTCACCCTCAGAGTTGTGAATACTTACACCGGGGCCCACTGCAAACATTTCAGCATTAAACGCAGTATCTTAGGGATATAATATTTTAGTTTATGGAGTCGGGTTTTTTTTTCACAATTGTCTTAAGCACTTCCTTTGAATTCTTTCGGCGCCGTTTTTCGAGTGTTTAAGTGAGGCTTGTAATGCCTTGAGAAGAACACCACGTACAACTGGGTTTGTTATTCTTATATTCGACTTTGTATCGGGATAAACGCGTATGTCTTTTCAATATACGCCCATTCATTATGCACCTCTTACCTGGGATGTGGCTACGCCCTTGGGGAAATTATACACCGGTCACAAAGATAGAACAGAACAGTTGACAGCTTTGCCAATCATTCTCATGGCACATCTAACTGTCGCGGAAGAAACCTTTTCTCTTATTTCGTCTGTTCTACCTAAGTACATTGCAAACGGTGTAGCATAAGACAACACCTTTCGTGGTTGTTTATTCATTGCGTTACACACTTGGGGCATCTTCTCTACACAGCTGTAGTCGTCTTTTCAGTTGATCAAATTTAATCTTATCTTTCACAACTCTATTAATTCTCTCGATTTTACCTTGCAATTGAGTATGGTATAGTCAATTACAAATTATTTTAACATTTTGTTTTATGAAATGTGTTTTAAGTGCGCCTTTACATTCAAGGCACTGGCCACTCTGTATTATTGACGGGTATCCATGTTCGGTACAAATCGATTTAATAGCTATTTTAACTGTGTTGACTTCCTTGTTTTTTAACAGCCTTAAGATTAAATATCTAGAATATATACCCATAAATGTTAGTATGTAACGATACCATATGGTAGTATGTATATAACTGCTTTACCCCAGCTTTAAACACCACCAGGGCACCGTCTTGAGTTTCAACTAACTAGAACTAGAAGGTCCTTTCATTTCATTCCAACAACTTTCCATTGTCCCTTGTCAGGAACAGACATTGTTAAATTCATGTTTAAAGGAGGTGGCCCATCTGTTTCTTGTACGGTGGCTCAGCGAATGAGGTGACCCATATTTTTATAATACGGTGGCTCAGCGAATAAGGTGCTTGGTTTCTAGCCAAGAGGTTCTGGTTTGGTCGCAAAACTTCGGCGTGATTTTCGCTTCCAGTGTTACAGGTGAAAGTTCCTCGGTATTTTCCGTCGCGGTGTCTGAGTGGTGAAGAAAGGTGGATCTGGCAAGGTAATGTGCCTATTTGTTAATATAGGACAAAAATCCGAGGTCCCTTGTACAATTAAAGGACCATGGCATTGACGGTTGGAATTCAAAATAAGAGTTTGTAATGCCGCTTGTGAGAGAGGGAGGGGGGGGGTAACGTCCACGCGACGCAAACTAGGTCATTTCGGGACTAACATATGGTTCAATTTTATTTCAATAATTCGCTTGCGCGTAGGGGTCTATGGCAGTGAGTGGGGACCGGGAGAAAACCCACGAGTTTGGACAGTCGACCCTACTCCTTGTCACGTACAACCGTATTATCGAAACCTCGCCAGTTGACTCAATGACAGACCTTATGATACAACGTGCATGCGCTAACCATTGGGCCATCCATCATCCCCCCCTCCGCCTCCACTAGCATTACAATCCAGTATTCTCATTTAACAGAACACAAGAAAGTGAATTACCTGGTCACTCCCCCCGCCCCCAACCCTCGCACACACCCCACCCCCACCCAAACCGCAATCACATTCACGATTGTATGTTTCGTATACACAAAATTCTTTCTGTATTTCCAAAGTCCAAGTAAGCTCTTTTTCGATGATGTATCTATTTTGCCTATGTTCTGAAGGATGTGTTCTAAAATTTTAAAAAGTTTCACGTTATGGTACATTACTAACATTAAATACGCCGGTGTTTCCTTCTCTTCCACATTATAAGCATTTAAATCAACGGGGTAAACAATTACCAGTCTGATTCCAGTATATTCTAGGATTATCTCCCCTTGAATTATCTCCCTTGTTATAATTTCCCATGGCGTATAATATTTTGTTGAACTTTCCCAAGTTCTTCATCATTATAACCAGAAGAAGCCCAGCATTTCCCAATCACCTGATAAAAAAATTGTTGTTTTTTTTTATTCTGAAGCATATCTGATAAACCGTTCACGAAATCACAGTTGTGGCTTTTGCATAATTGAATAATTCTAAGCCAACTATTATCTCTGTTATTTGTATGCAGGGGCGCTGGATGTTCAGGTCTAAGTCTGGTTAATTATATGCAGGGTCGCTGGATGTTCAGGGCCAAGTCCATTTGGCATGTCCGTCATTTTGTGTTTTTTGTTCCTGTTTGCTTGATACGTGAGAAGGGCATGGGACAGAAACTATACCACTTGACGCAGTGATAGATCTTATGTTAGCACGAACAGTTAGAACCGGGATGAAAGAACGAAGTTCATTACAATTTCTCTCCTTAAACTGGGTAACGACAGTTGTACAAAGTTTCATAAAGATATCTTCAACTTATCATGGCATATGCTATGGAAAAAAACTGATAGGGAAGGATGGACGGACGAACGGACGGACGGACGGGGGGGGGGGCAATAAATCGTATAAAGTTCCAGTTCCAGTTTGTTGGAGAAATTATATCGAATATTGTCTGAACAAAAATAACAACAACGCAAAATGACTTTATGGCATTTTATTTTTCAACTTCTGGTTGGACACTTGGTTGGATCGTCATGTCAACTGTAACGAAAACAAAGGAGAAATAAAACAATGGTTACCTTAAAGGAGGAATAAAACAATGGTTACCTTAAAGGAGGAATAAAACAATGGTTACCTTAAAGGAGAAATGAAATACGATTTAACGTCTTACATTTTGTACCAACTGGTTTAAGGAATTTTGCCCAGACAGCGGCGCTACGCTCCATTGATTTTTCGATTTTCCAAACTGTCAGTGGATTTTTAAGTGCTACGATCGGGCTGGTTTTTGGCCCCACCGAAGGACTAGAAGTTTTTCCGTGCCAAACCCTACACCACAATCGGATTAAAATACAGATCTATATTTCGTTTCGTTTCGTTTTTTTATACTTTCGATGACCTACACTACACTGATTATAATACAGATCTATATTTAGATACTTTCGATGACCTACACTACATGAAAATCTGACCGTGGAAGGTCGCGTCAAGAGTCCCTCTCTCTCTCTCTCTCTCTCTCCCCTTAACAACAGTACCCCTGGACACATGATTGTCAAAAGGCAATCATCGTGGTAGGTTAAACCCAGTACCTGGGCAAGTGATGACAATTTGGAAGCGAATCCAATAAAAGATTGGGAGCTTGCATGGTTGATGGACATTTTCTGGTATTTAGATAAAAATTACTATAAAAATCACCAATCTCTTACCCATTAGAAAATATTACCAGAAAAACTTTATTCCTCTTCTAGACTAAAATCCTGTCCAGTCACAAACCTCTCTAGTTCTTCCAACGGTTCATCATTTCTCGTGAAGACATCCTCGACATCACTAACGCCTAGGTCTCGCTTCCCTTTCCGCCCTCTGCCTCGTCGACCTTTCGGCCATAGCGGTCTTCGACTTTTACAATTACATTGACATTAACATACCGGGCGGTAACAGGTGGGATAACTCTTGTAATGTGACAGGACCGTGGTAGACAGGAATATTATCAATATTCCAAATACAATTAGGTGCCTCATCTGTCAATAAAATATGAAATAGAATAGGGGTTTAACGTCCAAATTGTCTACACCGACTGGGCTAATGACGACTGACATACACCATACCATACAGTGGTATATAAGGAGAATACTGCCCGGGCAGCGGCACTATGACCTTCTCATTCTTAAAATCCAACTGTCAAGGGTTCTTTTATCTCCTCTGTCAATATAATCCTCAGTTTAAAAGAAAAATGATTTAAGTTTAAAGATTCATTATGTAAGATTTAAATACAGGGCTGATTATTCTTGCTATAATAGTTCATAAATAGATAATGTAAAATGAATATGCTAACAATTTTCATTCCGAATACATTTTACTGTGCAAACTAAAAAGTGTTTGAAGTTTCGTCAAAATGTAGCCTAGATTGTTTATTATCGCAGAGTCTCGATTATCTATTTCATCGTTAAACTTTTTTAAATGGCGGCGATGTTCTAATCTTCTTAATATCGTAGCCATCCGGTGATCTAGAGAGTTGATTATGATCTTGTCATGTGAATATAAGTCTAAATAATGATTTAAATAACATTTGAAGTTAGAAGAAAGACAATGCATTAGACAAATTTAGCTCTTACAATAGGCATCTTTATTAAACAGCATGATGTAAAACTTTTATTTAGCTGTAACCCGATCGATCGAGTTACAAAAAATCGATATGTCATTGCTTAGATTATCAACCAAAAAAATAAGGGCGAGCCTTTTTTATTTCCTACAAGAACTTAGTTCTGTTGAAGGTCAGTATCTTGGTTTGACTCGGTACCCAGATTGGTCCGACGGTTTCCTAATTTTATGGTTACAAAATAAACAACTGTGACTAAAATCGTTGGTGAAAGACACTCTAAAAATGAGGTGAAATTGGTTTTAAATTCCTATTTTTCTGCACCTAACGGACTAATGAAATCAGACATACACCATGCAGTTTACTTTGAGAGAAACGTTGGTCCGAACAGCGTCGTTCCTCTAGCCAAAAACGTTGTAATATAGGCCTACTGATGTGTCCAACTATCAAGGTTTTTTCACGTGCCTGCCAACGTGTAGCGGGATCTGGTTGTTTCGTCCCATCCGAATGACTAGACGACATTTCATTTGAAGACGCTTCGATCCACAACACTGACAAGTGGAAACCAGACAGGAATATCACTAGGAACTTTCCCAGTCAACACCACGAAGTCGAACCTGGTTAGTGAAACAGCGTCATACTTACAGAGCCACCGCGGCTCCCTGAAGATACGGGGAACGGAACAACGGATAGATCAAGTCTAGTCAGGTAATAAACAGGTCCCGTATAGAAACCAGGAAACAAATATACACATGGCCGGAAACAGAACTACATCGACTCTGGTTCCCACTGTCTCATCATTACCTTAAATAAACCCCATTCTTCTTGGGGATAATCGATTCTCTTAATCCCTAAAATAGTGATAATCGAGTAAAATGGCGGATTGCGGACTACAGCTTAAGATAATGTCTCAACCAACCATGACAGATGAAGTATATGGGTTGTGTTTAATTACGTCACGATTCTATACACACACCATTTCCGTTTTACGGACTGACAGAAATATGACAGGACTAAATCCCGCGTCACTCAATAGCAATTCTGTCTGTTCAGGTCGTTCTGAACTGATAATTGAGCATCCCCCCCACCTCGTCCGCTAAATAAACACGAGCCATACGTCCATCCGTGGCCCTAGTTGATCTTATAGGCTTATACACAGGGCTGGATTAACCATTAAGCAAAACAAGCCCCTGCTTACGGCATCATGGGAATGGCGGCAGAACCGAATGTCTCCTTTGTTACAAAGCAAATTAACAATATTAAATGGCCGCCATCCACAAACAGACGGACAAGGAGACAAACGACAATCACAAATATATAAATAAAATAATATTTACCTTGATGTTAGTTCTCTGTAAAAACTGATTTAATTTCATTCTTCAGTTGTCTGTTTTATACTAATCAACAATAATTGGTGATGTAATCTTTAATACCACTCATCTACAACTCTCTCCAGATATAATTATATTTCACACTATTTTAAATTTAAAGGCTTGGTTCAAGGTATCGAAAGTAATCATAAAATCATTTTAATTTTGCCTTAAACAACTGATGGGTGAAGATTTAATTTGTTCTCTCGCCCAACTTAATCATATTTAACAAGATTTGGAATTTAATGTCTTCCAGGGATAAAACTATATGTTTAAAGATATCAAATTTAAGAACAAAGAACACCGGGGATGAATCCAACTCTGTGTTTTATTGTATATAGATGACATGCTAAATTACATTATCTCCTGCATGGTGCTACAAATGGCGTTTGTTTGTAAATCAGTTAAAGACAAAAATTGTGTATTTTAGACCATCTACAGAATAGAATATATTTAAATATTGATTATTGTAAAATCTATAAATACTTATTATTTTAAATTATGTATTAACTAGAAGAATGCCCGGCTTCACTCGGGGGTCATAACCCCAAAACCGGAAGTGGTAGACTAACGCCACCTGGCCTATGTTACTCCCCGGTCCGAGCTACCCCTATACCCCAAATTTCAGACTCGGGGCAGACCTAGTGTAGCCACCAACCCCGAACAGATAGACAAACAGACAGACAGACAAACCACAGTCACAAATATTAGTACAGATAGATGAACTAGCCAAGTCAGCAAGCATACCTCTAATGGTACTCTCTCTGTTCAAAAAATTTTCAGACAGAAGGATTCTCATATGATATATCTATTAGACTTGTTTAAATTCCATAAAATAAAATATGCAGCTAGTGGTGATATTGGATGGGCTTCTTGTTTAATGAAACAGAGAACTGAATTACACAAAACACGATTAGACTTCATACTCCCCACGAAACTCTCTGGTGTCCCCCTCCTTTGATTCCCAAATACGTGCTGATTTTGCTTAATGGTTAACATAGAGTCGGATTTATCCCCTAGAGTCTTTAATCTTAACTTCTTTAAACGTATACTTTTATCCCTTCAAGACTTTCAGTTTAAAATCGTGTTAAATATGATTACTATGCAGGCCCGTAGCCAACCAAAAATGTTCGGGGGGGGGGGGGCAAGGGCTTTTGGGGGCGCCGATAAACGCAATCACGCCGCTATGAGCGCCTATTTCATTCGTGGGCGCCTAACCAATCTCACTCGGCATTATGGGCGCCCCGCCAATTATATTATGGGCACCGATGATCTCGGTCTAATGGACATCCCAAGAATCATGCCGTTTTGGGCGCCCAACCAATCTCACTCGGCATTTTGCATTATGTGCAGTGCGACAATCATATATTGTCATTATAAGGCGCCCCACCAATCAAGTCATTATGTGGCGCCCAACTAATGTCACTCGACCATATGGGGCGCCCATACTCATATTGGTTGTTGTCATCGTATTGCGTCCAATGGAAAGGGCGTCGATTTTTGCCGGAAGTCGAGGGATGAGGGGGAGGAGCTGATAATTGCCATGTGAAGTCTTGCCCCTTTCATAACCCGATAACACAACATCAGACAGTATTTAACTAATCATACGTCACTTTATTCTGTCGTGTTATTCTGTCGACTATAGTCTCTTTCTACAAGACACAAAAAACATATCGTTGGACTCATTAGATAAATATAAATAAAACTGATACAATGACATAATCAATGGGAAAATGGTTATTAATTATTCCTTTTCTCAAAATAATCAAAAGTTTTGCGTTCAAAGGGAAATTGTATGTGGTATTATATTCAAGTATTCTAGAATTATAATAGCAAAATGAACGTTGTTTAGCTAGGTTAATTCCTTGAATAACAAATGGTGTCAGGAGTTCGCGAACTAGCAAGCACATCCTGCCTCATGTACGATAGATAGACCGGGCTTTCAGAAGATTTCACATTTGTTTTATTTAAGGGTAAATAGGGAATTGCAGAAAGCCTTAAGTCAGGTCAAAATCTTCCAAATCACCACATTGGTGTTAGCACGCCACGCCAAGAGTTTTTTTTTATATTTTATGATTTACAGGTTATATTGAACTGATCGTATATTCATCGGTAGATGATCGAAAATAGGCACAATATAGACTTCCGCGATTGGGAGAACCTCTGAAAGTTGTTTTTATAATTTTGTAATCAATAAAATGATATGAATGATGTTTGATACGAGCGGAAAGTAATAAAGACCTGAAATTGATTAATCAACATAGGGTGGTAAAGAGAAATATTACATATTTTTAATCCGTTTCAACAATAACGTACATTTATTCAAAATATTTCTTTCAATAAATCATAATAATTTTAACTTGAAAACAAGACAAGCAGACGATCAGCGCTAGCTTAGACCGGGATTTCAGAAGATTTCACGTGTTTAAAAGTGGAAAAGGAATTGTAGAAAGCCTTATATCTGGACGAAAGGTTTTCAAATCTCCATACTGGTGTTAGCACGCCACTCCAAGAATGGTGGGGGGGGGGCCTTTTTCTGAGATGCGGAAATCGATTCGTAGCTGTTATTGACCTTATCGTAAATTCATTCGTCCGTTCCATACGCTCCAATGGAATGATTCTCGAGTTACATCTCCCAGCACGTATTTGTTTTTATAATTACGGAATGAATAAAATGGTATCAATGATATTTGATACAACTGGAAAATAATATAAGCCTAAAATTGATAAATCAGAATGGGGTTACAAGACAAGTAGACGAACAAAGAAAAAAATATACTAAGGGACCATGCTTCAAGCATCGGGCATGCATTTACATCAGAGGGTGTCATCCTTTCTTTGAAGTAATGATCATGCCAAATTTGATTAAAATCCATTCAGATTTGCGGAATGAAGAGTGTTTACAGACAAAATGTAAACAAAAAAGTGGGCGTAGCCCCGCTCCTGCGAGTCGAGTATGCACCAATATTAATCGGTACCATCCTGTTATTGAAATGATTGATCATGCCGAATGTAAACCAAGTCTGTTAATAATTGGGACCTGTAAAGAATTTACAGACAATCCCTGGAAATCGGGCATGAACCAAGATCAATAGTTGGCGTCCTTAGGATATAAGATAGAAAAAAAAACCCAGACCTATAAAAATATATTTTCTAAAACTCTTTTAATTTTGAAATTATATTGTTTTCACATATTTTGTGCCGAGTATTTTAGTTTTGTAGAGTCAGGCTATAGCGCATGTGCGGTCTTAAACTTCCGACACGATAAGTCGAACACACGAGGAAACGACTGTTTGGTGTTTTGTCGTGTTAACGTATCCTCGACTTATCCTGGCTATACGTCAAGGAGGCGAGAACGCGACGAAATCAGGCGATGTTACGGCAAAAGAACCAATAACAAATAACGAAACACGATTAGACTTCATACTGCCAAATAAACTCTCTAGTGTCCCCCCTCCCTTGATTCCCAAACACGTCTTAATCTTAAATTTGATATCTGTAAACGTATAGTTTTATCCCTGCAAGCCTTTCGGTTTAAAATCGTGTAAAATATAATTAAATATTGAGAGAGTTTTAGATGAATGGTATTAAATTTCATATCTTTAACGCGATGTCATCTGTATACAGTAAAACACGGAGTTGGATTCATCCCCGGGAGGGTTAATCTTAAATTTGATATCTTTAAACATATAGTTTTATGCCTGGAAGACTTTCAATTTAAAATCTTGTTAAATATGATTAAGTTAGGCGAGAGAACAAATTATATTTTCACCCATCAGTTGTTTGAGGCACGATTAAAATAATGTTATGATTACTTTTAATACCTTGAATCAGATTACGTGGACCAGCTGGAAGTCTTTAAATTTAAAATAGTGTAAAATATAATTATATCTGGAGAGAGTTGTAGATGAATAGTGTTTGACATTATAACACCAATTATTGTTGATTAGTATAAAACAGACAACTGAAGAAAGAAATTAAATCAGTTGTTACAGAGAACTAATATCAAGGTAAATATTGTTTTATTTATATATTTGTGATTGTCGTTTGTCTCCTTGTCTGTTAGTGGTTGGCAGCCATTTAATATTGTAAATTTGCTTTGTAACAAGGTAAATATTGTTTTATTTATATATTTGTGATTGTCGTTTGTCTCCTTGTCTGTTAGTGGTTGGCAGCCATTTAATATTGTAAATTTGCTTTGTAACAGAGTAGACATTCGGTTCTGCCACCATTCCCATGATGCCGTAAGCGGGTGCTTGTATTGCTTAATGGTTAATCCAGCCCTGTGGCAACTAGGGCCACGGATGGACGTATGGCTCGTGTTTATTTGGCGGACGGGGTGGGGGATGCTCAATTGTCAGTCCAGAACGACCTGAACAGACAGAATTGCAATTGAGTGACGCGGGATTTAGTCCTGTCATATTTCTGTCAGTCCGTATAACGGAAATGGTGTGTGTATAGAATCGTGACGTAATTAAACACAACCCATATACTTCAGCTGTCATGGTTGGTTGAGATATTATCTTACGCTGTAGTCCGCAATCCGCCATTTTACTCGATTATCACTATTTTAGGGATTAAGAGAATCGATTAGCCCCAAGAAGAATGAGTTCTATTTAAGGTAATGAGACAGTGGGAACCAGAGTTGATGTAGTTCTGTTTCCGGCCACGTGTATATTTGTTTCCTGGTTTCTATACGGTACCTGTTTATTACCTGACTAGACTTGATCTATCCGTTGTTCTGTTCCCCGTGTCTTCAGGGAGCCGCGGTGGCTCTGTAAGTATGACGCTGTTTCACTAACCAGGTTCGACTTCGTGGTGTTGACTGGGAACGTTCCTAGTGATATTCCTGCCTGGTTTCCACTTGTCAGTGTTGTGGATCGAAGCGTCTTCAAATGAAATGTCGTCTAGTCATTCGGATGGGACGAAACAACCAGGTCCCGCTACACGTTGGCAGGCACGTGAAAACCTTGATAGTTGGACACATCAGTAGGCCTATATTACAACGTTTTTGGCTAGAGGAACGACGCTGTTCGGACCAACGTTTCTCTCAAAGTAAACTGCATGGTGTATGTCTGATTTCATTAGTCCGTTAGGTGCAGAAAAATAGGAATTTAAAACCAATTTCACCTCATTTTTAGAGTGTCTTTCACCAACGATTTTAGTCACAGTTGTTTATTTTGTAACCATAAAATTAGGAAACCGTCGGACCAATCTGGGTACCGAGTCAAACCAAGATACTGACCTTCAACCTTCGATTTTTTGTAACTCGATCGATCGGGTTACAGCTAAATAAAAGTTTTACATCCTGCTGTTTAATAAAGATGCATAATGTAAGAGCTATTGCATTGTCTTTCGGGATCACGGTGGCTAAGTGGGTAAGGCACTGGCTCGCTAGCTTGGAGGTCGGGTGTTCGATCCCTGCATTGGCCGAGAAAGTTCATCCAGATTTTCCGGCGTGGTTCCCCCTTGTCAGTGATGCAGGACGGAGGGCCTGACAAGGACAGCTGTCTAGTCATTCGGATGAGACGAAAAACCGAGGTCCCGTGTACACATTGGCGTGCACGTAAAAGATCCCTTGACAGTTGGAATTCGATATAAGAGTAGGCCGTAGTGCCGCTGTCCGGGCAGAATTACCCTCATAGCACACTGTATGGCGTATGCCCGTCTTCATAAGCCCAGTTCGGAGCAAAACAGTAGGACGTTAAACCCCATTTCATTTCATTTCATTTCGCATTGTCTTTCTTCTATCTTCAAATGTTATATAAATCATTATTTAGACTTATATTCACATGACAAGATCATAATCAACTCTCTAGAACACTGGATGGCCACGATATCAAGAAGATTAGAACATCGCCGCCATTTAAAAAAGTTTAACGATGAAATAGATAATCGAGACTCTGCGATAATAAACAATCTAGGCTACATTTTGACGAAACTTCAAACACTTTTTAGTTTGCACAGTAAAATGTATTCGGAATGAAAATTGTTAGCATATTCATTTTACATTATCTATTTATGAACTATTATAGCAAGAACAATCAGCCCTGTATTTAAATCTTACATAATGAATCTTTAAACTTAAATCATTTTTCTTTTAAACTGAGGATTATATTTACAGAGGAGATAAAAGAGCCCATGACAGTTGGATTTTAAGAATGAGAAGGTCATAGTGCCGCTGCCCGGGCAGTATTCTCCTTATATACCACTGGATGGTATGGTGTATGTCAGTCGTCATTAGCCCAGTCAGTGTAGACAATTTGGACGTTAAACCCCATTCTATTTCATATTTTATTGACAGATGAGGCAACTAATTGTATTTGGAATATTGATCAACTTCCTGTTTACCACGGTCCTGTCACTTGACAAGAGTTGTCCGACCTGTGGACGTCCAGTATGTAGATGCCAGTGTAAAAATCAACACAGATGGAGGGGAGGGCGAGAAGTAGTCAATGATGTCGAGGATGTCTTCAAGAGAAATGATGAACCGTTGGAAGAACTAGAGAGGTTTGTTACTGGACAGGATTTTAGTCTAGAAGAGGAATGATGTTTTTCTGGTAATATTTTCTAATGGGTAAGAGATTGGTGATTTTTATAGTAATTTTTATCTAAATACCAGAAAATGTCCATCAACCATGCAAGCTCCCAATCTTTTATTGGATTCGCTTCCAAATTGTCATCACCTGCCCAGGTGCTGGCTTTAACCTAGCACGAGAGAGACTCTTGACGCGACCTTCCACTACAACTGGTAAGATCTTTAGTGTAGTGTAGGTCATCGAAAGTATAGAAAAACGAAATATAGATCTGTATTCTAATCCGATTGTGGTGTGGGGTTTGGCACGGAAAAACTTCTAGTCCTTCGGTGGGGCGAAAAACCAGCCCGATGGTAGCACGTTAAAAATCCACTGACAGTTTGGAAAATCGAAAAATCATTCGAGCGTAGTGCCGCTGTCTGGGCAAAATTCCTTAACCCAGTTGGTACAAAACGTAAGATGTTATCATATTTCATTTCTCCTTGAAGGTAACCATTGTTTTATTCCTCCTTTTATGTCGTTACAGTTGACATGACGATCCAACCAAGTGTCAAACCAGAAGTTGAAAAATAAAATTTCATAAAGTCATTTTGTGTTGTTGTTATTTTTGTTCAGACACCATTCGATATAATTTCGTCAAGAAAAATGTATTTTTTGAGGAACTGGCACTTTATACGATTTATTGCAGCCCCCACCCCTTATTTAATAGTGGGCCTACTTTTATTATCCCCCGTTCAACTAGATTCAAGGAGAGATATTGAAATGGACTCCGTCCGTCCGTCCGTTCGCCCATCCGTCCGTCCATCCTTCCCTATCACTTTTTGTCCATAGCATATGAAACTTTGTACAATTATCAACATAGTATAGTAGTTGTGACTCAAACATAACTTTGTATGGTTTACTGTCGGTACCCAGTTTAAGGAGAGAAATTGTAATGACCTTCGTTCTTTCATCCCGATTCTAACTGTTCGTGCTATCATAAGATCTGTCATTTCGGTCCCATTCCCTTCCTACGTATCAAGCAAACAGCAACAAAAAACACAAAATGACGGACATGCCACATGGACATTGTAAGTGACAAATAACTAGACTTAACCCTGAACATCTAGCGACCCTGCATACAATTAACCAGACTTAGCCCTGAACATCCAGCGCCCCTGCATACAAATAAATTCAATTATGCAAAAGCCACAACTGCGATTTCGTGAACGGTTTATCAGATATGCTCCGGAAAAATATTTTTATCAGGTGATTGGGAAATGATGAGCTTCTTCTGGTTATAAAGATGAAGAACTTCGGAATGTTTAAGAAAATATTATACCCCAAGGGAAAACATAACAAGGGAGATAATTCAAGGGGAGATAATTCCTGGAATATACTGGAATCAAACTGGTAATTATTTTCCCCGTTGATTTAAATGCTAATAATATAGAACAGAAGGAAACTCCAGTGTGTTTAATGCTAATAATATACTATAGAGCTAAACTTATTTTTAGAACACATCCTTCAGAACATAGGCAAAATAGATACACCAAAGAAAAAGAGCTTACTTGATCTTTGGAAAGACAGAAAGAATTTTGTGTATACAAAGGGTACAATCGTAAATGTGATTACGGGTGGGGTGTGGCGGCGTATGCATGGATGGGTGCGGGCGGGGGGTGGGGGGAGTGACGAGGTAAATAAGTTTCTTGTGTTATGTTAAATGAGCTTACTGGATTATATTATCAGAACTTTGGAAAGGACAGAAACAACTTTTTTTATATGAAGGATGTAATGATGAATGTGATTACGGGGGGGGGGGGGGGGTAACCCTTTACATTTCTTCTGTTATGTTAATATGTATTCTGTGTAGATATTTGTATGTATTTCTTAATGGGTTAATGATGACGGATTTTGAGTGACATTTTGCCCAAACAGCGGCACTGCAAATTCTTATTTCGCATTCCGACCGCCAACAGATAGAGTTGCCATGGTTTTTCCTGGATTTATAGAAATCAAGTACAAAGAACCAAGTAAACGTACTGTTCTACTTGAACAGTTTATCTTTATTTAGTTACATTTGGTTATATATTCAGACGACATTGTCGTGTTATATACCAGTTTGTATATAATAAAAAAACAGGCCGTAGAATCATCATGTTTGTTAGGCCGGTCTATATACATTGCGAAACCCACGACTGTTCGCACCAACTCTTAGAATTCTTTAAATAGGACTTCCATTCAAACAAGGAGACACCCACATAGTATGCAGTTGCGTTGCCATTGCATTTATCTTGTTCAGAATTATTTGTAATAGTAGAACAATACCTCTCCATATTAGCTTTAAAGATGAGGTCGCATCTGCTCTTTTTTACATTGAGTACTTTTCCCTAATAAAACAAATACAAAGTATAATTAAAGATTTAAACATACATGATAAACTAGCTTCAATTATTGAATTGGTGTAAGCATGCAAGAATAGTATTTGTTTAGGAGGCAAGGATAGAATTAATAATACAAAAAACAAAAAAACAATTAAAGACACATTAAATAAGATTTAGATAAAGAGCTGGTAGTTCTCGAGGTTAGAAAATAGATAATGAAAAGGTAATGTGTTGACAATTTCAGTCAAATTACATTACTCCAAGCCTTGTTATTGTCGTTAGAAGAACAGCCTTGATTGTCATTGCTACCGTTGTTACGATAATAAACAAAGTCTCGATTATCTATGTTTATGGTAACCGCAAAAACCATTTAAATCTATTGAAAATCTAGAGTTGATTATTGTCGTAGAAAGTTAAAGTAGCTAAGTCTCTAACTCAATATCATCCAAAGTCTTACACGTTGAAAACACGAATTATTTGTCAATTCAAATCAACATTGATGTTGTGATCTTACCGGGAAATGGTAGGCTTCTGATATCCAACATTTAAGACAAAATAAACATTTAACCATTGGTATATTTGTAACAAGTGATCAGAAAGTACATTTGTAACAAGTGATCAGAAAGAACGAGGCTAGACTTATTCCACAACTCATGTCAAAGGGTGACGCCATGATAGCATGCGCAATAGACTGGAATAACCAGACGCTAGAAATTGACATTCAGTCGAGACTCATGCCGTATTTCGCTGGACATAACTGATTTGGAGTTAGAGTCAAAACGGGAACAATTGAATGTAAATCAGTTTATATCCAATCAGATTACATTATTATATGCGTTTCTAGGTCCCAAATATTAGCGATTTAGCTCCTTTAATTAATGTCTAATTAATAATTTAGATAACATTTAACGCCTAAAGAAAGACCTGCTAAAGGCAGATGTAGCTCTTACATAGTGCATGTCTAATAGAAGGGCCCGACGCTGACCTCCCGCCCCCAGCTCCTTGTGTTTCTGATTATAACCCAGGCCGAATTTCGGATGTTAATATTTACGCCACTATCCAGGAACCGGGCATAGTGTCATCGCCGCCATATGACGTCATGTTCAAGAGGTCAAGTTTCAGGTCGATCGTACTTGGATTGTTGGAAACTTAGGTTTTTATTCGAAGGGCGTTACCCCCAAGAAGAACAAGATGCACAGCGCTTGCGAAAGGGGTCCATTTCCTGGTCAAAACTTCACTTTTCACTTCCTAATTTCAGTTATATATATATATGCGTTTACTTACACATGCATAGCAGACATCATGTTTATCACATGCAGGTTTAAAACGTTGTTTGTAAGCCATGTTGAAAGGGTCACTGCATCCGTTGGAATACGTGGCGCATGTTTGCCCTTCTACAAATCCGACAGCCAGAATGGCCAACAGGCAAAATATGCCGATTATTCCTACTTTTATTTCTGAAAAAAAACGAAGCTTCACAAAGTAAAACGTGCTTTTATAAGGATGATAATATAACCACTTCCTGCCGCTTTACATTCATATTATTTCATCCAACAAATTTAATTTTCCTATAAGATGCCGCTCTTCAATATTTTACATCCTTGTTTAGGCATTTCAATGCCTCTTGAAGAAGCTATCCTGGGCCAATGTGGGGGGGGGGGGTCGGGTCACCTAACATAAGGGGTGTGCTTTAGATCATAAGGCCTATCATGACAAGAAGAAGGGTCGCCTGCCCAACCCCCTGGGTTATATCTGGTGCCTCTGGTTTCACCTCATTGTTAACATTATTGGTATATTAGTCCCGAAATAAGCTAGTTTTTGTCGAGTGCTATCATTCTATGATTTAAAAATGCCCAATTCTTGTAATGAAAATATATTTACCATAAAGTTGCATTCCTGCGAAATAATTATTGGGTAGTTATTTCCAATAAAAGTATGGCATATATGGTATAAATATATGAAAGTATAGACAGCCTTACTAGAAAAATACTGGATTCCCCGAAAAACACTCATGGTACGCCAACAGGAAATTGTGTAACGGTCTCACTAACTGACAGCTTGCCTATACTCGAGCTCAAGTGACGTAAGGATCGCTTCCTATGTGTTGATCTAATGGTTAGCGGTCGTGAGAAATCGAAAGGGTTAAAAATACCATAGACTCTGCCACTAAACGCAATGTGTTTTTCACCGGTATTCCGAAAGTTTTCGTTTAACATCATACGACGTCGATAACACGTATATGTTAATTGATTACATCGGACGTAGTAACACAAATTGGTGCCTTTTACTCATTTACGCCATCGCGTACTATCTTATGTATCGTTTACACTAAAATGGAACTATTTTTTTTTTATCCAAATATACCCGAAGACCTTTATGTTGTTTCTTAGAAATTAATTTTCAGCAGAATCAAGTTAATATTGAGAGGTAATTAACTCGCCCCGACGTCATCACTCTCAGAGATAATAGCGACCACGTGACCATTTACTGCTCGAAAACACACGTTGTCAGGAGATAATAATTTACTAAGTCATCTATATTTATGGTATACGGACAGCGAGTAATGACAAATACAAATTAAAAATACATTCTCCATCAATTAAGACACGTGAAAAGGGATAACTATTTTGAGGGGGATCGAAGCAAAGTTAACGTTTGATAGGTAAATTAATTTGAACACGATTAAGCCCAAATAGTTCAAATCACACAGTTTATAAGTAGGAAGGCCTCTTTAAATAATCCCCATTTTTATAATAAATGAATATTTACCTTTGTGATTATTCTCTGTAACAGTTGACTTCTTGTCTGTTATTTCTTTCTTCAGTTGTGTATTTTATACTGGTCACTAGTACCTGGGGATATTTTTCTACGCCTCTCTAGATATAATTATATTTTACACTGTTTTAAATCTAACCGTATCAAAAGTAATCAAAAAATCATTTTAATATTGCCTTAATTATATTTTACACTGTTTAAAATCTAACCGTATCAAAAAATCCTCTGAATTTTGCCTCAAACCAATGGGCGTGTGTATAATTTATAATTGGTGCCAAACTTTGTCAGTTGTAGACTGGAATTATCAAATTTGCCTCCCTTTTAATTCTATGACCCTGGGGAGGGGGCGAGTGTAAAAACAAAAAAATATAATAAACAGTTAATATGCTACCTGGGCAATATTCACAGAATGTAAAACTTAGAAGTAATTAGCCCTTTGTCGATCGATCGATCAACTGAGAGAGAGAGAGAGCGAGAGAGAGAGAGAGAGGGGGGGCGTGCTGAGTGGGTAGGCAAGGTAGACAACCGCCCCTAATTGATGCAAATACAAAACAAAAACTGAAAATGATTGATAACGCTGGAATTCGATGAGATGTATTACCAGGGCCTGGCGGTAATTGTGGCTATGTGCCCTCTCGTAAAGTGCCTTCGAATTTCGAAAGAATTACCTGAAATACACTAGGAAACCCCGCGCCATTGTCATCATATTTCCATTGCCCTAATGAAAATATTGTGCTCTCTTTTCCTACTGCCCTTCCGATGTTCCAGTCAAGTCCAAGATACTAAAAACCAATCGTACATACACCATCGATCAACCCTCCTTGTTTGTTGGCTCTCAACCTCAGTATGACAGAAGCCAGTTAAGGCTGCTGGTGATCGACTGATTGTGGCTGGCATCCAATTTTCTCTGATTTCGGATTCGAGTTTAAAAACTGTGCAGTTGCCAACCATTTATAGTCACAGTTTCGCATTTAGCCCCATATTAGAATTGTCAACGGTGAACTGGGTAGCTCTGGGCCCTCGGAAAAACTGGTTTTGTTGGGTCCCGATATTCTTGAAATAACGACTAGCACCTCACGCATAGATCATTCTTCTCCTCGGTTTGATGCCACTGAGGTACCCGGACCCGTTCACGGTGAAGAATGACGTCATGACGAGAAAACAAAACTAATTTGATTTACTATTCCTGCACCAAAGTCATAGATCATTTTTCTCCTCGAATTGAGGCCATTATAAATTTCAGTGGAAGCGAAGATGAATTTTAGTTATTATGAATAAAATATATATGTCAAATTATGTTTTTTCCAATCGGAGGGGATGGGCCCCTGACCCTTCTGGGCTCTCAGATTAAGCGGGGTGCTGACCATGCTGCAGCCAGGGTCCCAGTGTTAAAGGCCCCTCTCTCAAATTATAGTTCTAATTTGCCAAGTAAATCTATCTATCAACTATACTGACATACAAATTGTATTTGTGTCTGACGGACAATGACCACAATATGCCCTTTCTAGACACCCACAGTTTTATGTGGATGTATATTGTCGTCGCCACTGACCGTCCGGATGTCCTTCCAGCTGTTCACATTTTGTTTGTACACACTCTACATGTCACAATTTGTTTCCAATTTTGAAGAAACTTGAAGTATAGTTTCGTATCCCAAGGATCAGGGTTCCTTTTCTTTTTGTTTTTTTTTACATTGACTCATTGTCGAACCGGGGGGTGGATGGCTGAATGGTTAGCACGTGCGCGCTGTATCTTAATGGTTTCGATTCCCCGGTTGTACGTGACAAGGAGTAGGGTCGCCTGTCCAACCTCGTGAGTTTTCTCCGGGTCCTCCGGTTTCCTCCCACTGCTAAAGACCCCTACGCGCAAGCGAATTATGGAAATAAAATTGAACCATATGTTAGTCCCGAAATGACCTAGTTTGTGTCGAGTGGACGTTAAACCCCATTTCTCTCTCTCTCTCATTGTCGAACCGTAACATCCTGGATTATGGCCCCTAATTGTGCGATAATCCCTTAATAAATATTTAGCTTGTACTCTGATTTATACGGATGGCTTCCAGATTAGATTTCACGGCCGAATTGATACTTCCATAACATTCTGAATCATTTAATCCGTTTTAGTTTTATTCATTTAGCTAAATGAATTTAGGAAATCAAAAGAAAAAAAATAAAGAAAAAACCCCAAAACAAACCCGGAAATTGCACCACAGGTGACAGTTTTTAGCTGTTAGCATACTCAAGGCCAATACCGTTAGCACGAACTCTATTGACATCCTTGGCCAGGGTAATTATTTTACACCGGTGCCATGGCCGGTGTCTTAATCTTAATTATCCTCTCGTTTTCGTTATTATGTCAGTTTCTTCTTAAAGTGCTATTTCTCACTCATTAGCGAACATAATTGAACGAAACCTGACAGGTATCCTTTTTAGGGAATACCCGTCCCATTTGGTGCTTGTTTTTCTTGACCCATAGGTCGTTTATTGTCTGACTAGGAGAGAGAGAGAGGGAGAGGGAGAGAGAGAGATGATGTGGTTTAACGTCCATTCGACATAAACTATGTTTTTTTTTCTGGGCTAACATATGGTTCAATTTTATATCAATAATTCATCTAAAACTATCTCCGTATATTTACACTGTTTTAAATTTAAAGGTATCAAAAGTAATCACAAATTCTATTAACTGGTTTCTGTGAAATTTGCCCGGGCAGCATTTTAACGCTTTATATTATAATTTTGTGTCTACACTCGTCTCCTCCCCAGAGTGAAGGAATTACTTGAAGGCAGATTTGTTACTTCAAATCGACACCTGACAAACTTTGGCACCAATTATGAATTTTGATTACTTTTAATACCCTGAATCAGGTAACGGACGAGCTGGAAGCCTTTAAATTTAAAATAGTGTAAAATATAATTATATCTGGAGAGAGTTGTAGATGGATGGTGTTTGACATTATAACACCAATTATTGTTGATTAGTATAAAACAGACAACTGAAGAAAGAAATTAAATCAGTTTTTACAGAGAACTAACATCAAGGTAAATATCATTTTATTTTTATATTTGTGATTGTCGTTTGTCTCTTTATTTGTGCTTCTTTGTTTGTCTGTCTGTGAATATCGTGTTTTTTTAGGCTGTTTATGAATGTCGTTTTTTTCTTTATCTGTCTGTGAACATCGTGTTTCTTTGTCAGTCTGTTTGTGAATGTCGTGTTCTTCTTAGTTTGTTTCTAAATTTCGTGTGTTTTTCTGGCCACGACGTTAAAATTTTTGGTATAAGGCCCGCTCGAGACGGGGAGGGAGATAAGGCTCCAGGCGTAGTGCTACAACCCCCCCCCCCCTCCATGCAACCTCTCTATTACCAGACAAGAATTGTTCCTGTTTCACTGTCTTTAGGGATTTCCTGCGTTGTCGAGCGTGGCGGTGGCTCAATGAGTCAGACACTGTCTCACTTATTAGATTTGACCTCGGTATTTCCTCTTGTCAGTGGCGCAGGACTGGGGGCGTGGCAAGAACCCTGTCTAGTTGTTGGGATGGTCACGTGTAAACACTCACGTTCACGTAAAACAACCCTTTACAGATGGAATTTGAAATAAGAGTAGGTCGTAGTGCCACTGCCCGGGAAAAGGTTATTTTTTATAGGAAACTGTATGCCGTCTTTATTAACCCAGTTGGTGCAGAAAAGTAGGACGCTAAACCCCATTTCATTTCATTTTTATTTACAGATGAGGCAACTAATTGTACTTGGAATATTGATCAACTTCCTGTTTACCACGGTCCTGTCACTTGACAAGAGTTGTCCGACCTGTGGACGTCCGGTATGTAGATGTCAGTGTAAAAATCAACACAGATGGAATGGGAAGCGAGACCTAGCTGTCAGTGATGTCGAAGATGTCTTCAAGAGAAATGATGAACCGTTGGAAGAACTAGAGAGGTCTGTGACTGGACAAGATTTTAGTCTAGAAGAGGAATAAAGTTTTTCTGGTAATATTTTTGATTGTAGTTTGCACCCAATACCTTGATCAGACAAATATACAACATATATAACTTTCCCGAACCTTCCAACTTTTTCTAGAACCCTCCAATTATTTCTAAACACTCTTTCCAGAAATTTCTATTGTTTCTAGAAGTTTCCAAATGACGATTCTAGAAAATGCCATCGCCTACCTCACATACCTTTGGCCCAAATTCGACTACAGCATCGTGTACGTATACCCATCTTCATTAACCCAGTTAAATCTCTTTCCATGTCTCCTTTAAGGTAATAAGACATAATAGTATCATTCTTTTATTGTGTTACAGCCTAAATGACGATCCAACCAAGTGTCAAGTCACAAGTTGAAAAATAAAATGCAATAAAGTCATTTTGCGTTGTTGTTTTTTTTTATTTAGACACTATACGATACAATTTCGCCAACAAACATTAATTTTTTGAGGAACTGAAACTTTCTATGATTTACTGTCCCCCGCCCCCTTCCGGCATTTTGATAGTAGGCCTACTTTTATTATCCCCCACCGAACGAGGTTAAAGAAGAGATATTGAAATGGACTCTGTCTATCCGTCCGTAGTTCCTGTTTTTTCCCCAGAAATACAAAAAGTTGTTTCTGTCCTTCTGAAATTCATAGTTCATCTTGCCTATATGTACAATCGTGAATGTGATTGCGGGTGCGGTGTGCGCGGGGGGGGGGGGGTGACGACGAAGTAATTGTCTTATATACTATTCAAAAAAGTAGGGGATATTTGATTTTGGGGGCATAATACTAAAATATGCAAATGACTACGAAAAAAGTCACAATACAACCTAACAGAAGAAACATTTCCAGTTACATGTGACGCCCAAACGCACCAATAGCTACCGCATGGAATGCATGTGATGCTTGGGATCATCATGGGGGTCCAACCCAAGATTTGCACGACTCTGACTTTGAATGTTACAGTCATTGTGGCATTGAATTCCAGGGTGGAAACATCAGTTTAATTGTTTTAGTGACCAGAAAACAAATTTTGATATGCGTCGGCTTACCCAAAATGAAAGGTTACGTGCCCTTGGCATGCTACAGATCGACACAACACAGGCGGTTGTGGCGCGGACGATGAATGTTTCTCAGTCTGCGTTGCAACAGGAATGGGACAATCTGGACCAAAATGACCTTAGACGTCTCATTAGGAGTATGCCACGTCGGATCAATGCTTGTTTGGCAAACAGAGGAGGATTTACCCGTTACTGACTTGGTTGTGATGCTGTGGTTACTTTGCTGTTTGACCCCGGGTATCATTTTACCCTTATAATGGTCAGTCTGTGCCTTACTTAGTCTAACGATCATTTGGAATAAATCGATGAATGTGAACTTCATTTCATTTTGTCATTTGTTTCTTCGTCAGTTTCATTAGGTGACTTTAATAACACTTGAAAATCAAATATCCCCTACTTTTTTTGAATAGTATATTATGTTAAATGAGCTTACTGGATTGTATTACCAGAACTTTGGTAAGGACAGATGCAACTTTTTGTATACGAAGGATGTAATGATGAATGTGATTACGGGGGAGGGGGTGGGGGTGGTAACCGTTTACGTTTCTTCTGTTATGTTAATATGTATTCTGTATAGATATTTGTATGTATTTCTTAATGGGCTAATGAAGACGGATTTTGAGTGACATTTTGCCCCGACAGCGGCAGTGCCAATTCTTATTTCGCATTCCAACCGTCAATAGATCTTGTACTTGGACGGCATTGTGTAAATAGGGATCTCGGATTTTCGTCTCATCCGAACGACTAGACGTTGTCCTTCCCAGACCCCCATCTCCCTCTCCGCCCCGTTCTGCACCGCTGAGAAACCGCGACGGAAAATACTGAGCAACTTTCTCCTGTAACACCGGAAGCGAACCGGAGATCTCCTAATGCAACACCCTACCCTCTGAGTCACCGCGACCATCTCTTAATCGGAATCCGGTTGAAAGGAACTTTGTTGGATTGGGGGGGGGTAAATCTTTTCAATTTCCACTGAACTGTTGTCCCCATTGAACCCATTAAAAAGGTTTTTTATTTTAAAAGACAACCGTCTAATAACTAATATTCAGACGACATTGTTGTGTTATATATCAGTTTGTATATAATAAAAGAATAGGCCTTAGAATTCGACGGCTTATATACATTGCTGAACTCTCCGCACCAAATAAGACTTTGATTCAAACTGTTGTTCAGAATTTGGAATAGAAGAACAAAACCTCTCCATACTAGCTTTAAAGATGAGGTCGCGTGTGGCCCTTTTTTTTACACTGTGTAGTTTTCCCTAATAAAACAAATACAAAGTATAGTTAAAAATTTAAACGTATTTCTGGGAAAAAAAACAGGAACTACGGACGGATAGACAGAGTCCATTTCAATATCTCTCCTTTAACCTCGTTCGGTGGGGGATAATAAAAGTAGGCCTACTATCAAAATGCCGGAAGGGGGCGGGGGATAGTAAATCATAGAAAGTTTCAGTTCCTCAAAAAATTAATGTTTGTTGGCGAAATTGTATCGTATAGTGTCTGAACAAAAAAAAACAACAACGCAAAATGACTTTATTGCATTTTATTTTTCAACTTGTGACTTGACACTTGGTTGGATCGTCATTTAGGCTGTAACACAATAAAAGAATGATACTATTATGTCTTATTACCTTAAAGGAGACATGGAAAGAGATTTAACTGGGTTAATGAAGATGGGTATACGTACACGATGCTGTAGTCGAATTTGGGCCAAAGGTATGTGAGGTAGGCGATGGCATTTTCTAGAATCGTCATTTGGAAACTTCTAGAAACAATAGAAATTTCTGGAAAGAGTGTTTAGAAATAATTGGAGGGTTCTAGAAAAAGTTGGAAGGTTCGGGAAAGTTATATATGTTGTATATTTGTCTGATCAAGGTATTGGGTGCAAACTACAATCAAAAATATTACCAGAAAAACTTTATTCCTCTTCTAGACTAAAATCCTGTCCTGTCACAAACCTCTCTAGTTCTTCCAACGGTTCATCATTTCTCTTGAAGAAATCTTCGACATCACTGACGACTAGGTCTCGCTTCCCATTCCATCTGTGTTGATTTTTACATTGACACTGGCATCTACATACCGGACGTCCACAGGTCGGACAACTCTTGTCAAGTGACAGGACCGTGGTAAACAGGAAGTTGATCAATATTCCAAGTACAATTAGTTGCCTCATCTGTAAATAAAAATGGAATGAAATGGGGTTTAGCGTCCTACTTTTCTGCACCAACTGGGTTAATAAAGACGGCATACAGTTTCCTATAAAAAATAACCTTTTCCCGGGCAGTGGCACTACGACCTACTCTTATTTCATATTCCATCTGTAAAGGGTTGTTTTACGTGAACGTGAGTGTTTACACGTGACCATCCCAACAACTAGACACGGTCCTTGCCACGCCCCCAGTCCTGCGTTCGACAACGCAGGAAATCCCTAAAGACAGTGAAAACGGAAACAGGAACAATTCTTGTCTGGTAATAGAGAGGTTACATGGAGGATGGCGGCGGGGGGGGGGGGTGTAGCCCTACGCCAGAAGCCATATCTCCCTCCCCGTCTCGAGCGGGCCTTATACCACAAATTTTAACGTCGTGGCCAGAAAAAAACACGACATTCACAAACAGACTGACAAAGAAACGCGACGTTCGCAGTCAGATAAAGAAAAAAAACGACATCTTAAACCGCAAAAAAAAACACGACATTCACAGACAGACAAACAGACAAAGAAGCACAAATACAGAGACAAACGACAATCACAAATATAAAAATAAAATGATATTTACCTTGATGTTAGTTCTCTGTAAAAACTGATTCAATTTCTTTCTTTAGTTGTCTGTTTTATACTAATCAACAATAATTGGTGTTATAATGTCAAACACCATCCATCTACAACTCTCTCCAGATATAATTATATTTTACACTATTTTAAATTTAAAGACTTCCAGCTCGTCCGTAATCTAAATCAAGGTATTAAAAGTAATCATAAAATCATGTGAATTTTGCCCAGGTACCTTTTAACTGTTCATTATAATATTTTGTTTTTACACTCACCCCCTCCCCCAGGGTGATAGAATTAAAGGGGAGATAGATTTAAGTAATTCAAGTCTACACCAATTGTAAATTTCACACCCGCCCAAATTGCTTAAGGCAATATTAAAATGATTTTTTGATTACTTTTGATACCTTTAAATATAAAACAGTGTAAAATATAATTATATCTATAGAGGTGTAGAAACATATCCCCAGGTATTAGTGACCAGTATAAAATATCCAACTGAAGAAAGAGGAGAGACACAAAGGTAAATATTCATTTATTATAAAAATGAGATTTATTTAAAGGGACCTTCCCACGTACACACTGTGTGACTCAGTGTTAAAGGAGTTAAATCGCTAATATTTGGGACCTACAAATTGACACAAATGGGTCGCAACGCATATACCCGGTAATAATGTAACATGAATGTATGTAAACTGATTTACATTCAATCGTTTCTGTTTTTACTGCAATTTCAAATCAGTTATGTTTGGCGAAATACGCCACAAGTCTCAATCGAATAACAATCTTTAGCGTCTGTTTATTGAAGTCTACATCGATATTATTTATTGGGCATGCTCTCCAGTTAAGAATATGCGTCGCCGTTTGACATGACTTTTGGAATGTCTTGCCTCGTTCTTCGAGTCCCTTGTTTCAAATGGAGCTGAAACGCATCATGACACACGATTCGTGTACTAATGGTAAAATGTTTATTTTGTCTTAAATTTTGGATATCAGAAGCCCATCTTTTCCCGGTAATATCACAACATCAATGTTGATTTAAAATTGACAAATAATTCATGTTTTCACTGTCGAAAACTTTGGATGATATTGAGTTAGAGACTTAGCTACTTTAAGGTGAAACCCCGGTCTCTTCGTATCCTTGTATACCAAAAACAAAGCCACAAAAATTATGATCAATTAGCAGACGTTGAGTGACAACTAATATAATATGTTCATAAGTGTACAAAGTTTCAATATCTCCTTTAACCTCGTTTGGTGGGTGATAATAAAAGCAGGCCTACTACCAAAGTGCCGGGACGGGGGTGGGGGAAGAGTGCGGGGTAGGGGCGGGCGGCAGTAAATCATAGAAAGTTTCAGTTCCTCAAAAAATTTGTTTGTCCTAGCCCTTTCATCAAAAATGACAAGAAAACAAAACAAAACAAAATAACTTTATGGCATTTTATTTTAAATTTCTGACTTGACATTTGTTTGGATCGTCATTTAGGCTGTAACAAAATAAAAGAATGATAATGTTATGTCTTTTTTATAAAGGAGAAATGAAATAAAATTTAACTTTCTAGAATCGTCATTTGGAAACTTCTAGAAACAATAGAATCTTCTGGGAACAGCGTTTAGAAATAACTGGATGGTTCCAGAAAAAGTTGGAAGTGTTGGGAAAATGTCCTACAACTATATAAGCCGAATCAGACCAGTCCGAGGGCAGAATTTTCTTAGCATTTGGTACAGAACTAAATGGGAAAATGTCCTAAAACTATATAAGCCGAATCAAACCAGTCCGAGGGCAGAATTTTCTTAGCATTTGGTACAGAAGTAAACGTTTG
This sequence comes from Patella vulgata, assembly GCF_932274485.2. Classification (NCBI taxonomy): domain Eukaryota; kingdom Metazoa; phylum Mollusca; class Gastropoda; family Patellidae; genus Patella; species Patella vulgata. The sequence goes on from NC_065880.2 coordinate 3,041,258, forward strand.
TTGTAAATTTCTATTAGACCTACGTGGTCCGTGTTCTCGATTTATAGCCATTTCGTGCTGTTGCACTTATTGTACTGTTTTTAGAGAAATTGTCTCTCTGTTTTACATTGTGCTATTTTAAGAAAAATTATCTCTCTGTTGTAAATCCAAGTTTAGGATTATTGTTGTGGATTATTACCACGGTCGACTCCGGATAATTCATCCTGTCAGATGTGCCGGGGTTCACGGTGGCTAAGTGGGTACGACGCTGGCTCGGTAGCCTGGAGGTCGGGTGTTCGATCCCTGCATTGACCGAGAAAGTTCATCCAGATTTTCCGGCGTGGTTTCCCCCTTGTCAGGGCGGAGGGAATTACAAGGACAACAGCTGTCTAGTCGTTCGGATGGGACGATATAAGAGTAGGCAGTAGTGCCACTGTCCGGACCAAATTTCCCTCATAGCACATTGTATGGCGTATGCCCGTCTTCATTAGCCCAGTTCGGAGCAGAACAGTAGGAGCATACTACTATCTATATAAATAAAATCCCTGGAGAATCTGGGCAGGGGGGGAATCTGGGCCCGGTCGAATCTGGGCCCCGGGCGAATCCGGGTAACCTGTTAGTAAACCATAAAAAAATGTCCAGCCACGTGGTTAGGATTTTTCTGAGGTTTTATACACGGCATTATGAATTGAAACAAGGTGACAGTAAGAAATAAAAATTCTTAATTTTTAAATTAATATTTTTAATTTGTCATCTATTGATGCAGAAATTCTGTGCTGCCGCCCCTTCCCTTTTTCCAGGGTGCCATAAGCCCGCACTTATTTTGCGTAATGGTTAAACATGCCCTGCCTAAGGCGAAATCAGGCTGAAAAACCAACGCTATAATCACTGTGCCACCGTGAATTCTACCATAACTGACTGAATATTTCACCCATGGAGCTACCTTTGGACTGAAATATGAATAGTTCTCAACAACAGTACCAATGAACACTGTATGTCAAATGACATGATCACGTCTTTTTATAAGAAAATGGAGGCGATAAAATTTTCAACTCACTCTTCCACGTCCACCCTATGATAGACTAGCCTCTTATACTGTTTTTTTTTCACTTATTGTATTATCACCCTAGTTGGATGAGGACTTTAAGTTTGAGTACAGCTCCAGCATGAAATTTAGGAGGCAAATATAATAAAAAAAATTGGGAGCTTGCATAGTTGGTGAACATTTTCTGGTATCTAGATAAAAATTACTATAAAAACCCCCAATCACTTACCCATTAGAAAATATTACCAGAAAAACTTTATTCCTCTTCTAGACTAAAATCCTCTCCAGTCACAAACCTCTCTAGTTCTTCCAACGGTTCATCATTTCTCTTGAAAACATCCTCGACATCACTGACGACATCACTAACGCCTAGGTCTCGCTTCCCTAACGACCATCTTCCTCGTCCACAATCACAATGACAGGCCGGACATCGACGTCGAAATACAAATGAATCGATCGTGGTAGACAGGAATAGTATCAAGATTCCAAATACAATTACTCGCCTCATCTGTCAATAAAATGAAATGGGGTTTAGCGTTCTGGAAGCCACGGTGGCTAAGTGGGTAAGACGCTGGCTCGCTAGCCTGGAGCTCATGTGTTCGATTTCTGCATTGGCCGAAAAAGTTCATCGGAATTTTCCGGCGTGGTTTCCCCTTGTCAGTGATGCAGGACGGAGGGCCGAACAAGCACAGCTGTCTAGTCGTTCGGGTGGGATGAAAAACCGAGGTCCCATGTATACATTGGCATGAACGTAAAAGATCCCCTGGCAGTTGGAATTAGATATAAAAGTAGGCCATTTTGCTGCTGTTCGGTCGAAATTTCCCACATAGCACACTGCATGGCGTATGCCCGTCTTTATTAGCCCAGTCGGAGCAAAACAGTAGGTCTGTTTGTGAGTTTCCTACTGCCTGAACCTTCCTATTTTATAAACAAATTTCTTCGATTATGAACAAACTATTTAACTTTGGATAATATAAACTTACCTGTGTGTTTGAAATCAATTCCGGTTAAATAAAATCCATTGTACAACTAAATGTCCCAAAGAATATGTTCTCTCTTGAAAAATACCCACTTACTAGGGTTAATCCCTTATCTTTACCTTAAATAAACCCACTATGCGGTCATACCAAGACTCTGGTACCCTAGGGTTAATCCCTTACCATTATCTTAAATACACCCATCATGCGGTCATACCCTAGGGTTAATCCCTTATCATTACCTTAAATACACCCATCATGTGGAAAGGGCTTTTCTAAGTTTTTGAAACTTGTGCTCAATCTTTTGATATTTGTCAATAAAATATGTTTAAACTACCGAGACTCTGGTACCCTATTGTTAATCCCTTATCTTTACCTTAAATACACCCATCATGCGGTCATACCGAGACTCTGGTACCCAAAGGGTTAATCCCTTATCGTTACCTTAAATAAACCCATCATGTGGTCATACCCAGTCTCTGGTACCCTAGGGTTAATCCCTTATCTTTACCTTAAATAAACGTCATCCTTATAATAAACTTTACCCGGTGTTGAATCGGGTGAAACGGGAAGTTGTAGTGCTATGTCACGAGATCTTAGGGTGTGCTCGATTGTCCGTCCGGAACGTCCCGAATTGACAGAATCACAATCAAGTGATATGGAATTCAGTCCTGTCACAGTTCTGCCAGATCCGACAGCTGAGGTGGTGTGAGTAGAATCGTGACGTAATTAAACACAACGAATATGTTTCAGCTGTCATGATTGGTTAACATATTTTTTATGCAGTCGGCACATGCGTTTTACTCCAAAATTCTCCTTTTCACTTGATTGACACTATTTTTGAGAGAATTTAGTTCCGGAACGTTGAATCGAGTACCCCCTATGTCTCTCCCCGTCTCGAGCTGTCCTCCAAAATTTCAGCCTCGTTGAAAGCCTTAGTATGACCACCAACCACAAACAGACAGACAAGGAGACAAACGACAATCACAAATATATAAATAAAATAATATTTACCTTGATGTTAGTTCTCTGTAAAAATTGATTTAATTTCTTTCTTCAGTTGTCTGTTTTATACTAATCAACAATAATTGGTGATGTAATCTTTAATACCATTCATCTACAACTCTCTCCAGATATAATTATATTTTACACTATTTTATATTTAAAGGCTTCCAGCTGGTCCGTTATCTGATTCAAGGTATTAAAAGTAATCATAAAATCATGTGAATTTTGCCCAGGTAGCATATTAACTGTTTATTATATTATTTTGTGTATACACTCACCTCCTCCCCAGGGTAATAGAATTAAAAGAGAGACAGGTTTGATAATTCCAGTTTACACCTGACAAACTTTGGCACCAACTGTAAATAACACACCTGTCCATATTGTTTAAGGCAATATTAAAATGATTTTTTGATTGCTTTTGATACCCTTAGATTTAAAACAGTGTAAAATATAATTATATCTATAGAGGTGTAGAAAAATATCCCCAGGTACTCCTGACCAGTATAAAATACACAACTCAAGAAAGACACAAACTAGGTCATTTCGGAACTAAAATATGGTTCAATTTTATTTTAATAATTCGCTTGCGCATCGAGGTCTTTAGGAGTGGGGGGGGGGGCGGAGAAAACCCACGAGACTGGAGAGATGTCTGGTCGTTCGAGGTCCAGTGTACACATTGGCGTGCACGTTAATGATCCCTTGGCAGTCAGAATTCGATATATGAGTAGGCCTTTGCGCCGCTGTCCAGGCAAAATTACCCTCATAGCACATTGCTATAGCACAGTTGATTATGGTCCGGATAAGTTAATTAATGTCTAATTAATAATTTATATAACATTTTTAACGCCTAAATAAAGACCTGCAATAGGCAGATTTAGCTCTTGCATAATATATGTTAAGTATATTTCTAGAAATTTTATATTCTTTCATTTAATAAAATTGATTAGTCTCTTTGTGTATAACAGATATGAACCAGAGTAGGACCGCCTTACAAAATGGTATACTAATTGTTGGATATGGCGGCCATTTAGGGTAGAGAAAATTTGGAAGCGAATCTTACAAACGAAGCTTAAATGGGTGGTTAATACTTGCCGGTATCCAGATAAAATAATGCTATCAATTACATAACTATCAACACAATCTGATTAAAATACAGATCTATATTTCGTTTCGTTTTTTATACTTTCATTGGCCTGTACTACTGTAGTGAAGACAAGTAAAACGATATTTTAAACTACAAAAAACGAAACGAAATATACTATTCAAAAAAAGTAGGGGATATTTGATTTTTAAGTGTTATTAAAGTCACCTAATGAAACTGACGAAGAAACAAATGACAAAATGAAATGAAGTTCACATTCATCGATTTGTTCCAAATGATCGTTAGACTAAGTAAGGCACAGACTGACCATTATAAGGGTAAAATGATACCCGGGGTCAAACAGCAAAGTTACCACAGCATCACAACCAAGTCAGTAACGGGTAAATCCTCCTCTGTTTGCCAAACAAGCATTGATCCGACGTGGCATACTCCTAATGAGACGTCTAAGGTCATTTTGGTCCAGATTGTCCCATTCCTGTTGCAACGCAGCAGCAAGTTCTTGGACATTGGCAGGACGTTGTTGACGTTGACGTAACCTCTGTCCAAGCATGTCCCAGACATGCTCGATGGGGAGAGGTCGGGACTCAGTGCTGGCCAAGGTAATGTGGTGATGTTCTGTTGTTGGAGGTAACCTGTAACGATCCTGGCCCTGTGACATCTTGCGTTGTCATCCTGGAAGATGAAACGGCGGCCATGACGTCGTGCGAACGGCACAACATGGATTGCCAAGATGTTGTCCCGGTAGTACTGGCCTGTAACACGCCCTGCAACAACATGTAAAGCCGTTCTTCCAGCAACAGTGATGCTTCCCCACACCATAACAGAACCATCCCCAAATCGATCATGTCTGATGACGTTAACGTCTTGGAAGCGCTCGTTTCGACGACGCCACACCCTCCTACGTCTGTCCAAAAAATCAAGTGAACCTTGACTCATCTGAAAACATCACATTGCTCCAGCGTCGATTATCCCAGTGTTGACGATCCCTACACCAACGACGTCTTGCCTGAATGTGATGATCTCTCAAACAAGGGATCACGCGAGGACGTCGGGCGCGAAGGTGACCCCTATGCAGTCGATTCCGAATCGTCTGGCCACTCACTCTCACACCAGTGTCTGTTTGAAGACGAGCGCTGATCTGATTTGCTGTGATGACACGATTTCGCAAGGCCAGGGTACGGATAAATCGATCCTGGGCTTGAGTTGTCGCCCTTGGTCGACCTGAGCGTGGTCTGTCCTGTACAGATTGTGTATCACGGTATCTGGACCATAGCCTGCTTACGACAGACTGAGAAACATTCATCGTCCGCGCCACAACCGCCTGTGTTGTGCCGATCTGTAGCATGCCAAGGGCACGTAACCTTTCATTTTGGGTAAGCCGACGCATATCAAAATTTGTTTTCTGGTCACTAAAACAATTAAACTGATGTTTCCACCCTGGAATTCAATGCCACAATGACTGTAACATTCAAAGTCAGAGTCGTGCAAATCTTGGGTTGGACCCCCGTGATGATCCCAAGCATCACCTGCATTCCATGCGGTAGCTATTGGTGCGTTTGGGCGTCACATGTAACTGGAAATGTTTCGTCTGTTAGGTTCTATAGTGACTTTTTTCGTAGTCATTTGCATATTTTAGTATTATGCCCCCAAAATCAAATATCCCCTACTTTTTTTTAATAGTATATGATCCGTGTTTTAATCAGATTTGAATCACCAGACACTTACCCATTATAAAATATTACCAGAAAAACTTTATTCCTCTTCTAGACTAAAATCCTGTCCTGTCACAAACCTCTCTAGTTCTTCCAACGGTTCATCATTTCTCTTGAAGACATCTTCAACTTCATTGACAGCTAGGTCTCGCTTCCCCGTCCATCTGTGTGGACTTTTACATTGACACTGACACCTACATACCGGACGTCCACAGGTCGGACAACCCTTGTCACGTGACAGGACCGTGGTAAACAGAAAGCTGGTCAATATTCCAAGTACAATTAGTTGCCTCATCTGTAAATAAAATGAAATGAAATGGATTTAGCGTCCTACTTTTCTGCACCGACTCTGCTAATGAAGCTGACATAGATCATACAGAGCCTTAAAAAGGAACTTTTTCCGGGCAGTGACACTACGACATACTCTTATTTAAATTCCATCTGTAAAGGGTTGTTTTACGTGAACGTGAGTGTTTACACGGGACCATTCGAACGACTAGACATTATCCTTGTCACGCCCTAAGTCCTGCCCCACTGACAAGAGGACATATCGAGACCAACTCTAGTGAGTGACACAGTGTCATACACATTGAGCCAGCGTGGTTCTCATCAACGCGGAAAATACCGTAAGACGGAAACAGAAACATGGAGGGTGGGGGTGGAGGACATTGTAGCTCTGTACGCCACTAGTCATATGTCACTTCCCGTCTCGAGTTGTCCTTATACTACATATTTCAGCGTCGTGATCAGCTGTTGTGTAGCCACCAACCGCAACCAAACAGTCAAAAGGCCCAAGACATCATAAACAGACAGACAAAGAGACAGACGACAACCACAAACAGGCAGACAAAGGGACACAGGACATTCAAAAACAGACAAAGATTCTCAGACAATGAAACACACGACATTCACAGACAGACAGAGAAACACACGACATTCACAAAAATACAGACAAACAAAGAAGCACAAATATATAAAATGAAATGAAATGAAATGGGGTTTAACGTCCTACTGTTCTGCTCCTAACCTGGGCTAATGAAGACGGGCATACGCCATACAGTGTGCTATGAGGGAAATTTTGCCCGGGCAGCGGCACTATCGCCTACTCTTATATCGAATTCCAACTGTCAAGGGATCTTTTACGTGCATTCCAATGTATACACGGGACCTCGGTTTTTCGTCTCATCCGAAGGACTAGACAGCTGTCCTTGTCAGGCCCTCCGTCCTGCATCACTGATAAGAGGGAACCACGCTGGAAAATCTGGATGAACTTTCTCGGCCAATGCAGGGATCGAACACCCGACCTCCAGGCTAGCGAGCCAGCGCCTTACCCACTTAGCCACGTGGTCCCCACAAATATATAAATAAAACAATATTTACCTTGATGTTAGTTCTCTGTAAAAACTGATTTAATTTCTTTCTTCAGTTGTCTGTTTTATACTAATCAACAATAATTGGTGTTATAATGTCAAACACCATCCATCTACAACTCTCTCCAGATATAATTATATTTTACACTATTTTAAATTTAAAGGCTTCCAGCTCGTCCGTTATCTGATTCAAGGTATTAAAAGTAACCAAAAATCATTTTAATTTTGCCTTAAACAACTGATAGATGTATAATTTATAATTGGTGCCAAGTTGTCGTTGGGACGAAGAATCGGGGTCCCGTGTACCCATTGGCGTATACGTAAAAGAACCCATGGCAGTTGGAATTCGATATAGCTGTTAAGAGAAGGTCGAAGCACCGCTGCCCAGGTAAAGTGTTCCTCATAGCATATGGTATGGCGTATGTATGTCTTGATCAGCCAATGGGTAAGACGCTGGCTCGCTAGACTGGAGGTCGAGTGTTCGATCCCTGCATTATCCGAGAAAGTTCAGTGATGCAGGACGGAGGGCCCGACAAGGACAGCTGTCTAGTCGTTCGGATGGGACGAAAAACCGAGGTCCCGTGTACACATTGGCGTGCACATAAAAGATCCCTTGATTTTCAAGCTTGGGATTCCCTTGTCAGTAGTGCAGGACAGGTGTCCATTGAGGTGAACGTAAAAGAATCCTTGACAATTAAAATTCGAAATAAAATTAGGCCGTAGTGCCGTTGCCCGGGAAAAATTTCCTTTATAGCCCACTCTATGGCGTATGCCCGTCCCGATTAACCCAGTGGGTGCTGAACAGCAGGACGTTACCCCTCTCTCTCTCTCTCCCTTTATCTCTTTCTCTCTCTCTCTCAGTTCATGTGTTCTAAAGTTTGATTTTTTTTTTATTAGGGACGTGCACTGGGAATTAAAAGGAGAAGTTGTGACCAAAGCTTTAAAGCCAATATGAAGCAGTACCGTATTGTTCAAAACTTTCGGGTTCTGAGCGCCGACGTTGCAATCGACTTGCAAATATATACTTTTTGGCGGTCAGAGCAGCTGGATGACTGTTTTTTTCAACCAGTCCCAATTGTGCTCAGAGCCGTGGGTTCAGCAATGTATATAAACCCTCTGAATCGTTGGTTGTATATTGACGGTCTATGTTTTAATCTGGTTGTCTTACCAATCTCATTCAAATACACATCTATATTTCGTTTCGTTTTCGTCATAAGAGCGGCTTTTGACCCTATGACGTCAGGCATTTGATTAACCAATCAGCGTTGATGTTTCTAATAGGATACCCACAATTTCGTGCATCGCACGCCAAGAACTCGCTGCAACAGATCGTTTCATTGACTAATCCCTCACATCATCCAGAACACGGATTATATAACAACTCTTCCAGATCCTAGTGTAGTAAAAACGATTTTGAACTATAAAAAAGGAAACGAAATAAGATCTATGTTTTAATCTGATTGGAATATGGACCCTCTAAAGAAAAATGTTCATTCCAAGGCCTGTCCTTTTATTATATACAAACTGGTAGGCCTATATAACACGACAATGTTGTCTGAATATATAACCAAATATAACTGAATAAAGATAAACTGTTCAAAGCAGAATACACTCACTTAATTAATTTTACGTTTACTTGGTTCATTGTACTTTATTTCTATAAATCCATGAGCCACGGCAGCTCCGTGAGTAATACCCTTGCCCGCTAACCAGAAGTTACAAGTGTTAGCAGCGTGGTATCTCGTATACCACTGGCGTGGTCTAATTATTAAACTGTTGTATTTATCTTTAAGACACCCCCCCACACACACACACAGAATATTGTCGTTGGGGTATCTAATAGAGAGAGAAATGGGGTTTAACATCCACTCAACACAAACTAGGTCATTTCGGGACTAACAATATGGTTCAATTTTATTTCAATAATTCGCTTGTGCGTAGGGGTCTTTCGCAGTGGGAGGAAACCGGAGGACCCGGAGAAAACCCAGGTTGGAGGGTATATAATAACATTGTCGTTTAAAGGTATTGTCGTTGGGGTATATAGCAACATTGTTGTTTGGTGATATGATTTGGTGAAGAGCTTAATACGAGCCTTTTATTTTACAACAACGGTTGGCAGGCTTTCACAACAAACCAAAACAATCGGCCACTCTCACATTCTCAGAATTCTTTTCAATGGATCCAATAGGGACAACTGATTACAGGAAATTGCAAGAATTTGCACAAAAACCAACAAAAACATGTCCAAAGTATTTTCAAATAACTTTCTGTTAAGAGGGAGCCGCGGTGACTCAGTGAACAAGGCACTGGTTCAGAAATCTATACTGTCCGTCAATATAGTGGCCACAGGGACTTCCATAGAATTGTGTACTGTTTTTTTTTCCAGTTCAGTTAGTAAATACCATTGAAATCATCTCGCCATGGGTGTGATTCTATTTTCGTTACATCTTAATGACTTGAAACACTTTACTCAGCGGAGTGGAGCGAAAAAATCTAGGTTACGTTAACACACGATATAAGAGGTGGCCGTAGTGCCGCTGTCTGGGCAATATTTCCCTCATAGCACACTGTATGACGGATGCACGTCTTCATTAGCCCAGTCGGAACAGAAACAATAGGACATTAAAACCCCTCTGCCATTGTGTCCCTTTTTTGTTAGAAGATGGAGTAACTAATTGTATCTAGTAACATAGGGAGAATATAGCTACCTCTGCTTCGTCCCTGCCCCTGCCCCATGAGACCAAGTAAGTCCCTGCCCCTGCCCCATGAGACCAAGTAAGTGCCCCCGCACTGCTAAAGACTCGTACACACAAACAAATCATAGAAATAAAATTATGTGTGTCATGCGTTGGTTTGTCTACTGGTTTATCGCATGTTCTATAGATCATTGAGTCATTGGACGTGAGGAGTAGGCTCCCATGGGGTTTAACGTCCACTCAACACAAACTAGGTCATTTCAATTTTATTTCAATAATTCGCTTGAGCGTGGGGGTCTTCAGCAGTGGGAGGAAACCAGAGAACCCAGAGGTTGGACAGGCGAACCTACTCCTTGTCACGTACAACCGGGGAATCAAATCCACGCCAGGTGACTCAATGATAGACCTTATGAAACATCGCGCACGCGCTAACCATTCGGCCATCCAATCCCCCCAGACTCCAATGCTTTCTGTGAGTCCTCTGATTTCCTGCCACTTGCATCAAGTTGCATGATTTCCATGACAAACTGTCGTGTGCCCCTCACTTTCTTCCTCAAATTGAAATCTAAATCATTTTTTATATATAAATAATAAGTTTATTCTATGTCAGCCTTGATTTAACGTTGAGTAATTGTAAAACAGATTGTTTATATTTATTAATAGTTGTATAATTCTCCCCTTCATTGTGTAATTCCGTTACAGAACTAGCGTACAACTTTATCTCCTCTTTATTTAATATCTCCTCCTCTGATCTCTGAAAAACAAACATGGCAGAAAAATAAATAGGACTATATTCTTCAAAGATACAAGATTTAGATAAAGAGCAGGTCGTTCTTGTTATAATAGTTCAAAAATAGATAATGAATAAGGAATATATTGAAAATTTCAGTCAAATTACTTTATTCTGAGCCACGTTATCATTGTTTGTAGATTTGAAAGATGTGTGCATTGATTGTTTATGGTAACCACAGTACAGGTATATTTCAGGCTTAGCCTTGCATCCCCATTTTAAAATTAAATCATTAAATAGCCGAACTGTTAAAATCTAGTTAAAATCTTGATTATCCGATGGCATCGAGAGTTAATTATGGTCTTGTCATGTTAATAAATGTCTAAAAGTTTTGTCAAGGTGGCTAGATGTAAACAGGGCTGGGACACTTGTATTGTTCACGAGATTGTGGGTTACGGTTAGGGCGAGTGCTATGTAACCATTGACCAAATATGCAGCTGGCCTTAATTTTTAGACCTAGCCGACATAACACACCAGATTCAGATTCTTCATTCTGACCTCAAATCAGCGATTTACATTCCTTTAGAAATGAAATGAAATGAAATGGGGTTTAACGTCCTACTGTTCTGCTCCTAAACTGGGCTAATGAAGACGTGCTATGAGGGGAATTTTGCCCGGGCAGCGGCATTACAGCCTACTCTTATATCGAATTCCAACTGCCAAGGTATCTTTTACGTGCACGCCAATGTGTACACAGGACCTCGGTTTTTCGTCCCATCCGAACGACTAGACAGCTGTCCTTGTCAGGTCTTCCATCCTGCATCACTGACAAGGGGGAAAGCACGACATCCCTTTAGTGATGCATCCTGTTACATTAAACTATTTCAAGTTTGGGTCCGGAAGACATTTATAACCCACCTTTTCATTCTGTTCTAAAAGTTTTAAAATATTTCTTTTCGACTGACTCTGTTCCCAGGTGAATTTATTTATGTCTGCTTCGTCTTTCTCTAGCTCCCATGGTTCCACTTTCTATACAAAAACAAACAATCATCTTGGTTTTATTTACAGGGGCAGATAACTGTAGCAACAATGACAGGGGCAGATAACTATTGCAATGGCAGGGGAAGATAACTATCACAATGACAGGGGCAGATAACAAACACAATAACCCTCTTCACATCATACATTTTAAGCTTCCCAGAACGGCACAGTTAATTTTTTTGCAGTGAAAACGGATCGAATCATAACGGTGCCATACTGAGAACAATGCCAATCTAGAAAACTGAAGTGAGGCGGTCTTGACACCCTTCTCTGTACGGCATGGTTACATTTTCATAGTGTAAATGCTATTCGGTCTTAGTGCTGATTTCCGGGCACTGGGATGTGGTAGTCAAATGGTCAGGGCACTGGGCTGTGGTAATCAAATGGTCAGGGCACTGGGCTGTGGTAGTCAAATGGTCAGGGCACTGGGCTGTGGTAATCAAATGGTCAGGGCACTGGGCTGTGGTAGTCAAATGGTCAGGGCACTGGGCTGTGGTAATCAAGTAGTCAGGACACTGGACATTTCCAAGTTTTAACCCTTGAGCTGACACTGGCCTTCACCTAACAGATGTGCGGCCTACAGAGCTGACTAGGAAATTAGCATGGTTAGCACGTGCGCGTTGTATCATAAGGCCTGTCATTGAGTCAACTGGCGTGCTTTTGAATCCCTGGTTGTACGTGACAAGGAGTAGGGTCGCCTGTCCAATTTCGTGAAATTTCCCGGGTCCTCCGGTTTCCTCCCACTGCTAAAGACCCCTACGCGCAAGCGAAATATTGAAATAAAATTAAACCATGTTAGTCCCGAAATGACCTTGTTTGTGTCGAGTGGACGTTAAACCCCATTTCTCTCCCTCTCTCTCTCTCTCTCTATATATTTAGTATCTTGACCCTACTAAATGAAATGAAATGGGGTTTAACGTCCTACTGTTCTGCTCCGAACTGGGCTAATGAAGACGGGCATACGCCTTACAGTGTGCTATGAGAGAAATTTTATATCGAATTCCAACTGTCAAGGGATCTTTTATGTGCACGCCAATGTGTACATGGGACCTCGGTTTTCTGTCCCATCCGAATGACTAGACAGCTGTCCTTGTCAGGCACTTTGTCCTGCATCACTGACAAGGGAGAACTACGCCGGAAAATCTGGATGAACTTGATCGGCCAATGCAGGGCTCAAGATCTGTTTAGATATTATAACTATATTTACCTTCGCCTCGTAATATAAAGCAGTTAACAGATACATCGCATAATCATAATTCTGTTTCTTTAACGGACATCTACAATATAAAATACACAATCAATACAATCAGAGGACATCTACAATACAATACACAATCAATACAATCAGAGGACATCTACAATATAAAATACACAATCAATACAATCAGAGGACATCTACAATACAATACACAATCAATACAATCAGAGGACATCTACAATACAATACACAATCAGAGGATATCTACAATACAATACAATACACAATCAATACAATCAGAGGACATCTACAATACAATACACAATCAATACAATCAGAGGACATCTACAATACAATACACAATCAATACAATCAGAGGATATCTACAATACAATACACAATCAGAGGATATCTACAATACAATACAATACACAATCAATACAATCAGAGGACATCTACAATATAAAATACACAATCAATACAATCAGAGGACATCTACAATACAATACACAATCAATACAATCAGAGGACATCTACAATATAAAATACACAATCAATACAATCAGAGGACATCTACAATACAATACACAATCAATACAATCAGAGGACATCTACAATATAAAATACACAATCAATACAATCAGAGGATATCTACAATACAATACACAAATAGTTTATCCCCAAAATGACCTGATCAATGTTGATTGGACATTGTACTTGATATACAGGATATACCAATAGACATGGCAGACAGAAACCCACGGCCACATGCCAACATTTATAATATTTTTAACACTGTCATTTGCCTTTCTTACATGGACTGTGGTCTTAACATGCGCGCTGTATCATAAAGTCTGTCATTGAGTCAACTGGCGTGGTTTTGAATCCCCGGTTGTATGTGACAAGGAGTAGGGTCGCCTGTCCAACCTTGTGGGTTTTCTCCGGGTCCTCCAGTTTCCTCCCACTGCTAAAGACCCCTACGCGCAAGCAAATTATGGAAATAAAATTGAACCATGTGTTAGTCCCGAAATGACCTAGTTTGTGTCGAGTGGACGTTAAACCCCATTTCTCTCTCTCAACAGCGGTCATCATCCTTGGCTCAACTGTGTTTAAATCACACGTTCGTCACCCTAAATTGTTAGGTTTGGGAATTGTGAGGGCCTAATTTTTGGAATAGCCTAGGGCCTATCTTCGTATAAATCTGGCACTGATGACAAACTGCTACATACAAACTTTTAGACTAATTACTTCCCCTTATCTCACTTCCCACGAATGTATAGCTCCACCCCCATAGTGACTTTTTTTTAACTTTCTAGTCTAGAATCGAAGACGAGGTTTAAAACTGACATTTTCTGACAGGTTTTGGTGGATATTCATGATATAGAGGCTGTAGGATAACAGAGTTATGTGAGTGAAATGTGTGGTGGAGAGTTCAAGGTATATCGATTTCTGTATCTCAAAATTTCCACGGTCAACATCATACAAGTTTTAGAGCAAGACATTGTCAGGTGTTTCTCCATCTAAGAAACAGGTAATGCAGAGCAAAGACATAAGAATTAACATTAATGTAATATGAAAATCTTTGGTGGTCTGATTCCATACACACCTGTCTGTGTTCAAGGTTATCTCCCCTGTCTCTGGATCATATTTATCCCCTAACAGTCTTTTAATCTTGTCTTCACCATGTTCATCCAGTCTTAAATCAGCTAATTTTAACTAAAAGAGAAAATATTTTATGTATGAGCCAGTTGTTTTTCTAAACCAAAGAACCTGGGCCAGTAACACTTATCTAATTGTTCTTCTCAGGGCGAGGCTCTTCAAGTACAATTGACATGCAATCTGACAGCCCTGTTCCTTGGACAAATGTGCACGATTGACGGACCTCAATTTTAGGAATAATGTTACAATTACAACATGGCTGCGATGACGTTATGCTTGACATTCCACATCAGCCAAGTTGTCGTTTTTGACGTGGGGTAAGATATGGAGTTGAATTTGATGTTTATATCGGTAGCCATGTTTTTTAACATCTTCATCACTCATCTTACCAGTAGGCCACGTCAAAGCCAACAGAAATGAAATGAAATGAAATGAGGTTTAACGTCCTACTGTTCTGCTCCTAACCTGGGCTAATGAAGACGGGCATACGCCATACAGTGTGCTATGAGGGAAATTTTACGTGCACGCCAATGTGTACACGGGACCTCGGTTTTTCGTTCCATCCAAACGACTAGACAGCTGTCCTTGTCACTGACAAGGGGAAACCACGGCGGAAAATCTGGATGAACTTTCTCGGCCAATGCAGGGATCGAACACCCGACCTCCAGGCTAGCGAGCCAGTGTCTTACCCACTTGGCCACGTGGTCCCCCCAAAGCCAACAGGGCCTAAGGTTAGCCCCTTAGAGTTGGAACTTTTAGCAGACTATGTCGGTGACAGTTGGCTTAAAGATGCCAGGTTTTTCTTTAAGGCTCATGTTTTGCAAGGAATACGTTATGATGCAGGCATAATCAAACATTTACTAACTGACCTTGACAGTAATTGAGTGACTTATTGGGGGTTTGGAGTGTTCACAACATAGTCACGATTATCAAGTACCATTGTTACGATTATAAACAAAGTCTTGATTATCCCGTATCTATTTTATAATCAAATTATCAAATGAATATTGTGTATTAATCCATTGAAATTAATAATAATAACTTTATTTAAGAAGGGTAAAGGATTAGGCTGTGGAAGCCTTTCTACCATCCTGCTCTTCATGAAAAAATATAATACAAAAGATGATAGCATAACAAATAAAGGAGAAGGATGAATAGGTGTATAAAATAATCAGGATGAAATTATGATACAAAAGATGACAGCACCAAAGGAGACAGATATAATAACATACCCCTCCCTCCCCCCCCCCCCCAAAAAACCCATATAATTAACAATAGCAAAAGGCATAAAAATGTGAAACAAGGAAAAATACATTATTTTTATATATGGACATACATGTAGAGGGTATCAGTATTATTCTTTGACATTAAAATATTTAAAAAGTTGTTTCTTGAAAGAATTTAAGTTAGTGGTCAGTATTAAGTAAGATGGTAAAGAATTCCATAGGTTTGAGCCTTTAAAACGGATAATCTGATGGTCTGCTGCGACAATCTGATGGTCTGAGAGTTGATTATAGGCGTGTCATGTAAATAAATGTTTAATTAATAATCTATGTATAGATTTGAAGTCATGTGAATAAATGTTTAATTAATATATATAACATTTAAAGCCAAAATAAAAACCTACAATATTTTAAAGCCAGAATAAATGAAATGAAATGGAGTTTAACGTCCTACTGTTCTGCTCCTAACCTGGGCTAATGAAGACGGGCATACGCCATACAGTGTGCTATGAGGGAAATTTTGCCCGGACAGCGGCACTACGGCCTACTCTTATATCGAATTCCAACTGCCAAGCAGGGCTGTCGGTAATTTTTCACAGATGATTAGCAGCACTGCTAATCAAAAAGTCCAATTTTGCCAAATTTGATTAAATAATTTAAAAATTGATTAGCAGTTTTTCAGTTTCAACATAAAACACCTAAATAACAAGATTATTTTTATTTTAATTGATAACAAATGATTAGATTTCATTCTTAAGATTTTTAGAATTTTAGCACTTCTACAGGTACCTGTGAACATTTCTGAATGAATGTAGACTTTTGGTTAGGCCTTATGTCTGAAGCCAATTCTTGGCAGTGGCTTCTTATTTCTTCGTTAGAAAACAATTTCGTCTGCTTTTTATCGTGTGTTATTATTTTTGTTCAATCGCAGTATTTTACGAATAATCTCGATTAACTAGACGTACGCGATATAAACAATAACAGTTTACAGGAATTCTTACTTTGATTTCTCATTTTACAATACGTTTACACATATTTATTTTTTATATTTTATTTACAATACGTGGGGGATACACTGAATTTATTTTTTTTCAAATTGAATACTGATATAATTACTCGAAATTGACATGTCTCGCAACGTGAGTGGTACTAGTTGATTCCCTATTTCCGGTTTAATAGTCCCGATTCATAGAGTTATGTCCCTGTATTATATAGTATAATGAATTAAGTCTGGGTAGTTCGAGAAGAAAATGTCACACGGAGAATTCCGTTTTGTTTATAAAAATTTATTTGATATTTTATACACGTTGAAAGTGTTGAGAAATGTGGATAAATCTTTGTGTCAATATCCAAAATGACAGGCATATTAATGATTCGCAATTACTGCGAATCAAAAACGTTAGATTTTAATTTTTGATTAGCAACGGACAAAATATGTATCGCAAATTGCGCTGCGATACTGGTTGTCGGCAGCCCTGCTGCCAAGGGATCTTTTACGTGCATTCCAATGTATACACGGGACCTCGGTTTTTCGTCTCATCCGAAGGACTAGACAGCTATCCTTGTCAGGCCCTCCGTCCTGCATCACTGACAAGGGGGAACCACGCCGGAAAATCTGGATGAACTTTCTCGGCCAATGCAGGGATCGAACACCCGACCTCCAGGCTAGCGAGCTAGCGTCTTACACACTTAGCCACGTGATCCCCAAAAGCCAGAATAAAGACCTGCAGTAGGCAGATTTAGCTCTCGCATAATGTATGTTTAAATATTTACAAACTGACCTTGACAGTAACTAAACGTGATCGTGAATCAGCAACAGACGGGCTAGAAAAACAATAATCTCGTGTTTTGATAGTTAAAGGAAAATGTTGATCACATAATTCATCTGTCTCCAAACCAGCTGGCCATGGCGTACAAAAATCTATTAAAAAAATAATTTTACTCATTCATTAAAACATACAAATAATTTTACTCATTCATTAAAACAAACAAATAATTTTACTCATTCATTAAAACAAACAAATAATTTTACTCATTCATTAAAACAAACAAATAATTTTACTCATTCATTAAAACAAACAAATAATTTTACTCATTCATTAAAACATACAAATAATTTTACTCATTCATTAAAACATACAAATAATTTTACTCATTCATTAAAACAAACAAATAATTTTACTCATTCATTAAAACATACAAATAATTTTACTCATTCATTAAAACATACAAATAATTTTACTCATTCATTAAAACATACAAATAATTTTACTCATTCATTAAAACATACAAATAATTTTACTCATTCATTAAAACATACAAATAATTTTACTCATTCATTAAAACAAACAAATAATTTTACTCATTCATTAAAACATACAAATAATTTTACTCATTCATTAAAACAAATGCAAAATATTAATCTGATTAAAATACAGATTTTATTTCGTTTCGTTTGTTAATTCAAAATTTGGTTTTACTTGTCTTTGCTACACGAGGATCTGGAAGAGTTGTTATCATTTATGTGTTCTGGATGATGTGAGGGATTACCCAATAAACCGGTCTGTTACGGCAAGTTTTTGGTGTGAGGTGCAGGAAACTGTGGGTAACCCACTAGAAGCATCAACGCTGATTGAATTGGTTAATCAAATGTCTGACGAAATAGGGTCAAAAGTCGCTCGTATGACCCCTGACGCAACCTTCCAGTACATCCAGTCAGATCTTCATGTAGTAGAGGCCATCGAAAGTATACAAAAACAAAAATGAAATATAGATCTGTATTTTAATCAGATTGGCAAAATATATATGTGGTACAATACAGTTCCTGAATCCCATTACTTGCATACTTTACGAAAGACGGACAGCATTCAATGAATAAATAAATTAATTACCTTTTAACACCTGACAATGTTTCTTAATATGACCAGGTGATAAATGTAGAAAGTTGGGAATCTTGAGTAATTCTGTGTTGGCATAGCGACCAGGTGTAACATTCTCATTTTCAGATAGATTCTACAAAATAAAATAGTTTAAGCAGATGAAATTAAAATTTGTTCTTCGTCTAAAGACATTTCAGTAATGGGGGGATGGATGGCTGAATGGTTAGCGTGTGCACTTTGTATCATAAGGTCTGTCATTGAGTCAAATGGCATGGTGGTACATGACAAGGAGTAGGGTCTCCTGTCCAATCTTGTGGATTTTCTCTGCGTCCTCCGGTTTCCTTCCACTGCAAAGAGCCCTACGTGCAAGCGAATTATTCAAATAAAATTAAATGGTATGTTAGTCCCAAAATGACCTAGTTTGTGTTGAGTGGATGTTAAACCCCATTTCTCTCTCTCACTCTCTCATTAATGCAGGACAGAGGGCCTGGCAATTTGGATAGTAAGTCCTGTGTACATTGGTGTGAATGTATTGGCAGTTGGAAATTTATTTAATAGTAGGCCATTTTCATCATACTCTTTCACACTGTATAGCGTATGCCCGTCTTTATTAGCCCAGGCGGAGCAGAACAGTAGAACGTTAAACCATATTTCATTTCACTTACATCAGTGTATCCCTGGCGTACGGGAAACGGTATTGCAGACCATTTGAAGGTGGAAGCAGTCGGCCAGACATTCGTCCAATCGTCATCTGGCTTCATATTTATATATCGTGGTTGCATTCTCTGTAAGGAAATAATGTAGGCTAGATAAAGATGGGCGATTTGACCAGTTATCCCTTTTAGCAGTGACTAGTTTCGTCCTAATAGAACTCTTCAGACTAATTTATCTCACTGGGGGGGGGGGTCTATGTCTTAAAACCAGCCTGTATCGGGGTTTGGTATCTTACTGGGGTGTAGAAAATAGCCTGTACTGGGGTTTGGTATCTTACTGGGATGTAGAAAATAGCCTGTACCGGGGTTTGGTATCTTACTGGGGTGTAGAAAATAGGCTGTACCGGGGTTAGAGTAGGACTTAAAAAGTCTGTGTGGAGTTGAAGACGGGGTATTATCATGGACCAAAACTAAATGGGGTGTGTATGTAGGAGAGATAGGAAAAGGGGGGGGGGGGTTGTAGTTAACGACATTACTTGGTGCAGTAATATATATGGCGCTAAGTTATAGTTAGCGATATTACTTGGCGCAGTAACATCTTTGACGCCAAGTTGATGTTAGATATTACTTGTAGTAGTAACATGTTTGACGGAAAGTTGTTGATAATGATTACTTGACACAATACAATGCTTGAGAGTTGAGTTAAGAAGTTTACTTGACTGTAAATATATGTGGCCTGAAGTTGTTGCTAAATGTTACTTGACACTATGAAATTTTTAACTGGAAGTTGTTCTTAAAAGATTAATTTGGACAGTAAAATGTTTTACTGGACGTTGTTGTCAAATACGTGACAGTAAAATATATGTGGCCCGAGGTTGTTGCTAAAGGTTACTTGATACAGTGAAATTTTTTACTGGAAGTTGTTTTTAAAAGATTGATTTGGGCAGTAAAATGTTTAACTGACTTTATTATAAAAAAAATACCATTGATGAAGGAATGAAAAGAGAAAAGACATAGCGATAAAAAACAGGTTTATAAATATTTATTTATCATAAACCCAAGCCCGAAATGATGGATGAATGAAACAGGTCAGTGACCGTTTGCATCTATCAATGTTGATCCGAGTGTAATTGCTAGAATAAGTGTCGAAATGAAATGGAAACTGGTATCCCAGGGACAGTTTTAAATTCTTTTTTTAAATATTGTGAAATATAAATCTACAGGAATATTCAATCCAGTATTTACAAAGATATGTGGAATTGAAACTTCTCTGAGCTACATGTATGCTGCTTGCTATGTAATAAGCCTGCCTGCACCAATTGTTGAGAGGCCCGTTTTAAATCTGATTGAAAAATTATCGCCACAGGGAAAAAGGTAATTGTCGAAAAATTTAATCATAATTGGTAGAAACTGTGTGAGCATTAACACCTGTGATTATACTTACCGGAGCATCATTTTTTCTTTGATCCCTCTTGCTTCTCTGATTCAAACCTTTTATCTGGAACACACGGAAATCTTTTTCTTCATCTGAAAAGGTTTCAAATAATATGTTGAATCAACTCAAAAAAGTTTCAAATAATAGGTTGAAAAGTTTCAATTAATAGGTTGAAAAGTTTCAAATAATAGGTTGAATGAACTCGAAAAAGTTTTGTTTTCATTGCAGTCCTTCACGTTTAAGGGGAGCATTTGCTCCTGCTCCTCTCTAAGCACGTCGGCTTTCCTTCAAAGGAGTCATTAAAGACTCCTGGGCCCTTATTCACGAAAACTTAAACTAAGATACAATCAAAATTTTAAGAAATACTGCAATTCGATTGGCTGACCAGTAAAATCAATTTGCATATATCCAATTTGCATATTGGTCAGCCAATCGAATTGCAGTATTTCTTAAAATTTTGATTGTATCTTAGTTTAAGTTTTCGTGAATAAGGGCCCAGCAAATTAGCTAAATCGCTCTCCTAAATATTGAGATTAATAAACTACTTTCAGTTTTTGTTTACTTTTAAACTGCATATATTCAAGGAATCAGGAGCTTTTTATGGCTCCCGCACAATTTTATAAACATGAAGGACTGTCATTGACACCTTGATAACGGTATTGTTTCCCATAAAAATTGTGTCCTGTAAAAGATATATTATTAAGTCTTTCTTTAGGCCTTAAATGTTATATAAATTATTAATTAGACATTTATTAACATGACAAGACCATAAGCAATTCTGAATGCCATCAGATACTCAAGATTTTAACTAGATTAGACCGTCTTGAATATACCAGTACTGTGGTTACGATAATAAACAATCAATGCACACATCTTATCAAAACTTCAAATAGTGATAACGCCGCTTAGAATAAAAGAATTTGAATGAAATTTTCAATATATTTATTTCTCATTATCTATTTTTGAACTATTATAGCGAAAAAGTACAGCTCTTTATCTAAATCTTACATAATGTATCTTTAATGTGTTTCCCAATCATTAAATGCCATTTAAACATTAGGTAAAAATTACTATTTTTATTGAGACCTAGACATTATCCATGTACTGGATTTGATACATGTCGGACGGTACTACTACTATTATTAAATTACTGATAATGTCACTGTACAAGTCAGTTTTAATTGTTTTTACTGACACATTGACAACATCACTTAATTTGCTTACAGACTGAAATGAAATAACATGGGGTTTAACGTCCTACTCCGACCAGGCTAATGAAGACGGGTATACGCCATACAGTGTGCTATGAGGGAAATTTTGCATGGACAGCAGGACTATGGCCTACTCTTATATCGAATTCCAACTGCCAAGGGATCTTTTATGTGCATTCCAATGTGACACAGGAACTTGGTTTTTCATCCCATCCAAACAACTAGACAGCTGATTTTCTTATTCTTACTGACTACTCTTACACATATATATCGAATTACAAATGTGAAGGTTTCTTTTATGCGCGCACCAATGGGTAAGCAGAACCTTGTTTTTTAACCCATCCAAACAACTATTCATCCTGCACCACTGACGGGAATCACGTGGCTAAGTGGGTAAGACGCTGGCTCGCTAGCCTGGAGGTCGGGTGTTCAATCCCTGCATTGGCCGAGATGGTTCATCCAGATTTTCCAGAGTGGTTTCCCCTTGTCAGTGTTGCAGGATGGAGGGCCTGACAAAGACAGCTGTCTAGTCGTTTGGATGGGACGAAAACCGAGGTCCCGTGTACACATTAGCGTACACGTAAAAGATGCCTTGGCAGTTGGAATTCGACATAAGAGTAGGCCGTAGCGCCGCTGCCCGAGCAAAATTTCCCTCATAGTGTATGGCGTATGCCTGTCTTCATTAGCCTAGGTTAGGAGCAGAACAGGTTAGGACGTTAAACCCCATTTCATTTCATTTTGCACCACTGACAACCTGGAACCAAGCCGAAAAGTCACGGCCAACACCTCAAACACGGAATCTTCAGTCTAGCGAGGCAACGTCTTACTTACTATGCAACCGTGGCCTCCCTGATGTATTAAAACATTCTTAAACACGCTTGATTGCTATTTGATTTTAAAACAAAAACAACTGATGAGTAAAACCGATTTGATTCAATTTGTGTACAAGTCAATTATTAGTCACAGACATACATGTAAGCAATACCTTGTGGGTGAGTCAAACTATGATGAAGGAAGCCACAGTGGCTAAGTAGGTAAGACGCTGGCGTTCACGTGTACGATCCCTGCATTGGCCAAGAAATTTCATCAGGATTTTCCAATGTGGTCTCCTCTTGTCCTGTGGTGTTCACGTAAAAGATTCCTTGGCAGTTTGAATTCAATATAAGAGTAGGCGATAGCGTCACTGCCCGGGCAAAATTTCCCTCATAACACACTGTGTATGCCTGTCTTCATTAGCCCAGTCGGAGCAGAACAGTCAAACGCTAAACCCCATTTCATTTTATTTCATCTTGACTGGATGAGTTAACTCAGAAGGAATTTGATTGTGGATGAGTGAACTAGCATGCCCTGGAAATAAGGAACCTGTCACAGATATTGTTAGGCCCCTTCCCTCCGATCATTCTGGCACAGATTCGGTTTTTCAACATTACATTTTACATTTAAAGCGAACAAAAATCATAATTTCCAGTGATGCAGATATAGGCCCAGCACGTTGACCCGGCTACTTTTGACTTCCACACGATTTCACAAGATTCTAACACTAACTGACTAACCCTTACCGCTTACAAGATTTCACCACTAATTACCCTTACCCTAACCATGGCGTACTGCGCCCAGATATAGTATCTTTTGTATTTATTCACGTTTTCAGAATGTCAACACAAAAGTCTTTGCTACATGTATGTTGACTTGTAAACTATAAAGCATGTCAGTCTATTATCTCTAATTAAAAGTTTATGCTACACAACAAGACAAGCCTAAAATGGCTAAAACTAAAGAATAAAAGCCGAAATTACAATAGTCACCTTGTTTTGTGCTCTCCAATCTAGTCTCCAATCTAGTTTGACGTATTCGGTCATCCTTCCTATTTCCCGCTGTGGACAAAAGGCGAACTGTTATTATAAGCTTGTGATGTAATGAATTAGTCAGAGACAGGGGAACCAATACTTTCGTGTTCGACATTTTTCCCCAATTTGTCTCACAAGTTTTGTTCATTCGCAATACCTCGGTTTTCTATTTATAGAAATTATCTACTATTTTTATGGGTATTCGATTTGCTTCATGATTCATTCAAAACTTATTTTAAAATGATTTAACATTGTATATTGACTACTTTAGTTCTAAATATAAATATTTTGGAGATAAAATAATATGCAAGTAAAAAAGGGTTGAGGGGGAGGCGGGACGTTTGAAATTGGTCAACAATCTTAGAAATACTATATTTCTGGACTCGTCGAGTGTTTGACCTTGCAAATTAATTTATTTGATTACCTCCCCTGTATTCCGTCAGAGGGCTCTTGATATCCTTAAAAGATTGTCTTGATTAACATGTCTTACAGAAATTGCTAACATGTAATGCAATGGGTAAAATGAGACTTGGTAACGGTGCGCAAACGTCTTCCAAAGGTAATGGCGGACGAAAAACAAATGAGTGCACTATTTAGGCGTAACGAACAATTGAAACGGTGGGAGGATTCTGAGACTAATCGAGTTTCTTCTTCCATTCGGGAAGAAAGATTAAGAGTCAAATTTCAAGATGGATGTATATTCCTGGCTGCTTGCTCGAGCAGCGATACGGAAGAAGTTAAGAAACTTTTAGACCGAGGGGCTGACATAAACACTTCGAATATCGACGGTCTTACAGCTTTGCACCAGGTTTGTTAATTTGTTTTCTCACTTACTCGAAGAGTAATTCCTGTAGAAATCCCCTTTTGTTATTCACAAACAATCCATGAATAAATTTTGCAATTAAAAAGTGTTTTAAACGAAGAATCAAGATGGCAAAAATACACCCCATATCAGCTCTCATTTCTTTTTTCATTTCAATGTTATGAAAAACTGAACTGTCAGCACTCATTACTTCCACAGTATGAGTAAACGTTGTACGATTTCTGATTCTACGATGGTCAGAATTAGTTTGTATCTGATACTCAGGTACATGCAAAATTTATGATTGGTCCTGAAATCTCTAGATTAATATTGTAGTCAATACACGTACTAGATGTAAAAATTGTCAAGGAAATTTGAACTGAACTGTCAGTACTTTACACTACAGAGCATAGGCCTAGGACTAATTGAGTGGAGTGATATTAGACTTAGCTTAGCCTACATACACGTGTTGTAAAATAGAACCCATGTACACATGTATAATCTTTGTTAATAAGTTTGTTCAATGATTATGGTCCATGCCCATGGGTACATGAATTCCCATCAACTAAAACATTAACATGTCATCCTTACACGTACAGTTAGAGATACACATCTTGTAGATTTTTTGCTTATAAAAATGGTCTGATAAATGTTGCAAAGAACTCATGCCATCTTCATTTATTCTTGTTTTACGATGGGTTAACTTCTGTATTTGCAATATGAATATTAGTGTTTTTAATGACATTGATTGTATTTTAAATATCAGTGTTTTTAATGACATTGTAATGGTAGATTACACAGGAAAAACTTACTTCCAGGCCTGCTGAATAGGCATCGAGAAAAGGGCAAAGCCTAGAATGTACATGTATATTAAACACATCTCATCCACAAGTTGTATGTGTACCAAATGACTAATTTGGATGGCAAGTGGTTTAACACAAATTTTTTAAATAGAATTGAACCATATATTTTTGTCCGAAATGACCTAGTTTGTGTCCAGTAGATTTTAAACTCTCTCTCGCTCTCTCTTGCTTGCACATTGTTTTCCTGCAAAAGGCAGTGTACAGGTAGAGGTCTATGGTTTTCAGTATCCTTGATGTTTTGACAAGTCAACTTGTTGGTGTTTATGTTGACAAGATGACTGATTGTATCCTGATTGATCTATTGTGTATCAATTAATGGATCATTATTGATCTGGTTTAATCAATCAGTCTGTTCAATAACCTGTTTATTATCAACAGATTACAGGCTTTCTGTTATTCATATAGTTATAGTGAGGGGAATGACATAATGGTCTGGAGTGCCGTTCTTCGAGCTCTATCTGGTTGGTCACCTCTGGCTTGCAGTCATAGCTACGATTCCTGGTGTGAGCTTATGTGGCTTGGCAATATGGGTGCTTCTCAACCTCGTGGGTTTACCCCGGTTTCCTCCCACAGGAAAGACATTTGCATGAGCACTACACATAATAAAATAAGACAAACTTGTCTGCGATACAGGGCTAGAAATTCGTCATTTTTTGCGGGAATCTAAGAGAATTCTCATATACATGTCATGTATGCAATGTGCGCGACCTTTCGAATCTCAATAATATTGACTAAATAACAAAATTGTGTTTATTGTTTATTGCCAGTATCAGAAAATGACGTAGCCAAAATAAGCTGATACAGCGCTGTGGCATTTCTTCATAACACAATTTGTAGTCCTTTGTCCATCATGTAACAGTCACGTAACTTGCAAAAGTTTTTATTCATTCGTCGATGATAGACAAACAGCACAATGATCACGTGACAACCATAACTAAAATTGCTATAAAATAAATTTCTGTACGACTATGATATAAATGTAGCCTTCAATAATATTTTTAAAATTAAGCGTCTGTCAGTAGTGTATAAAATAAAAAATCCTAACAGTAAACGCTATTTAGAACTGGTTTATCGACATAATTCCAACCAATATGTCACGTGTCATTGGAATTCGGCAGTGGAGATTCTGTCGGGGATAATATCCACTGTTTCTCTCTCTGTGTATTCGATGTTCTATCAGGGGATTATATTCAATGAAGATTTAAATTTACCTAACAACTGGTCAGTGAATCCATCAATGTATTATCCAGTTATTATTTTAATATCTACCAGTACCTGGAAGTCACACGGACGGACCATGGAAGACTGGCAATTCGGAAACCATGCCGAGACCGTCTTCCATGACCACGTGGCTTATTTTACTGAATAATCACCAAGCTTGTTTTGTTTATTTTACCGGATTATCACTAAGGTATGACTGTTGTTGTAGCTGACAAGCAAGTTGATTGTCTTCTTAATTAACAAATAATAATTAACGTGTTGTAATTTAGCCAAAAGTAGATTGATTATTTACGATACCATAGTGGCCGATTCATTGTTTTACCAATCGGCTTGAATAAACATCAATCGACTAAAGCTGACAAAATACAGCCCCATGATGAACACTGACCCTGACTGACATTCAATAGTCGGACTCGACAATTCTCTGAGATTTTTTTTTTTTTTAGAAATTTTTTACGCGAATCCTTTTCGATTGGCAGCGTAAGCTCTTGCGAGAATCCCGGCACATATTAGATTCGGCGATTCGCGTGAATTTCTAGCCCTACGATATCACCTTCGTCGAAAGCTGATGTTAAACATTAATAGAAGACACATTTCTACACGTCTGGTGGGGGGGGTGTGTCGAAATGGTCAAACACATGCGCTTTAGATCATAAGGTCTATCATTGAGCCAAGTTGTTTCCATCTCACACTTGTATGCAACAATGAATAGGGTTGATTGTATAACCTCATGGGTTATCGTCAGAAAAAAAACATGTATATTGGTAAAACCTATATCTGCTCACCGCTGGAAGCCATGGTGGCTAGGTGGTTAAAATGCTGGCTCGCTAGCCTGGAGTTCGGGTGTTCAATCCCTGCATTGGCCCAGAAAGTTCATCAAGATTTTCCGACGTGGTTTCCCCTTTTCGGTGGTGCAGAACGGAGGGCCTGACCAGGACAGCTGTCTTGTCCTTCGGATGAGATGAAAAACCGAGGTCCCGTGTATACATTGGAATGCATGTAAAAGATCCCTTGGCAGTTGGAATTCGATATAAAAGTATCATAGTACACTGTGTGGCGTATGCCCGTCTTCATTAGCCCAGTATAGAAGCAAAACAGTAGGACGTTAAACTCTTCATGTATTTCATTTCTGCTCACCACGCGAAGTGGAATACATTTCCGATGTTAATGTACTAGTGCAATGTAATGTCAGTATAGGGCATAACCAAATGATGGCAAATAGGAAAACGTTATATATAGGGATATTGAAATATATGTAGGCTTCTTCTATCGCAATTTTGTTTCGGAGAACATCTCATAAACTGTTCAAGATATCTTTATGAAACTTTGTACCTCACATCAACATTTTATAGTAGTTGTGCCAAGAGGTAGGGTGACCCATGTACTGTACAGAAATACAGTCCACCGCTGATAGTTCGAGACTACCACTGAAGCGTGCACATTCGCCGTGCCGAGACCAACTTTCTGACAGTATGATACTATAAATAGCCATGGCACGTGCAATTCTCTACAAATCTATCAACTATTACAGCCGTAAAAAATTTATTGTTGACGATTTTAAATAGCAGTGAAAATAAGCTTCTTGGTTATTACAGCAGATTTAGAAATTACGCTCGTTTCATTTTTTAAATCGCTTTATCATTAACTGTACCGTTAAGAGTGGCATCTTTTGGTTTAGTACAAATAATATCTCTGAATCACATTCGGGTTAGACAGGAACATTATACTAGCAGTAGTTTCATTTTACTTTTACAAGGTTCTTAAAACGATTGTTGAGCTACCTAACGTGCTTATTTCTAAATTCAATTTCTTGTTCTAGCTTTCTGTTATGTTTCGTAAAAAAGTAGTCTTGATTATCCCGACCTGTTAATCAGACGTAGAATGGATTGATAGACTGGTTAAGCGAGACTAATTTCAAAACAAGGGCACGTAACCTATCTTTTACTCAAAAGTGTCTGGATGTTATGGACGACACTTGGAACCAGTTTTCAGTCTATTATTTATAGATGAAAAATGGTCATAGCTTATTAAGTACAACATGATAGTTTATTTAGTGACTATAATTGTGTGAAACTGATTTGAGGCTTGGCATATATATAAATATTGTGGCGTAATTGTCGAGATATACATGTATGGAGATATATGGAGATATTTATTTATGGTGGGTCACCCTACCAGAGGTCGCAGTCACGCAAAAAACTGCGTATTTCACACATTTTTTTTCAAAATAAACGCAAATATTGACGGACGTTGCGTAATTTACACGCAGAAAATTTCCCCGACGTGAGAATAATTAGATCATTCTAGTCGTAGTTTGTACAATTTATGTGCTTCACCTGGCATTTACACACCTCTACTGCACGTAGTCTCCGTAGTTTTTTATATTTCCTCTTATTTCATTCATAAGTTCATGGCAGTAAGCCTACGTAACTATCCTATTGGAAGCAATAAAGTGTATTTCATACAAGACTTGGGATTGGCTAGAACAAGATATACTGTTTACATTCAGCCATTCAAATGTTGGCTTTCATACCGATAGTTTTCTCTTTACATCCTGTCGTGGTGAAAGATTGAAATGACTGTGCCGTCAACCATAGACATGCCGTTAACCTCCAGTCGTCATTAGACTAAATACAGTAGGCATATCAATGAAATAAGGACGCTTAAAATAGGGTTGTTCACAAAACGACTTTACATGCTTCTATATTGAGTATTTTGAGAGGTTCTAAGTCACGCAGATGTAGAGGGCAAAAACGCAAAATTTTGGAATGTCTGCGTATTTTTACCCAACTCGAAATTGATCCACTGCGACCTCTGGATGTGCCTTTGCTAATTATAAATTGTCCGATTTATGTTTTGTGTTTCCATGGAAACCAATTTGATATACAAGAGTGCAAAATGTTAATAACATGGTCTTCTTTTCTTATTAGCTGTCAGTGTCAATTTCTGTTAGAGCTTATTTAAATCATAAACTGGTGTGTTTTCTTAATTGAATACGAACATTCCTGAGGTTTTTGTTTACATGTAGAACTGTAAATGAGTATGATACTGTGTCTATGATGTTAAGTAATTATTTCCACTGGCTTGGGTTGGGTTTTTTTTGCTGTAATTTGTCATGGCTCTAGAACTATATGCATGTAATTAGTGTGTTATTTGTTCATGAGGGTTGGATGGCCGAATGATTAGCGTGTGCATGTTGTATTATAAGGTCTGTCATTGAGTCAACTGGTTTGTTTTCTTTTCCCCGGTTGTACGTGACAAGGAGTAGGGTCACCTCGCCTGTTTAATCTCGTGGGTTTTATCCGGGTCCTCCGGTTTCCTCCCACTGCTAAAGAGCGCTACGCACAAACAAATTATTGAAATAAAATTGAACCATGTTAGTCCCGAAATGACCTGGTTTGTGTCGAGTGGACATTAAACCCCATTTCTCTCTCTCTTTATCTGATCACTAGGAACACTTGGTGTACAAGTCTAGAAAAAAACACCTGTCGCAGATTTTGTCGAAATAAATTTCTGTGTCTGACATATTTAGTAATTAGTACCACTGGGTTTTTATTGCAGTCATGTTTATTGTTTGTAATAATGGCAGTTGTAGCTAGAGTTTCATTTGATGCTAAGATATTTCTCTCCGAGTAAAAGTTATAAGTCATATTTAGTCATTCAAATGGGATGAAAAACTGAGGTCCCGTGTATATACCGTATTGGAGTACACGGAGAAGAGCCATTGGCAGTGGGAATTTGATAAAGATTCGTCAGAAGTTCCACCGCCTTGACAAAATTGCTGCCACATTTGATGGTATAAGATCCATGATGCCCGGTTGATGCTGAAAACTAATCTTGGATACATGTAGATACATTTTAAAAAAGTTTTCATGCTTATTTAACAAGCCTGGAAATAAGGCACCCGTCGCTGACAATGTCAGGCACAGATTCAGGCTTTATCAGGCATAGATCCTCTGGTGCCTGTCATTTTGTTTGGCACTGATGTCTTTCTTATTGATATTATTTTAAATACATGTCCGACACTAAGTTGAAAATGTCAGGTACATCAAAAACCATTATTTCCAGGCCTTTTATTTAAACTCATTTTGTGGTACTCGTTTTTCAATTAATTAATTTGTTTTATTTCTATAAGTAAGTGCAGGAGAACAGGCCCTGAAGTTCACAAAGCACTCTCAGAATTTACTCAAAATTGTTCACCTTATTTTAACTAAAATATTACCCTTTATAAAACTTTTGTTGTTTTAATGTATCAAATACATAAATAAGAAACTATGTGCAAAGTTTTATGTGTCTAGATCAAAAATATTTCTCATAAACAGTGATTAAAAGTTGAGTAAAGTCTTAAGTCTGAGAATGCTAAAGACAAAACAAAAGGAGTAAGACAAACATTGGGACAAGATAAACTACAGTTTGTGTAGACATTACAATAAATAAACAATGAATATCAATTATTCAGATAATAGATTTCAGCATTTATTATCATCAATACTTTCATATTGTATACATGTTGGGGGTTGCATCATAAGGTCTGTCTTGGTTTCGATTCCCCGGTTGTACGTGCAAGATCTAAATCTGTCTATTGCAGGTCTTTCGTTAGCCCCGAAATGTTATCTAAATTATTATTTAGACATTGATTAACTTATCCAGACCATAATCAATTCTCGATATTTACTAGATATTTGAATCCAATTTGCTGTTCAACACTCATTGATGATTTAATCTAAAAATGTATTGACTTTAGTAATGATGATTGAGGCTAGGCCTAAAATTCAAAAGCTAAAATCTTGGTTCAGAGTGAATCAATTTGACTGAAATTTTCAGCAAATTGCCATTACATTATTTTTTTTTTAACTATTATAGTGAGAACTGTCAGCTTGTTATGTAATCTCTCATAATGTATCTTTAATTTAATGTATATGGATTAAAATCAGGTAGGAGCAAACTGAGGACCAACTTTCCCACATTTGTTTTTGATAATTTTGTTATAGCATGTATATTTGATGAGGTATATGTAGTCCCATAGCAACCACCGATCTATCTCCTCCTCCAATACACTAGGTTTCTCTAATAGATCTATTTATAGTAACACTACACCAGATGGCTGGGATATATTAGTAGATATACATGTGTGTGTGAATCCTCTCTGACCCAGTCTTTAACATCATCAGTTTACTCACCTTAATATACACATTATCCAGTCTCTTAGATTATCTTAATACACACAACATTATCCAGTCACTTACAAGTATATGAAATAAAATGAAATGGGGGTTTAAATGCAATAAAATGAAATGGGGTTTGAAATGCAATAAAATGAAATGGGGTTTAAGTTTAAGTCCTACTGTTCTGCTTTGACTCTAGGTCAATGAAGACAGGCATACGCCATGCAATGTGCTATGAGGGAATTTTGACTGGGCAGCGACACTGTGGCCTACTCTTTATTTCGAATTCCAACTACCAAGGGATCTTTTACATGCACGCTAATTTATACATTAGTCCTCAGTTTTCGTACCATTCGAATGACTAGACAGCTCGGGAAACCACCCAGGAAAATCAGAATAAACTTTCTTGGCCAATGTAGGGACCGAACACACGACCTCCAGACTAGCGAGCCAGCATCTTACCCACTTAGCCACCGTGGCTCCCCAAAATGGGATTTAATGGACTACTATTCTATTCTGCTCCAACTGGGCTAATGAAGACAGCAGTTTCAAGTACATGTATAACTAATAATCCATGACAGATTCAAATGAAATTGAATTTAATTATTTTTAGACAAATTTTATTTCTTTGGTTGTGCATTTAATGTTGTAGATAGGAGAATTTTGCCCTGACAGTGGCATCCACATAAGGTTAGCAGTATAACCCATGATTGATAGAGTCAAATGAAATTGAGTGGAGTTTTAATGTGGACAAAAATGATAATTTTAATTCTTTTGTTATACCTGTAATGCTAGGTAGGAAAATTGATTCAGCGTTCTGCATGTCAATACGGGAATCAAGGTGAATCGTGATTCAACGATATACCACTAGTCCACACCAGGATTCCAGTTCCCTGACCAATCAACCCTCAAACCTCCCTGCTCTCACCTCTCTAATTTCTGATTGAAGAAATACCCCTATCATTGACCTATTTGTAGAGTATGTACATGTACATGTGGGTAAATGCTGTTCCCTTGGTTACATTCTCTTGCCTATCCTCACAAGGTGGTTCCTGCTCAGCTGACAAGAAAATAGTGCCTTTGTTTGGTCTTACGTAACGGAAAACCCAGGTCTAACCAGGTAGACAACAGCGTGTGCATAGATAGAGAAATGGGGTTCAACGTCCACTCGACACAAACTAGGTCATTTCTGGACTAACACATGTTGCAATTTTATTTCAATAATTCACTAGCGTGTAGGGGTCTTTACCCGTGGGAGGAAACCGGAAGACCCGGAGAAAATCTTTGAGGTTGGACAGGCGATCCTACTCCTTGTCACGTACAACCCGGGATTCGAAACCATGCCAGTTGACTCAATGACAGACCGTATGATACAGCACGCACGTGCTAACCATGGACACGTCATCACTTGTAATGTATCTGAATTTAGTCTGAATTAAGCCCAACTCTTGTTGAGTAAGGAACATGATGTTAGACGTCACACTGATCCGCAGTGAATATTCACTAGGTCGCGACAATCACTGATAAGGAAGACATCGATGAGACTTAATGAGCCACAAATATTAACTTTTTTCCTCCGATAGATTAATTTCTATAACATTTTTTTTATGTATTAGAAAAATAAATAAAGACATTTGAAGTATTTGTAGGTAAAAATTATTTCCTATTTTAGTGTAAATAGGTATTAAAATGAGTAAAAGGCGCCATTCTGCTCGAATCAATAATGTTTTCTGTAAACAATGCACACGCCATTGAGCCAATGATTGACGCCGCGTGATATGACGTCATGTGTTGAAGGCAGTCATCTTTTACAGAGATATTAGAAAACTTTCATAATACTCTGAAACAGATTGGTTAGACGTAATACTAATTGTTGCCAATTCAGCCATTTAATAAAATAAATTTTTACACCACCAGCTTGAGTAGTTTTTGTACAGACCAGGGGGGTGTTGTCGGAGACTGAAAACACAAAAATATCGATGAACTAACCTAAAATCTAAAATCATAACCCCAATTAACAAACAATAC
Organism: Patella vulgata; assembly: GCF_932274485.2. Taxonomy (NCBI): domain Eukaryota; kingdom Metazoa; phylum Mollusca; class Gastropoda; family Patellidae; genus Patella; species Patella vulgata. Next base: position 3,075,099 of record NC_065880.2, read on the forward strand.
GAATATACAGCGGTGAACTAATTTCAGTCGTGATCGGTAATCAACGTTATTCCATACATTATTGTTTATTTAACAATAAGTAGGTGTTTAACAGTTTATTTAACAATGAGTACAACTCAGTTAATTGACTGCTATTATAATAACATGGGGGATGAAACAGCCGTGGATGAAACGGTCGTGGGGATGAACTGACCAGCACCTGTAATATCATGTATATATCTAGAAGATAATTTGGGATACATGTATGTAATACTATATTTAGCTGTACATGTATTGTTGTAGGTCAATCTATTACACATGGATCCTTGATGTCAAAGGTCAATCTTGGATATATTAGGTCAAAGGTCAATCTAGTACAGCTGGATCCGTGTTATAACATTATACTGCTATCTTATTAGTTGTTATTATTATCTACTATTGATGTCATCATATCTTGTTATTATAAATACCGGTATGTAAAAATACTATACTAAACTTCGGCTGTCTGTCTACAGTTATCTCCACTTGAGAACAGACACTAAGCTAGTTGTCCGACATTTTAAGTCCTAAATCAACGATCTCAGTCGAAAACACGAAGTATATTTCGAGAATTGTGAGAAGTATTTATTCTGCTTCCAAATCGTGTAACAAAATTGAACAGGGTTATTTAGTCCTTGTGTGTGTGACTGATGTGAACGGGAGTAGGACGGCATTAGAAAACAGTATACTACTTGTTGGATATGTCGGCTATTTAGGGCAGAGATCTATTCTCGAAGTATGAAGTAGATGAAAATGTGTGTGCAAGATGTAGTAGATGATAATAACTATTAACTAACATGTTAGCACCTAATTCATGCCGGGGGGGTTGGGTGGCCGAATGGTTAGCACGTGCGTGCTGTATCATACGGTCTGTCATTGAGTCAACTGGCGTGGTTTCGAATCCCCGGTTGTACGTGACAAGGAGTAGGGTCGCCTGTCCAACCTCGTGGGTTTTCTCTGGGTCCTCCGGTTTCCTCCCACTGCTAAAGACACCTACTTGCAAGCGAATTAATGAAATAAAATTGAACCATATGTTAGTCCCGAAATGATCTAGTTTGTGTCGAGTGGACGTTAAACCCCATTTCTCTCTCTCTCTCTCTCTCTCTCTCTCTCTCTCTCTCCCCTAATTCATGTCTGTTTAATCTCTGTAACCATCAATAATCCACAACCTTGCACGCAATATTTTTTTTTTTATTCGTTTAGAAATGGAGTTTAATGTCCACTCAAGACACAAACTAGGCCATTTCAGGACTAAAATACGGTTCAATTTTATTTCAATAATTCGCTTGCGTGTAGGGGTCTTTAGCAGTGGGAGGATACTGGAGGACCTGGAGAAAACCCACGAGATTGAAGAGACAACCCTTCTTCTTGTTACGTACAACCGGGGATTCACACATTATGGTAATGTTAAAGGTCATAACACACCTAGGGGATCACGTGGCTAAGTGGGTTAGACGCTGGCTCGCTAGCCTGGAGGTCGGGTGCTCGATCCCTGCATTGGCCGAGAAAGTTCATCCCGATTTTCCTGCGTGGTTTCCCCTTGTCAGTGATGCAGGACGGGGGGCCTAACAAGAACAGCTGTCTAGTCCTTCGGATGAGACGAAAAACCGAGGTCCCGTGTATACATTGGAATGCACGTAAAAGATCCCTTGGCAGTTGGAATTCGATATAAGAGTAGGCGATAGTGCTGCTGCCCGGGCAAATTTCCCTCATAGCACACTGTATGGCGTATGTCTGTCTTCATTAGCCCAGGTTAGGAGCAGAACAGTAGGACGTTAAACCCCATTTCATTTCATTTCTTTTCATAACACACCCAGAATTTTACACAACAATAGGTTCCATTCTTTGCTTACATATAAGAGAACGCTTAAATATACATTATGCAAGCGGTATATCTGCCTATTATAGGTCTTTCTTTAGGCCTGAAATGTTATCTAAATTAATAATTAGATATTAATTAACTTATCCAGACCATAATCAACTCTAGATGCCTACGATATTTAGTGGATTTGAATGCATTTTGTGGTGGATAATTTAACATAAAAACGAATAATTTAACTTAAAAACGGATAATTGAGACATTGTTTATTATCATACCAAAGTTATTATCGAGGCTAGCCTAAAATTGAATCACTAATATCTCAGTACAGAGTGAAGAAACTTGACTGTTTAACTAATATAGCGAGAACTGGCCGTCAGCTCTTTACCTAATCTCCCATAATGCCCCTTTAACAAGTTGAATTTGAACGAAGAGTGGAGGGGGAAAAATTTTGCTTCACTCATTCGTTGCAAACTACATGCCCAGGGCCCTTATTCACGAAAACTTAAACTAAGATACAATCGAAATTTTAAGAAATACAGCAATTCGATTGGCTGACCAATATGCAAATTGGATATATGCAAATTGATTTCTTGTTCAGCCAATCGAATTGCAGTATTTCTTAAAATTTCGATTGTATCTTAGTTTAAGTTTTCCGTGAATAAGGGCCCAGGATGTTAAACCCCATTTCATGTCTAAAAGTTATAAGTTTTTTGTTTATATTTACATGCTCCAACTGATACTGACATGTAACTTGGGGCCACGGTGGCTAAGTGAAAAAGACGTTGGCTCGTTAGCCTGGAGGTCGGGTGTTCGATCCCTGCATCGACCTAGAAAGTTCATCCAGATTTTACAGCGTGGTTCCTCCTGGGCAGTGATGCAGGACGGGAGGGCCTGACAAGGACAATTCTCTAGTCATTCGAATGGGACGAAAAACCGAGGTCCCATGTACACATTGGCGTGCACGTAAAAGATCCCTTGACAGATGGAATTCGATATAAGAGAATGGCGTATATGCCCGTCTTCATTAGCCCAGTTCGAAGCAGAACAGTAGGACGTTAAACCCCATTTCATTTCATTTCATCTCATCTGACTGTAGCTCTTAAGTTTTGTATTATATTACTCCTACTGTAGCTATAAGTTTTGTAATTATTTCAGGCATGTATTGATGACAACCAGGATATGGTAGAGTTTCTCGTAGATAATGGAGCTGAAGTTGATGTTTGTGATAATGAAGGCTGGACACCATTACATGCTACAGCATCTTGTGGTTTCACAGAAATAGCCAGGTCAGTGTCCATCAACACACTCACTTGACCTCCCTCAGAATGTCCATCTACACACTCACTTGACTCCTGTTTACAATGCCCTTCTACACACTCACTTGACTCCCGTTTAGAATGTCCCTCTGCGATAAGAGCCCCAGACTCCCGCTTAGAATGTCCACCTACACACTCACTCGACTTCCCTCAGAATATCCCTCTGCCATTAGAGCACTGTGTTATAATTTTAAGACTCATTTATTGATTATTTTTTTTTTATTTTTATTTTTAATTTCAGATATTTGATCAAGCGTGGAGCTAATGTAGCAGCTGTAAATAACGATGGCGATTTACCCATGGATATTTGTGAAGATGAAGAAATGGAGAATTTATTACAGAAAGAAATGGATGAACAAGGTAAGAGAGATATTCTACAGGCATTAGCTTTCTCTTCTGTGTGGTGGAGCCACAGTGACTCGATGAATAAGCCGCAGGCTCGCTAACAGAATTTCTGACACTCTTAATTATCCACGTCACACATTATCCAAGAGCTCTTAAATTGTTTTGGGCCTTATTTTGATCTGTCGGCCACTAGTACACAAATGAACATTTCAAAGTATCAATTTTTCATTTATCGCGATATAAACAGTAAATTTTTTCCTATGCTTGCCTGTCAACCTTGTGGGTTTTCTCCAGGTCCTCTGGGTCCAACCTCATGGGTTTTCTCCGGGTCATCCGGTTTCCTCCCACTGCTAAAGACCCCTATGCGCAAGCGAATTATTGAAATAAAATTAAACCATATGTTAGTCCCGAAATGACCTAGTTTGTGTCGAGTGGACGTAAAACCCCATTTCTCTCTCTCTCTCCAGGTCCTCTGGGGTTTCCTCCCACTGCTAAAGACCCCTACGTGCAAGCGAATTATTGAAATAAAATTGAATCATATGTCAGTTCCGAAATGACCTGGTTTGTGTCGAGTGAACGTTAAACCCCATTCTATCTCTCTCTCTGTCCGTATTGAATATGACAGTATATATATTGTAGGTATTGAATATGACATATATATTGTAGGTATTGATGCCGAATTAGCTCGACAAGAAGAAGAAGAGAGAATGTTAGCAGACGCTAATCAATGGTTAAACAGTAAAAACGTGAAAGAGAAAAAGCATACAAAGACTGGTGCTACAGCCTTACATGTCGCCGCAGCTAAAAGTTATATAAAAGTCATGGAGTAAGTACAGATATTTTAAAAGTTATATAAAAGTCATGGAGTAAGTACAGATATTTTAAAAGTTATATAAAAGTCATGGAGTAAGTACAGATATTTTAAAAGTTATATAAAAGTCATGGAGTAAGTACAGATATTTTAAAAGTTATATAAAAGTCATGGAGTAAGTACAGATATTTTAAAAGGGACAGGTCAATCTGATTAAAACACAGATCCTATTTTTTTTCGTTTTTATAGTTCAAAATTTCACTTACTTGTCTTTACTACACTAGGAATTGGAAGAGGTGTTATCATTGACGTCTTCTGAATGGTATAAGGGATTAGCCAATGAAACGGTCTATTATGGCAAACTTTTGGCATGTTTTGCACGGAACTGTGGGTAATCCACTAGTAACATCAATGCTGATTGGTTAATCAAATATCTGACATCATAGGTCAAAAGCCGCTCGTATGACCTCAGACGCGACTTATCGCTACAACCGGTCAGATCTTCATGTAGTGTAGGCCATCAAAAGTATAAAAAAACGAAACGAAATATAGATCTGTATTTTAATCAGATTGCTGGACAGGTAAGAAAACAGACAAGACAAACCTGCGGACCAACTACATTGCAAGATCAGGATGGCTCAGGTTCGCTGCAGTGTTGTCTGAGAATGTTCGTAGTGATTTTCCAACTAGGTTCCCGCTTGTTTGTGCTACAAGGACCATTTGGATGGGACTATTCTAATTTTTATTACTGAGTGTCATTTATTTTTTTGGGTTGTTTCAATTGTTACAGACCTGTTGCATCATTTGCATTTTGCTTCCCCTTCAAATGGTTCGAAAAACTGAGGTCCAGTGTACACATTGGCGTGCACGTAAAAGATCCATGGACAGTTGAAATTCAATATAAGAGTAGGCCGTAGTGCCACTGCCCGGGCAAAATTTCTCTCATAGAACACTGTATGGCTGTCTTCATTAACCCAGTCGGGACAGAATAGTAGGACATTAAACCCCATTTAGTCATTTAACCTGATTTCATTTCCTACAAACATCGTTGACGTGTTTATTAAAATGTTTATTTATTTTTGTAGGATATTAATACAGTCGTTTAACCCGATTTGATTTCGTACAAGCGTGTTTATTGAAATGTTAATTTGTTTATCTTTGTAGGATATTAATACAGGCAGGTGTAGATGTAAATGCTCGTGATAACGATGGTTGGACGCCATTACATGCCGCAGCCCACTGGGGACAAGAAGAATCCTGTCAAATTCTCGTAGATAATATGTGTGATATGGACATTAAAAATAACGCTGTTAGTATTCCCTCCCTTGTCTTTCACTATAACTTAATACACACCTTCGTTGGTGGGGAGTCAAAAGGTCGTATCTGGTATATTTTTGTGAAATTGACTACCCATCATCATTAAACCTGGTTGGTTTGGAAAATCAGGATGTTGAACCCTATGTTATCTCTTATTGATGTCGGGGAGGAGTGGTGGGCAGGGGTTGGATAGCCGAATGGTTAGGTGTGTGCGCAGTATCTGTCATTGAGTCAACTGGCATGATTTTGATTTCTCAGTTGTAGGGTCGCCTGTCCAACCTTGTGGGTTTTCTCTAGGTCCTCCGGTTTCTTGCCACTGCTAAAGACCCCTACATTGAGTTGAAGTTAAACCCCATTTCTCTCTCTCTTCTCATTGATGTGACATTTCAAATGTTTTTGTTCCACTAATTAATCATCCGAATGACAGACTCTCTTATTTTCTTTCTTTAACGTACAATTACAGTTCTAGTTTATTTTTGTTGAATAATTGACGTAAGTGCTCAATAATCGTTAAGTTCATGTGTACCTGTACGGGAGGAACCGAGTATCGCACCAATCTTTCAATTGTGACATCATATAAAAAACCTAAATCTGTCAATCGATGCACAATTGTCCAATTGCCAAGTTCTGTGTCGATCATACTCGAATTAACAAAGCCTAAATCTTTCTGAAGAGTCCAAGAAGAAGAAGACGATTACTAAGTCTCTGGTTACAACATTTGCACTGCTGTATGATCATGTGACGGGCCTTTTCATTGGCCCCGATTTGTGCTATGGTTTTAGTGGGATTGGATGACCTTGTATTATAGGTCTGTCATTGATTCAACTGACGTGGTTTCGATTCCCCGGTTGTACGTGAAAAGGAGTAGGATCACCTGTCCAACCTTGTGGGTTTCCTCCCACTGCTAAAGATCCATACGCGCAAGCAAATTATTTAAATGAAATTGAACCATATGTTTGTCCTGAAATGACCTAGTTTCTCTCTCTCTCTCTCTCTCTCTCTCTCTCTCTTTTGTTCACCATATAACTTTATTTTAATACAACAGGGCCAGAGTGCTTTCGAACTGGCTGATGCGGAAATGGTTCGTGTTTTAGAAGATTTAAAGAAAAAACAAATTACGGTGAGTTCTATCTCTTAGTGATTTAATCACAGACAATTCGATCAGTTCAAGAAAATCAATTAACTTAATATTGATAGCCCATCTTCATTAACCAAGTTGTTACAGAAAAGTAGGACTTTAACCCTTTAACTGTCAGCCATTCCATATGGAACATTTTTCATGACTTACAAGTAAAAAATGTTAAATATTTTATACCACAGAATAGAGGAATTCAAGATCATTCCAAAAATATATACATTTGTATGATTTATTCTTAAATTTAAAGAGTTACAGGATATATTCTAAACTTTATGCTTTCCTAGTCGAAACCCGCAAACAAACCCGTCGGTTAAAGGGTTAAACACCATTTCATTAGTTGATAGTCATGAGATGAAGAAGCCTATTGATCGGATACAAATTATGCCACAAGGTTTTTATTACTTGACAAAGTCTGTGACAAGTGCCGTATGGCTTGCTATTGATTTTTAACGATTTAAACTAACAACTATAGTTATCATCTGATTACCCTTACTTGTGGGGGGTTGGATGACCGAATGGTTGGCATGTGCACGCTGTACCATAAAGTCTGTCATTGAGTCAGCTCGTGTGATTTCGAGTCCCCGGTTGTACGTGACAAGGAGTAGGGTCGTCTGTCCAACCTCGAGTTTTTCTCCTGTTTCCTCTCACTGCTAGGGGGGGTTGGATGGCTGAATGGTTAGCGTGCGCGCGCTATATCATAAAGCCTGTCATTGAGTCGACTGGCGTGGTTTCGAATCCCCGGTTGTACGTGGCAAGGATTAGGGTCGCCTGTCCAACCTCGTGGGTTTTCTCCGGGTCCTCCGGTTTCCTCCCACTGCTAAAGACCCCTACGCGCAAGCGAATTATTGAAATAAAATTAAACCATATGTTAGTCCCGAAATGACCTAGTTTGTGTCGAGTGGACGTTAAACTCCATTTCTCTCTCTCTCTCTCTCTCTCACTGCTAAAGACCCATACGCGCAAGGGAATTATTGAAATAAAATTAAACCATATGTTAGTCCTGAAATGACCTAGTTTGTGTCAAGTGGATGTTAAACCCCATTTCTCTCTCTCTCTCTCTCCCCTTGTTTTCTTTATGTTAGCTCCAGGAAGATCTAGAAACCTATTAAAGTTTTATTATTTGTTAGCTCGAAGAAGTACTAAAAACCTATTAAAGTTTAATTATTTGTTAGCTCTAGGAAGAACAAAAAGCCTATTTCGTTTTATTATTTGTTAGCATTAAAAAGAATATTAAATTGTAATTATTTGTTATAGAAGCCTATCAAATTTTAATTAGGTTATTTGATTATGGACCAACTCAGTTTGTTTTCTTCTATATTATTTATAAATTATACTGGGTAATACAGACAACTCACTATTTCGGATTACGACCAATGAAACCAATCCCAATCGGTCGATTTGATTATATTTGTAAGTTGTAAATATTGTATACTTGTAGTTACGCGATAAAGCCCCTACTGGTGATGAAATTATATCTACGAAAGGTTCAGCACACAAGAGAAGGTAAGTATCTTTAATCAACCAGGGGACGGCGGGTCAGTGAGTAATACACAAGAGAAGGTAAGTAGGAGTGGCGGGTCAGTGAGTAAGGAGTTGGCTAAGCAACCAGGGGTCCAGGGCTGAGAAAATTGATCATTTTTGTCTAGCAAGTTTACCCTTTGTTAGTGGTTCAGTAAGGATGTTTTCTGAGAAAGTATCTTTAATCAACCAGGAAACTCAATAGGTCAGAGAGTAATACTCTCGTCAGACAGTGTTGGCGTCTTTAATGCACTGCTACGGCGACGGAATATGGTCACAGAGCGTGTCGAGATCGCCATAAGCGCGGTAAAAGTGTGGTGGAAACGTCAGATGTCGTGCTATGGTCTCCATGGTTGCCAATGATCGCAGAGTCACAGCGTTTGATTTGAGCATGTTCAAAACAAACGCCAAGGTTCTGTGATCTGGCCTGGAATGCTGTGAGAACGTGACTTTTTTCAAGTTTGTAATTCTTTTTTTTTTCTCTCGTTATGGTTACCTGTTGTTAGTGATTCAGTAAGGAGGGCCTGGCATGGGACAGTGTCTAGTGGTTGGGATGAGATAAAAAAACCTAAACACCAGTGTACACAATGGTGTGCACGTAAAAGAAGCCCTTTGCATTTGGAATTCGATATCTTCAGACTGATTAGCACTTTTTATTTAAACATCCAATAATTGCTAATCTATTGTTTTTTCTTATCCTATGTCCTGACATGACAAGAAGTAGAGTTGCCTGTAGAGCTGCCTGTCCAAACTCCTGGGTTTTTTCTTGGTCCTCCGGTTTCCTCTCTCTCTCTCTCTCTCTCTCTCTCTCTCTCTCTCTCTTTCTCTGTGGATCACTAATGTATAAAATAAATGTTTGATATTTACAGAAGTTCGGTAACCCGTATGAGTGGTGATCAGAAAGCTAACGTGATATTAAAAGCATCTGAAGAAGAACGAGCAGCATTATTTAAAACATCAGATGATAAAGAAACACGTCATAGTGATGAAGAAGACCATGAAACAGGTGAGAACATATTTAGAGGTCACGGTTTAGACACTTGGACCTTGTAAAAAAGGTGATAAAGAAGACGACAACATTTACCCATCATATTTATGGGTCACGGTTCAAAAACTGGGGCCCAATTCATGAAGTCTCAGGGCTTTAATTGAACTTTTTCGAAAAATATCCATATTTCCATGGATTGATCAATGCTAACCTTCCTGATCCATGAAACAGGTTAATGTTTGCCTGTCATTTCAAAGGGTCGCTTTGGACACTGGGGTCAAGTTCATAAAACCGTAAACCGAAATATTTTAGGTCTCTGTGCTTCATTTTTGGAGTCAGACGCTGGCTTGCTAGCGTGGAGGTCGTGGGTTCGCTCCAGGTGTCAATCAAGAAAGTTCATCAGAATTTTCCGGCGTGGTTTCCCCCTTGTCAGTGGTGCAGGATGGATAGTTGTTTGGATGGGACAAAAAACTAATGTCCTGTGTACACTTTGACGTGCATGTAAAAGATCCCTTGACAGTTGGAATTCGATATAAGAGCAGGCTGTAGCCCCTCTGTCTGGTCAAAATTTCCCTAAATGCACACTGTATGGCGTAGTATACCCATCTTCATTAATGCAGTCAGAGTAGAACAGTGGGAACTTAAACCCCATTTCATTTCTGTGCTTCATTTCCTTTTTTTGAAAAATCTAAAAAAATATCCAGTCAATGAAATCTAAATATCCACTACAGATAATCTCCCCTTTTGGATTCACTCAGATTTAAAAGAGGCCCATCAATAGATTTCGTCCAAAATTAAGGGTGGCATTGTAAATACGGAGCGGAATTAAACTATTGTAAGACTGTAAGGGGGTTGTAAGATCGGAATGTTCCAAATTGACAGAAATGCAAGTTCAGTCCAGTCTTAGTTCCAACAATTCCAAATTTAGTGTGAGAAGAATCGCGACGTGATTAAATGTTACGTTTACAGTGATTGGTCGTATGATATTCAGCTGGTGCATGATTGAAGCCTGAATTTCTTGTGTTTACTGGATAAACACCATTAAATTCCAGGATATGTTTAATGTGTCCACTTAAGATCATAAGGTCTGTCATTGAGTCAAGTGGTGTGGTTTTGATTCTCTGCTTGTACGTTACATGGAGTAGGGTCATCTGTCCAACGTCCAAGGTTTTCTCTGGGTCCTCCATTTTCGTCCCACTGCTAAAAGACCCCTACACACAAAGCAAACTATTGAAATAAAATTAAACCATATGTTAGTCCTTAAATGACCTAGTTTGTGTTGAGTGGACATTAAACCCCATTTCTCTCTCTCAATCAAATATCTCGAATAAGTTATAAATAAAAAAAACAATTGTTAAATAAAAATTAATTTGTCTGTGAATTTTTTTTATTTTCAGAACGACAAAATAAAATAAACAAAAAGTCCTCGACTACCGCTCCTACGGTAGGTTACTTTACAATCATTTCCATAGTAACAAGGCATAGAGCACATTTATATGTAGCAAATATTAGCATTTCTTTAGTTGTCATGTACACATATCGTAAAATAGGACAGATAAACTTTAACCAAACTTGACGAAATTAAAATCTTGTTGATTGTTGAGTTAGTAACGTCATTTCAGAATAACGCAGCACAGCACTACTATATCACGGCCTGTTAGCGGCCATGTTTGTTTGTGTGCACCATAAGATCTATTTGTCGATATTTTTAACCTGTATTTAACGTATTCGTATTGAGTAGGCTAAATCTTGTGTCTAATTAAACTGTGGTAGATATATTGACTCGCTAATTGATATGCGCATATCATTATATGAGAAGCTTATATTACACAGACCTTGCTGTAAGACAGTATGATGATATACAAAGGATCACTCGCATGGGATTCAAGCATCCCATTTAAAAAAGATAGCTGATGCTAGGTTCACACTGCTGCGCGATTTGTTACGATAGGGTTATCCCTATTGAGTCCATGATCTGGTACGTTCGGATATGTTTCGATACGATCAACACGATTGCTATGACTGATCACAATATATGATAAAATTTGATAGGATCACCAACATTTTTTTTTTATATTTAAAACCACGATTTTAATCGTACCACGAATCGTGATAGTGGAAACCTAGGGTTTGGAAGAGAAAACCCATCAGGATTTTTGACAAGATAAGCGTGCCTAGTCCTTTGAAATAGAAAAAAAATCATGGTCCACCCATGTATGTACACATTGGAGTGCACGTAAAAGATACCTTGGCAGTTTTAATTGAAAAAGTTTTGGTTCCACGCTTGTACTTGACAATCCAACCTCGTGGGTTTCCTCCGGGTCCTCCGGTTTCCTCCCACTGCTAAAGACCCCTATGCACAATCGAATTATTGAAATAAAATTAAACCATATGTTAGTCCCGAAATGACCTAGTTTGTGTCGAGTGGACGTTAAACCCCATTTCTCTCTCTCTCTCTCTCTCTCTCTCTGTACTTGACAAGGAATAGGATTGCCTTACCAACCTCGTGGGTTTTTCTTTGGGTCCTCCTGTATCCTCCCACTGCTAAAGACTCGTACTCACAAGCAAATTAATAAAATAAAATTGAACAATATGTTAGTCCTGAAATGACCTAGTTTGTGTCGAGTGGATGTTAAACCTCATTTCTCTCTCTCTCTCTCTCTCTCTCTCTCTCTCTCTGTCTCTCTCTCTCTTTTAATTGGGAGAAGAGCAAGCACCATTGCTCATTGTACGCATGTCCGTCCCAAGATAACCAATGTTTTGTGTTGAGACGACGTTAAACCCCATTTCATTTTTAAATAGTAATGACATGCCAAGAGATGTCGTGGTCCAAAATGTATTTTTGTATCCTAGCGAGTTTCGCTGAGAGCAGTGATGATTCGTATTTACAGCAAGGTCTGGGCTAATAACATAAATTACCCGCTGGTGTGGAAATAAACAAAGCTTTGGAAAAAGGGATTAAAAAGATTTGAACTTATAATATAGACTATTTGTGTGAAAATATAATATAAAGATTTTGGAAATTGGAATATTATCAATATAGAGGACTCATTTGATAAAAAAAAACATTTAGTGTGAATGAAAGGAAGTGCCCCAGAACTTTAAATAAGGGCTGAAATAATTTATCTATGAATTGTGATCATTTTCAAATTCACGATGCAATCAATCATTACTGAAATAGATAATTAGGTCACAAGACATTACTCGGCCTTGTATACCAAAAGCTAGGTCAAATTTGTTCCTGTAGAAAAATTAAAAAACTGAAATTGATAATTAGGTCACGAGAAGATTTGGTCATCAGTATTACTCGGCCTTGTATACTAAAAACTAGGTCAAATTTGTTCCCATGAAAATATTAAAATTGCGAAATTTCTAAATAGCAAAACTTTGGCTATACTAATAGGCATTGATGACTGTACAGACGTGTCATAAAGATATCTTGAACACTCTATGAGATATGTTCCAGAATAGTAATTGTGTACCAAAAACTAAAATTAGAAATCTAAGCGACTAGTTTCGTTTATTTCGAGCTCATCAGGCTTAAATGAAATCCAGTGGATGTTCCCTTTATATAGTCGTCGGGGACTGGAGCACAACAAGGGTCTTGGGGTGGACCTGCACAGTGCTGTATCACCGAAGCAACTGCTTCCGTTTAATGGTGAATAGAGAGACGGCTTAAGAATTGTCGTTATAAAATGTTTATTTGCATAAGTAAAAATTGTTTCCATGGAATCACAAAAATTATGAAAATCTTTGAAATAATTGTCAGGTGAAAATATCCAAACACGGTTTTTCCACAACTTATGTTTCTGGGGGACTTCCTTTAATTAAATGCTTGTAAATTTCAAGGACATACAAGGTCAGATCTTCACAAAATAAATTTGGTAATCAAATTTTAAAATATCAAAATCATTTATTTTATTATTAAGATTTTATCAAATTTTTTGCCAGAGATTGTCCTTGACATGTCATTGAATTTGTGATGTTGCTATAGTAACAATATATTAGTCTATGTCTTGTATCTGCATGCAGTCTCTTGAGGAGAGACCAACCATTCTAAAACCGGAAATGCCAAAAATAGACGAGGATGCCGAACTTACCGGAAAACTCCCCACATCATCAAGCGTGACACCCACGGTAACTAACGTAAGTTTGAAAATCACCCAATCAAAAGTCTGTTCTCATTTTGAATTTTTAGTCTTTTCTTATCATTTTTTTTTTTCTCTTCCGTGTTCTTTGAACAAATTTAGTGTTAATTTTAAAGATCCTTTCTTTATGATTCTATTTCATCAAATTTTTCTATTTTAATTTTGGTAATTGAAAATTAATCTTGTTTCTCTGGAATTGTCAAAAATAATATTTGTCGAACATATTAACATGTTAATTCCTTTTGAATAATTCCTACAAAGGTTATCCCCCTTTAGTCTGACCCCCCGGGCCGACCTTTGGTTGTATCGATTTTCGTGCTGTGGTCGGACTATCTGCATCCGAATGGCATTTAGTTCAACTTGACTGGACACCCTCATATTAATTAGTCAATGGTTGGGTTATTTGCTGTTTGGGTGCCGATTCCAACGATAGTCGTGATCATTATCTACATCTGAAGGTCGTCCCAACTGAAATTTCTAGTTTTTCCTCAATCCGTTTAACCCTGTATTTTAATATTTAACCAAATAAAAACAAATTTATTAAAATCTCCATAACTATTAATTCTACTAAAGCAACAAAACCTTAAACCTTGTTCATAGAAAATTAAGGGGTTTAGTAGTAGTTTGGGGGGGGGATCTGTAATTTTGTCAGGGAGCTGAGGTGATTAGTATTTACATGTACGAAGTACTAAACGGTTCAAGAGACATAAGCACTTTAGAGATTTGTGATTTGATCCCAAAAAAAAATAGCTCGGACACATTAGCGCTTTGGGGATTTGCGATTTGATCAGTCTAGAATGAACTCTCTTGCGAAATGTGTTACTCTTCTATAGGACTTGAATTGCAGTTTCACGATATTAGGTGGCATGCACATAAAAGAAAACTTGACGGTTGAAATTAGATATAAGAGTAGGCCATAACGACGCTGTCCGGGCAAAATTTCCCTCGTAGCTCACTGGTGTATGGCTGTCTTCATTAGCCCAGCCGGTGCAGAACAGTGGGATGTTAAACCCTATTTCATTAGTGAAGACGATAGTTTATTAATAATAATTAAGTTTATTTCATACTAAAATCCAAAAATCCAACTTCACATTTGTTACAAATGATAATACCCCTTTAATATAGTAATACCCCTTTAATATAGTAATATCTCTTGAATATAGTAATATCTCTTTAATATAGTAATATTGATTTAAATATCTCTGCATATTGATTTAAATATCTCTGCATTTTGATTTAAATATCTCTGCATACAATGTTAAGAATTTTGCATGATTTGAACAAAAAAAAAAAAAAGAAAATAATAAGTATGGTTTGGTTACGGTAGTGGTGGTGATGGTCTAAAGAAGTGCATCTTGTTGTATATATCTCTTATAGAAAATAATTATATAAAATTGCATGAAAAAAGTCAAATCATAGTGAAATACTCAGTAAGTAAGACGCTAGTTCGCTAACCAGTTCTGTCGGTCCCAACAACAGATGTGGTGTGAGTAGAATCGTGACATATTTAAACACAACGTATATGTTTCAGCTGTCGTCGTTGGTTAGGATATTTTCTTATGCAGTCGGCGCATGCGTTTTAAACAGAAATCCTCCTTTTCACTCGATTGGCAGTTTTGTTGGGATTGAGAGAATTCAATTCTGTAATGTTTAGTCAAGAATCCCTGCCCCTTGTGTCCGAAATCATGTCACTAAACAAGCTGGGCTGTCGGATGGCCAAAAGGTTAGCACGTGCGCATTGTATCATGAGGTCTGTCATTGAGTCAACTGGCATGATTTCAATTCCCCGGTTGTACGTGACGAGGATTAGGGTGGCCTGTCCAACCTCGCAGGTTTTCTCTGGGTCCTCCAGTTTTCTCCCACTGCTAAAGACCCCTACGCGCAAACAAATTATTGAAATAAAATTGACCGTTATGTTAGTCCCGAAATGACCCAGTTTGTGTCGAGTAGACGTTAAACCCCTTTTCTCTCTCTCTCACAAAACAAGGTAAACTGGCATCTCGGAAATGTTATATGAATAAACTGTGTCCAGGGTTTGTTTTAAATAATCGTTGATTAATCTCAGCCAAAAACCTGTACAGAAGAGTTATTTACCCTGAAAGCCGTTAATAAATTTAGTCTCAATTATCAGCTTGACAACTATCTTAGATTTCATTTGAAAATTGTCTGAGTTTTATTTGTTAATATTTCTATTGCACAAAACACTGCACGGTCACAGCACAGCCTGCTAACAATAACCCAAATATTCTTGGTCCGAGTACCAAAAACATTAGGCGCATGGCCTGGACTAAATCTAACAAGGGTTACATTAAGAATGGCCCAATTTAGATTTATGCACATCATGAGTTACATTAAGCACGATCCAGACCACATGTAAATCCATGTTTAAAAACAAGTTTAATTTAGAATGGTCCAGACTAAATCTATGAATAACAAAAGGTACTACATTATGAAGGGCTCGGACTAGTCCAGCTCGGAAATAGGGATGTTTTCCTATTATAAAGGGAAACTTGTAATTTCATATTATGGTGGTTGTAACTATATTCTAATATTCTCTTTTTTTTAAAGGTATAAAGAGGGTTTTTTTAGGGGGTTATTAATTTTTACGATTTTCGTTAACCAACCATCTTACAATAATCATTCATCTATCATCGTCATCTCATATTTCTTTATTTTATTTTCCTTCTAAAGGAGGTGATACAGCCGACAACACCAGTAATCAAGGTCCCCGAACCTTCACCCCCACCAGCCCCTACACCAGACCCTCCCACACAAACTCCCCCCGTCAAAACTGAAGAACCAGTTGAGCCCCCTACCTCTAAACCAGTAGTCCCTGTCCCCGAACCCACACCAATAGTCACTCTGACACCCGAGGTTACAGAGGTTACGCCCCCTCGAGATGAAACCCCTACTCCAGCCCCTGAAACGCCGTCAACCCCGGCAGTGGTATTAGAGGAAACTGAGGTACGTGAGCATGAAGTATTGGCATGTTTACGGTTTTCAGTTAGAATAACCTGTCATGTAATATTTAGGGTGCTGCCATATGGCTACCGTTCACACTAACTTGTGTCATAGGCTTATTAAGTATTATTTTAATTTTGAATTTAATATCAGACAATTATTTACATATATTTCTTTCTTAGTTTAAATTTTTGATGGTATATTGAAAGGCAATGATTGCCCAAAACTATTTTCAACTTTTTATGCTTTTTACTAAATTTTAGACAATAATACAGCATTTAGGAGATACATGTATTGATAGTTTTTTGAAATGTCAGCATGCTTGAATAAAGATTACTTAAAGAGCTTACGAATAATAGATATCAAAATATTCAATCGATCAGTTCTTTTGATTTCACAGCTCCATTTTTATCTGTCTGACAAATGACAAATTGTACGTACTCGCATGTTCTTGATTACATAACAAGATCAGCCATTACAGATGTCTGTGACACCAAAAAAAACTGTGAGCATAAAGGTCCTTTCAGCACCCTTAATCTTACTTCTAAATTTAATTGATAGAATAAATCGGTTAACAATAGTTCTGATAACTCACATTTCAATGTAAAAGATACAAATTTATTAATTGGCTAGTTAGCTCTAGTAACTCACAATTTAATTCAAAAGATACAAATTTTATTAATTGGCTAGTTAGCCCTAGTAACTTTCAATTCAATGAAAGCAAAAACTATAAAATAATTATTTTTCTAGCTCGTTAGCTTTATAGCTTTAATAACTCACAATTTAATTAATGCAAAAGATCCAAATTTATTAATTAGCTAGCCAGTTAGCTCTAACAACTCACAATTTATTAATTGGCTAGCTAGTTAGCTTTATAGCTTTAATAACTCACAATTTAATGAATGCAAAAGATAAGAATTGAATAATTGGCGAACTATATAGCTCCAAGATCTCATCATTTAATTAATGCAAAACTATAAATTGATTAATTGGCTATCTAGTTAGTTATCTCTTGTAACTCACAATTTATTGAATGCCAAAAGTATAAAATTATTAATTGGCTAGTAAGCTCTAGCAACTTGCAAAAGTTATCAAATGAGTAATGCGTGAGCTACTGAACGCACAGTTTCATGAATGTAAAAGATATGAATTGGTTTATTGGCTAGCTAATTATCTCTAGTAAAAGCTATCAAATGATTAATGAGTGAGTGGCAAGAGCTACTTAACGCACAATTTCATGAATGTAAAAGCTATGAGTTGAATAATTAGCTAGCTAGTTATCTCAAGTAACTCACAATTTACTCAATGCAAAAGCTATCAGATGATTAATGGGCGAGCTACTTAACTCACAATTTCATGAATGCAAAAAGTATACAATGACTAATTGGCTATCTTATTAGCTTTAATAATTTACATGTTAATGAAGTCATTAAATTGATCAATTAACTCACTAATTAGCTCTCATAACTCACAATTTATTAATTAGCCAGCTAATTATCTCTAATGGCTCACAATTTAATGGATGCAATCGCTATAAATTTATTAAACCGCCTAATTAATTAGTAATAGTAATTCCAGATATAAATTAAATTATTTTGTATTTTTAATTAAAACGTACAAATACAAAGTATATAGTGATTTGAATTGATTGCTAATTGTTTATAAGTAAAGGAATACAACGCACCAGCCACCCCTTACCCTTTCTTTACCCCTTAAAACCAATCTATAAGCAGATGTACTTTGGTATTATTTGTGTTATATGTTATTGCATGCAGACTTCTAATCACTGTCGCTTGTAATATCGGCCGTAAAATACTGCTACATTCTTGCAGAATGAAAAACTTCACACCATTTTGTAACCCAATTCACAGCCCTTGAACACTACCTGTTTGACTATCCTACCAGTAAAAATGCCTAGACTTGGTTAGCTTTTGTCCTCAGTATTAGAAACGCTTCTATTGTGTCTCCTTCATATTGATATTGACCGCATGATTCCAAACCTGCTATTGTCTCTCTTAACTTTCATCGAAAAATGTCTTATTTTTCTTTGAATACTTTTTTGCCTTATTTTAACTGTTCATTACCCATTAACTTTCCATTACATATTTACATTTTTTATTGTACATTGACTATTCATTACACATTGAATTGAATATTAATTATATATTGACTATTCATTACACATTACCTATTCACTATTCATTACATATTGACTATCCATTACTCATCAACTATCTATTACACATAACTATCCATAACACATCAACTATTCATTGTGCATTAACTATTCATTACCCATTAACTATTCATTACACACTATCTATCCATAACACATTAACTATTCATTAAACATTATCTATCCATAACACATTATCTATCCATTACACATTAACTATTCATAACACATTAACTATCCATTACACATTAACTATTCATTACACATTAACTATTCATTACACATTAACTATTCATTACACACTATCTATCCATAACACATAAACTATTCATTAAACATTATCTATCCATAACACATTAACTATTCATTACATGTTAACTATCCATAACACATTAACTATTCATAACACATTCACTATCCATAACACATTATCTATCCATAACACATTAAATTGCTTTATTACACTAATATTTAGTTATATTTCATCATTAATTTATCATTCCAGTATTGATACCAATATCTCGGTATCATCATTTAAATATTAATAGTCATGTTTTCATAATTCAGATATCAATATCAATGCATCATCATTCGAATATCAATATAATTTTTGTTATTCAAATATTAATTTTTTCTCGAACTATGCTCTTTATTGCTCTGTCATACAAATCTTATCCTATTTTTAGTTTTAACATTTCTTCATAGAAATTCCTAGAGTACCATTTTCTATGTAGCTTTATAGAGATTAATTTTTAAGCCATCTAAAAATGAAATAAGTCTCGGACTAATGATCTAAGGAAAATATACAACGAACGTGAGCAGGAATAAGAAAAAAAAAACCTGTTAGCTTGAACACGAAAACCATAAATAACAACAAAATATTTTATTCGGCAAATTCAGAAAGCTACTGGTTAATAGCATCTATTTGATTTATTGTAAAAGACATTTGACGAACGATCTAAATCACATTTTTGTCTTTTCGCATAAAAAACGCAAAACAAACTTTGAAACTTGATGAACTGGAAAGATTGACGCGACTGGGATGCTGTGGATTTACCTGTAGATCATTCTCGATGTGACTCTGCCGAGACACTGTGGATTTAGATCATTCTCGATCGGGAGGCAATTTCAGAAGGGCCCTGGTTTGATGCAACTCCAATCGTTTTTACCTGAAGTCGATTGTTCCACCCTATTCAATTTGCTACCAGATGGCGCCACTGGGGTTCATGAAAAGAGTAACTTAGATTACTCTTCCCCTGGACGCTTCATTTACTGCTCTTGGTGGAATTGATTTGTAGAACTTTATTTCATTTTCAAATCATTAATCGGTCGTCATTCTGAAAAATATACAATTTATTTTTAGATGGCTTTTGTATGATTTTTGTCATTTTAGTTTAAAAAGAGGTTGTACTACTATTTACTGTTATGAAATATAAATTGCCTTGGGATTATCCGACCCTGGTTTCGATTTTCCTTGTCACTGGGGCAGAAGTGTAGTTAGAAATATCGCTGTTCGAAGGCTAAATTTGGTGCAGCAAAGTTAAACGCCATTTTATTTCATTTTGGTATTAATTTTCTGGGCTGATGTTTCATCAGGTTCAAAATAACTGTAAATTGTCAAACACATGTTGCCCGGCAGAATCTACGATAAAAAACCTTCAAGATTTGACAAATAAGATAGTATTACTACCTCTTTACTGTTGTATTTAGTTTTAACCGGGCTCTCATTTCAGACAAAATTTATCAGCCTTGACTGACTAATTGAAATACTTATTTGTTGATCATTTCCATGTCGTATTAGTTCCATGTATCTGAGAGAAAAAAAATTCACCTTAAATTCGCTGATTGTTATATTTGCATTAAGCCAAATCCACGCGAACATGTACGCAAATTAATTATTTAACATTATTTAAACATATACTAAGTAAGAATTAGATAAAAAAGTTGGTCGTTCTTACTATAATAGTTCAAAAATAAATAATGCAAAAATTAATCTATTGAAAATTTCTTTCAAATTACTCTATTCTGAGCGAAAGATATTAGCCTTTGAAGGTTTGACAAGATGTGTGCACTGATTGTAACCAGTGTACTGATTGTTTGAGGCTTAATCTTGCTTCACCATTTTTAAATTAAATCATTAAATGTACAAACCGTTCTAATCTACTTAAAATCAGCGTCATCCGATGCCATCAAGAGATGATTATGGTCTTTTCGTGTTAATAAATGTCGAATTGATAATCTATATAACATTTCAGGTAAAAAGAAAGCCCTGCAATAGGCAAATTTGGCTAATGCATAATGTGTATCAATAGATTATCACCGTCTCCGAGCTTAGATTCAATCAGACTAAAATGAAGGTTTCTACCCAATACTAGCAGACGGTGCTGGCCTATTTATAGACGGTGCTGGCCTGTTTATGTCGTCAGCAGAGGATTTAAAATTTTCAATTCATTGTAATTACTGAACAGAATTGAACCATTTTAGATTGATATTCCTTTTAAAGAGCTAAATCTGCCTATTACAGGTCTTTATTGTGACATCAAATGTGATGTAAACTATTATTTAGACATTTATTAAAATGTCAAGCACATAATCGACTCTCCAGGCCATCGTATGGCAGAGATTTATTAAATAGATTAGAACGTATGGGAGATTAAACGCTAACGCTAAAATGGATAATCATGACATAGTCTTGTTTGTTCTGTACAGTTTCTAAGATAATAAATTTTCCATATATTCGTTATTCATTATCTATTTTTGAACTATTATCGCAAGAACTAGATTTATTACAATCCGTGAGATGGAAATAAGTCAAATTATGTCTGGCTGGTAAATTGTTTGAAGAGAGCGCCCTCGTTTGTAATTATGCATGCTGACTGCTGTATGTCTTTAACCATTATCTTCTGTAGGGTCATTTACGCTTCACAACTACGTCGTCCATAACTCCCAAGATCAACGTTTTCAACTGGCGTAGATCGTTAGATAAGACTGGTAGTTCTTATCTACCTATCGATAAAACTTTACGCTCACGGTCCACATCAGATATTTACACAAGTGTGAGTTTTTAAAAATGGACGTTTAATTTTTTTTTTATTTTTTTTTTTTAATTTCAGTTATAAATATTCTATTTGTTAGTTTCTGTTTTAAAATTGGATACCATTTAATGAAAGTTTTCGAAACTATAGATTTATTTTTTTAATGTTGTATGCTGACAAACTATACCTTGAGGCACAACCAATTCATTATTTAATTCTTTCATGGCTTGAAGCCTCTCGAGTCTCATGAAAAATATTTTATTTAGAAATTTAAAACTTGGAACTAAAAGTTATTGAGATGAGCGAACCGACTAATTGTGGTTTTTAAATTGTCGTATTTTCCCCCAAGAAATAAGACAGAAGTTCCAATTAATGCGGCCAAATACAGTTCTGATGGAATAAAGTACACTAAAGTTTTTATTCGTTATCGTTAGAAATAAGGTCTTCTGTTCATAAATAAACTACGGTCAGCGGTAGTTGTATTAGAAAAGCACAGTTTTAAATAGCACCAGGCACTTTGTTGAAACCCTTTCTCCGTGCACCCTATTATAAACTGATAATAACAAACTTGTTAAACCTCGCATAGACAATTAACAAATTAGTATTCCTCTGAAATGTAAGAGCCAGTCGTTTGCCATGTATGTCATAACCACAATCATTAGACACAAGCGCATCCATTGGATAAAATTTGAGATATTTTATACTATATATTTCTATTTTATTATGAAATGAAAAAAATGTATTGAGCAAAACTTTTTTATTCTATGATCTTAAATGTTATCTCTAATATATCTTGTTGAGTAGGATCGCCTGCCGAAACTTCGTGGGTTTTCTCCGGGTATTCAGGTTTCCTGCCACTATTTATGACCCTTTCGCGACAGCCAATTATTAAAATATGATTGAACCATATGATGGTCCCAAATTGACCTAGTGAGAGGACATTTAACTCTTTCTCTCTCTCTCTCTCTCTCCCTCTCTCTCTCCTTTCAAAAATCATTCGGTGATAGGTTGTGGACAAATTAAATGTGGTTATGACATATAATGGCTACTGGCTCTACTCTATGACTTCTGTTCATGACTTCTAACATAGAAATTTATCAATGTTATAGAGTAGACATATTGCTTGAAATTAGATTGAATTAGATGCTTGTTAACTCTTTACCTTTCAGACAAATCTTTCTAATACTTGTATTTCTTGAACTCTTATTATAATTTATTCAGTGGTTGGTGTAAAATGTCCAATAACGTCCATAGAATTAAATGTTTTTAATAGTTTTTGTGATTTCTTTTTGGTACAGGAGAAAGAAGGAAGTCCGCGGTCAAATAGTACATCTGCTGTCGAAGAATCAAAACCAGACAGGTTTGACAAACTTTATTTTTTTATTTATCGATGTTTTAAATCATTCGTCATGTTTATGATTTTAAAAGAAATGAAAAGTCCAGGGGAAGAAAGATCTAGGTCACATTTTTGTCTTTTCGCATAAAAGGCAAAACAGATTTTAGACGAGAATGCTTGATGCGAACAGAATAACGAGTGGAACAACTTCAAAATGATGTTTAATACAAATAATTACCAGTACAGCAACTGACTTCCACTTTTCAGCCAAATTAAGGTCAAATAAATACGATGGACTTGTATTTGTCCGGGAGGCCATTTCAGAAGGGCCTTGGTTAGATGTATCCGATTGTTTTATCTGAAATTGATTGTTCCACAGAAATCTTATACAATTTGCTACCAGATGGCACCATTAACTGGGGTTCGTTTAAAATGTGACTTAGATTGTTCTTCCCCGGGGCTCCTCATATGTTTTTGTGTATAAGAAATGTACCGTACATTAGATTGTGTATTGTTTCAATGACATCATTCATGGGCCACAAGTAGATGTATTTTAACATTAGCGATATCAACCTCCTTCATTTCAGTCAAAATAACGTGTTGAATTTGCTTTGTTGGTTATGTTATCTCAATTATGTGATTAAATCATTTTGTTAAGCTACGTAGCAGAATCCTCTTATAAACATGTGTTCATTAGCCCAGTCGGAACAGAACAGTATGATGTTAAACCCTATTTCATTTCAAACTTATATAAACAAGTCATTGTTTCGCTTTTGGCTTAAACTGTCGACAGTTGAACGCAAAATCGGTTATACCTCAATATTGTTTCTAACTGAGGACGCAAGGGACCGATGCAAAACTTAGACACTTGCGTCCAGACGAATAACGGGTGGAACAACACCACAGATAGAAAAGGATAAATTAAATATCGGTTATTTAACATTAAATCATGAACGAAACCACATGTCAGTATGTTGACGCAGTTTGGTGGGCGTGTGACGGGATCTATTCGCAGGTTAATCATTTAGACACAAATGTTGAATTCGTAGGATGGTACGTAGGATTTTAATTGTTGATAGATACTCATTTCAATACATCTGATTGAATAAAATCAACACTTTTATTTTTAACCGAAATCAAGGAGGCTGTGTATATCCTTTTACATCAAAACTTTTCAACAGAGTCAACCATGTGTTGACGACATGGTATCACTATCTGAATAAAAATCACTGTTAATTTATAACAATTGACAGAAAAATACGATTTAGAAAATAAATCTTCTGCTTGTAAAGGATATCATTGCAAATTTCAACACTTGCGCCTAAATGATTAACCCATGTATAGATCCACAGTAAGATAATGATATTCCTGTTCATTATTCAATGTTAAAAAACATTATTCGTTCAGGTGGAAGTGTTGAAATTTTGCATGGGCCTTTAAGAAAAAAAAAACATTTCACTGTTGATGTTACTTGTTACTCATAATTAATAGCCCAAAGAAAACTTGATTCATTTTTACTTGCTTGAAATTTAATTTTTGCACATTGAAGCTTGACATTTAATTTTTGCACATTGAAGCTTGAAGTTTAATTTTAATTCACTGTAACATAAGCTTGAAGCTTAATTTTAACTCACTGTGACTGGAGTTTAATTTTATCTCACAGAAGCTGGAAGTTTAATTTTAAATCATTGAAGCTTGAAGTTTGATTTTAACTCACTGTGACTGGAGTTTAATTTTAACTCACTGAAGTTTGACATTTAATTTTAACTCACAATTTTAACCTTTTATATTTTGCTTTTTTTTTCTTTCACATTTTGCTTTTTTTTTCGTGAAAATTTTAAGTGTTCCCTGTATCTGTTGATTTGTTTTTCTTACTTAAATGTTATTTTTTTGTAAGATGTTTTATTAACTGAAATACAAGTTGAACCGTGCTCGGTAGTAGGTGCTGGATAGGGATATACAGTATAGACATTGTGCCAGTAGAATTTAACACGATATTGTGGTGTAGGGTAGAAATGTACAGTATAGACACTGTGGCAGTAGTGTATTTCACTATGTTGTGGTGTAGGGTAGAAATATACAGTATAGACACTGTGACAGTAGTGTATTACACTATATTGTGGTGTAGGGTAGAAATATACAGTATAGACACAGTGTCAGTAGCATTTGACACTCTATTGTGGTGTTGGGTAGATTAGTGCAGTAATAGACATCATGGCATTTATATTATTATTCACATTGAAAAATGTGTAGGGTGTAGGCAGACTATATTTTATCTATGCTATGGTATCAAATGTATATTTTGAGCTTGGGCCATTTTGTATTCTGGACACAATACACAGTTGAACAGAAGATAAATCTTAGGTAAAAAAAAAAAAAATCCAAATGAAATTTCTGCCAAAATATTTTCTGAAAATAGGAACTAGAATAAAATCGCTTTGAGTTTGATCATACTTAGGCCTGAACAATTTAAATTTGAGTTGTTCAGGATTTCAATGATTAACTAGCCACTTCATCTTGTAGATAATGTTTTGCCTTAAAATTTGGAACTAAAAAAGCATTTGGGAATAACTTTTTTTTGTAATATATTCCCGGAAATGAGAAGCAAAGGTGTTTCCGAATACCAAAATTCAGATTGATGTCGCCTAACAGTTAAAACTTCAAAAAGTGAATTTAAGACTATTTTTTGGTGCAACATGTCTTACATTTATTCGTAGAAATCACCGCAATCTTTTGAACGAAAAAAATATCCCATCAGTCACTTATCATAGTAACTTTTTTTAACGATTAACATTTTTAACAACATATCTTAAATAGTTTCGTAACATACTTCACAGTGTTGACTACACAATATTTGTCTTGTTACCATGACTACACCAGTGTACTATGGACGTCAATCTCATTAGAACTTTAAAATTTGAAAATATTTCATCTGTTGTCTTTGAAGTTTGATTTGACCCACTGTGATTGGTTAAGACCATTTTAACCTATCGAAAAAGCATCTTTTCATTCGCTAATCAGGGGTCAAGTCAATGAAACAGCCCAGTTCTTTAAAGGGTGTAAATATATACGCAACCTTCAAATTACCGGTAGAAAGAAAAGAATGGTTTGATCATCAACCTTGATGAAGATTGGTTGAAGTGGTCTGATATCATAAAATTCAAATTTTGACCAATCATGTTGAAAAATTTTAATTTTGGCCAATCATGTTGAAAAATTTTAATTTTGGCCAATCACACAGAAATTTTATATTTTGCCTGGTCATGTAGAAAAATTCATATTTTGACCAACCATGTTGAAGATTTTTAATTTTGGCCAATCATGTAGAAAATTTATAATTTTGCCCGGTCATAAAGAAAAATTCAAATATTGACCTGTGCCAACGTAAAAAAAATTGAACAGATATTTGAAGATGTAATCGGGTTAATTTGAATGAACAAACAAGTCGACTAGAATAGTCATGGTAACGGATATTTAGAACTTTGTGACTTATATTAAAACTAACAATTAGAGAAATTAGTATATAATTTGTGTTATTATTTTTTAATTTAGAAATTTAACGTAGATATATATTGTATTTCTATATTGTTAGATAAAACTATTCTAATTAAATGTTTGAATATCAAATAAACTTAGTATTTCCATTTCTCATCTTCCTTAGCCCAGTTGGTGTAGAAAAGTAGGACGTTAAAACCCATTTCATTTCATTTCCTTTCATTCTATAAGAATATTGTCAAAGTTTAAAATTTTATCACTAAGGATTTTTTCAGGGCTTCTGTATTGTCGTAATAGAAATAGCGCTTTCGTTATTTATGAAGGGTGGGAGTTGAAATGGAAATTCATTTTTGTACGGTGTTAAGTTAAATAAGAAAACTGATAAACATAGACTCATCATTGAAAATAAAACAACTTTCTTGTTGTTGAAGATCTATAAATAGGTGAACAGCCTTTCCAGATTTCTCTCAGTACGCTACTAGTTTCATTCTATTCGAAATCTTCAGGCTTCATTGAGGATGTGCGGTTGCCCTCTTTATATAGTCTGTGGGAACTGGAGCACATGTGACGTCACAGATGGACCGGAGTCAATCTTTAACACCGGAGTCGATTATTCCAAAAATTCCAAAGATATTCGGCTAAGTAAGAAAATTGCCATCGTAATTATGCATATTTGCATAGACTCAGGGTTCCAAACTTTCTTGTTGGTTATTCAAATTACACTGTAAACAGTTTTACGTAAAACTTGTATAACACTAGGAATACTTTAGTTTGTTTCATACTCAAGTAAACAGAACACAGAATGTCGTACTGAAACCCTGGCGGCTGTTGATAATATAAACACTTTGAAATAGTTTGAGAAATAAATAACTACCGGTAGCTTGTGAAAGTTGGAAAAACTTGATGAATTGCTAGCGATTTCCTAGCTTGATAAAATGCTATTATTCCCCATTTCGCCTGGGGGTTATTTTGGGTTTTTTTGCCACAATAATCGAATTTTGATCCATTAAAATTATTAAAAGTGTATTTTTATCAGTTTGGTTATGTTTGATTGTCATTTAGCTAAGTCGCCTGTCCATCCTCGTGGTTCCTCCGGTTTCCTCCCACTGCTAAAGACCCCTACGCGCAAGCGTATTATTGAAATAAAATTAAACCATATGTTAGTCCCAAAATGACCTAGTTTGTGTCAAGGAGTTAAACCCTCTTTAAGAATTTTAAAGAGACACTCCCAGAAATAAAAGTATGTGTACGTATGAAATTTAAGCGCCAAAATATTGAGGAATGGTGTATTTACCGTGTCTCAAAATTTCAGCTCAAAATATCGAGTCGTTTGGACGTAACCCTTTTAAGATTTTGGGTCATTTTTATCATTGGGTGACCTGTTAATCTATTGCTGTAATTTTAGGGGTCTATACGTGCATGGCCCACGTGCTGTACTTGATAACGAAAGGTACATTTCACCTACACGTTACTTGTATAAAATAAGTCTGGTTTTATCCAGACACCGTATAATACAGCTTGGGATACCTGTCTCCATTTCCAGATAAAGACTGGCTTATTTAAATTGTTTGAAAACGTATCAAGTTAGTTGCTCCACCCGAATGTAGAGGTTTTTACGGTCTTTTAACACAAAATTAAGCTGTTTTATTTTCCAAAATAAAATTTTCCACTTCATTGCATCATTGAATTTTATGTTTTGGTTTGCTTTGTGATGTGACAGTCTTGTCTTCATTCTAATTTTTATCTAACCGATGATTGTCAATGGACAGTTTAATTCAAAAATAAAATAAAAATTTAACCATAAAGATTTAGAGATTATTTACTGTAATGCTACAAAAAGTGGTTTAGCTTAACTGCAATCAAATATGCCATTAAAAAATGAAAAATTCAACCATAAAAATCTTGTTCTACAAATCAAATTACCACAATGGGTTATTTTACTTTGACTTTAAAACCATCTTGATCAGACCAGTAGGAGTGGCACATTAAACCACATTTCATTTGAAATTTAAAAATGAGGTTTAGCTTAATTGCAATGAAACATGCCATTAAAAAAATGAAAATTCAACCATTAAAATCTTGTTCCATAAATTAAATTGACTTTAAAACTGTTGTCCAACCTCGTGGGTTTTCTCAGGGTCTTCTGGTTCCTCCCACCGCTAAAGACCCCTACGCACAAGCGAATTATTGAAATAAAATTAAACCATATGTTAGTCCAGAAATGACCTAGTTTGTGTCGAGTGGACCTTAAACCCCATTTCTCTCTCTCTCCTTTAAAACCGTCTTCGTTAGACCAGTAGGAGCACAGAAGTAGGATATTAAACCCCATTTAATTTGAAATTTAAGAAAAAGTTTTAGCTGAACTGCAATCAAACATGCCATTAGTCTAGTAATAAATGTTGTATTCTTATCTATCTATATATATCTATCTTTCTCTTAGTTTTAATTTAGCTTTGGTTAACGGCATGGTGCATGTTTGTTTTTTTATGTTTTTGCTAGTTCCAGATCGAGCGGTTCTTGTTGTACGTCTTCCTCTTCCTCCTTGACAACCTCCCTAACAACTGGTTATACCTCTATTAAACCCTATACATCAAGTTACAAACCATACTATCGTAGGCAACAAGAACAGAACGAACAGCGAGAGAAATGGAAAGAAGAACTCAAAACAGACCTACTTCCTGCACCCATTAAAACTCTACCGACACCAACAGTCACTGTGGGAACGTCATCCACCTCGGCTTCTGTTTCCACGACGTCGGTCTCCTCGGTAACGACTCCATCATCAACAACAACAACAACTAGTGTTACCACGCCAACCAGTACAGTATTAAAACCAGGGTAAACAAATTACATCATTTCCTGCTATTTCTTTCTGGGACAAAACTTGACGAGGAGAAGAGACCAGAGAACTTACAACCTTATGTTTATTTGAAAGAATCTCCATGGAAGTGACCTGGAGAAAAATAATCGCCACGGAAACAGCAACAATTTCCCATCATTTTCATAATTCATATTTGTGATGTACATTTTGATTGGGAGAGAAATGACTTTGCTTTTTAGGTTCCCTCAGACTTTGGTTCATGAAATTTGCATTTTTATTAAGTTTCAAACAATTTGGTTATTTCTATTTGTTATTGAGAACTGAGATGGGAATAGGATTAAATCCCAATCAACCTAATTAAAACTAAATCTTATTTTCATTCCGTGTATTTCTGTTGGTTACTCCACCCGTAAACATCTAAAAACATAGTTTATAATAAAAAAAAAACACTGTCTGGGTCCATGACAACCATCGTCGGTCTTCCCCAGTGGTCTCATTCCTTTCTACGCCACTATACCCTTGGTTTAATCCATAGGGTTTTCACGATTTCAAATTATCTGCAAACCAATCAAAAAACATTTTACAAACTAATCTTACTGAGACTCTTTAGTCTTTTTGTTTTGTTCACAACAATATGGCGGCTTGTTGCAACACAATGAGAGTTACTTCCCTTTGCCAACTTCCTTTGCAATTAAGGATTTATCGGATTGGTTGATAAAAATAGCACAATCAACAAGGGCAGATAACTTGAATACGGGTCCCCTCCATGGATTAACCCAGAGGTTAGTGGAGTAGAATGAGATCACTGGGGATATCGAGGATGCATGATGACAGAGTGACCTTGATTCGACAGACACTGAAATGATTTCCCAGAATTTTTGAGATCGCTTATTTTGATTGGTAGGTTTGGTCAACTAAACTGTCCTATAAACAAATGTTTTCGTGAAGTGGAGTAAACAACCGAAAAATAAAACGGAATGAAAGGACGAAATGGGAGTATAATTTTGATTATACAAACATTCTGTTCAAATAAAGCTTTCAGAAACATTTGTAAATTTCATGAGTTTAAAGTCTGATAGAATATAGGCTAAATTGTGTGAGGGTTTCAATTATCCCATTTTGACGTAGATAAAGTAGATTAAATGTATTCCATACTAATTCATCATCATCGTCATCATTTGTCTTTGAAAACCCAGATTTTCATTCAAGATTTGTTCATAAGTTCATCTTTTTTTTCTTTTTAGCGTAATGTCAATCAATAATATTGCTGCACAGCTTGATAGACCTATGCACAAATGCTTGGCACCGCCAATTTTTCTGTAAAAGAAACTTGATATGATTTGAGCCAAGAATAATTCACTTGGTGTAAAAAAAAAATCAGTGCCAGAAATAGCCATTTTTGTTGTGCCAGCATAGGTTCTAGGCCTGACCTGGGTCCTAACCCTTATCCCTAGAACCACATTGATCTACAGACTTAACTCGGGTTTCAGCCAATTCAAACTTTTTGTGTTCAGTTTCAGATTTACTCAAATTTTTAAAATCCACCTATGAGTGGAGTATAACAGGCACAACACATTTATTGTACTGGGTTGACAATAGATAAAACACATTTATTGTACTGGGTTGACAATAGAACATATTTATTATACTGGGTTGACAATAGAACATATTTATTATACTGGGTTGACATAAAAACACATTTATTATACAGGGTTGACATAAAAACACATTTATTATACAGGGTTGACGATAAAACACATTTATTGTACTGAGTTGACAGTAGAACATATTTATTGTACTGGGTTGACAATACAACACATTTATTGTACTGGGTTGACGATAGATAAAGTACATTTATTGTACTGGGTTGACGATAGATAAAGTACATTTATTGTACTGGGTTGACAATACAACACATTTATTGTACTGGGTTAACAATAGATAAAACACATTTATTGTACTGGGTTGACAGTATAACACATTTATTGTACTGGGTTGACAGTAGAACACATTTATTGTACTGAGTTGACAATAGGACACATTTGTTGTACTGGGTTGACGATAGATAAAACATTTATTATATGGGGTTGACAATTGATATAACACATTTGAGTAAAGCTTTAATTGATCAAGAAATGTTTGCTGCTCCTCTGCTCAGACGGGTGACAGCAGTCGGCATACAGCTTTTTCCTTCTACTACTCAGAAAAAGCTGCATTCTGGTATATGTGCTGGTTTTACGGTGGCAGTATTGTTGGTTGTCCTTCCTAATCATCATGTTAAACCACATTCCATAAATATTTTACTTTTAATTTTTACGAACCTCCAAAGATAGATTGATGTTTTAATGACCAGAGTTATATATTTTAGTTTTAAATCTTATGAACCTCCGAAGAGAGACGAGGAAACGGAGACACAGAGACGAGTTAAAGCTAAACGAGCGAGAGAAACCAGGAGGTCAACACAGGTAATACTTTTCTCTTACAGGTGGGAAGCCACAGTGGCCATGGTAGGGAGCCACAGTGGCCATGGTAGGGAGCCACAGGGTCCATGGTGGGAAGCCACAGTGGCTCAGTGAGTAAGAGGCTGGCTTGCTAACCTGGAGATAACAGGTTCGCTCCCGGTGTTGGTTGAGAAACTTACTCAGGATTTTCCAGTGTGGCTTCCCCTTGCCATTGCTGCAGACCTAAGAATCTTAAAAGGACGGCCGTCTAGTCATTCAGATGGGACGAAAATCCGAGGTCTCAAAGTATACATTGGCATGCACATAAAAGATCCCTTGGCAGTTGGAATATGATATATTCTGTACAGACTACAATCATTATCTGATCTTTTTGTAATTTATATAATGATATTTACATTAGTGAGATGAAGAAGCCTATTTTTTGTCTTGTTTTATCAGGGTGTGTCGTTGGAAGATTTGGAAAAGGCGACAGGCGAAGTTAAAAAGAGTGATGATAAAAATAAAGATCAGAAATTATCTCAGGATCAGACAGACGCTGCGAATAGTCGAGTTAGTGCAAATATTCCTTCAAGTACTGAAGATTCAACAACATCTACACGTAGACGAGCGTGGGATGATAAAAAAGATGTAAGTTAAATGTCCTCTGTTTACAGGTCTTTATAATGTCCTCTGTACACAGGTCTTTATAGATCTATCATGTCCTCTGTACACAGGTCTTTACATATCTAACATGTCCTCTGTACACAGGTCTTTATAGTTCTAACATGTCCTCTGTACACAGGTCTTTATAGATCTAAAATGTCCTTTGTTCACAGGTCTTTATAGATCTATATGTTCTCTGTTCACAGGTCGTTATAGATCTGATATGTTCTCTGTACACAGGTCTTATACTGATATTGGCCGGAAAAGTTCCTCTTGATTTTCTGGCGTGTTTTCGGATGGAACGGAAAAATCAGGGACTGTGCATGTAAAAGGCCCCTTATTGCCATCTGTTCAAAATTTCTCTCTTAGCATAGGCTCTTTAATAACTCAGTATCAACGCACTTTATTAATGACGATATAATTATCATCTTCATTCTTATAGTGATATAAGGTTATCAATCTAACATGTCCTTTGTTCACAGGTCTTTATAGAGCTATCATGACCCCTGTTTGCAGGTACAAATCTAACATGTCCTCTGTACACAGGTCTTTAAAAATCTAACATGTCTTTTATATTAAATATATTTCAGGAGGAAACGTCGTCTAGAAGTAGCATACGAAGAACTCGTGAACCGAGAGATACACTTGCTAACAGTACAGATTATACTTCTGGTAAATATTACATCAGAGTTATTCCCCTTTAACTATAAAGAACATGACTATCCAATGTCCTTGACTTGTTCAATAGTCTGATATATAAGCAGACTGAGCAATGGTGACTTTCAGGATCTTTAAATATTTTCTCTTGCCCTGTTATCAATTTCCATAATTGTTTCATTATTAAAAGGGATATTGTTACTGAAGAGCTACACAAGTAGCGGATAACTCAGCTGCCCGGGTTGTGTCCGAAACCGAAAGCAGTAGGCCAACGCCACCTAGCCTGTGGTACTTCCCGATCCGAGCTACCCCTATACACCAAATTTCAACCGGACAGTCACAAATATTAGTATAGATTATTTTCAAGCCACTGTCATCTTCATTAGCCCAGGCGGAGTAGGACGTTAAACCCCATTTCATTTTTAAAGGGGGTCTAGTGGTTTAACGTGTGCACGTTGTATCAGAAGGTCTGTCATTGAGTCAACTGCCGTGGTTTCCATTCCCCATTTGTACGTGACAAGGTGTAGGGTCGTCTGTTCAACCTCGTAGGTTTTCTCTGAGTTCTCCAGTTTCCTCCCACTACTAAAGACCGCTACGCACAAGCGAATTATTGAAATAAAATTGCACTATTTGTTAGTCCCAAAATGACCTATTTTGTGTCAAGTGGTGGTTAAACTCTCTCTCTCTCTGTGCTGACTTGACATTAAACAGTAATATTCTATTTTTCAGCGTACATACCTCGAAGTCAGCGAAATGCTTTATCAACGTCCGATATAAATAATACTAGTCTAGGGGGCAGCAGTAACCTGTCGCGTTCCAGTTCTACAAGAAGTAGATTACGGAATGGGGAAGTCGAAACAAAAGAAGTACCTAAAGAAAATACAGAAGAATCTAAAAGAGGTGAATTATCAAACAGTTATAAATGTAACCCAGATAGCGTTTAATCTTGGGTATTTCGCTCTAATCTTTCATATACATCGAGCCACAGTGGCTAAGTGGGTATGTCGCTGCCTCGCTAGAAGCATGGAGGTCGCATGTTCGCTCCATGCATTGGCCGAGAAAGTTAATGAGGATTTTCTGTCAGTTGTGTAGTCTAGTAGTTCGGTTGGTACAAAAAAACAAATGTCTATGCATTGGCGTGCACGTTAAAGATCCCTTGGCAGTTGGAACTCGATATAAGGGTAGGTCATAGTGCCGCTGCCCAGGGCAAAATTTCCCTTATAGCGTACGCCTGTCTTCATTAGCCCAATCGGAGCAGAACTGTAGGACGTTAGACCCCATTTCATTTCCATTCTTTCAGATACATTCAATAACAAATCTTGGTTTGAAAATTTGTAAAAATCTATAATGACCCAAAATCATCTAATAGTAAATGTAGGGGGATGGCACTACACATAATTTACACAAAACAAAACTGCGGACAAGACACAATACGCAGAAATCACAAACAAACATACATATCAAATTAAGTGAATGGATCCGAGGGCTAGCCGTAAGCGTCCACTAGTATGAGTCATGATCTGCTATCAGTTACAAGAAATATGAATGTAAGCATATTGAAGTAAAAAATTACCTATACAAGTAATCATATGGTCTATATTATAGTGAGAAACATTATAAGTGTTAAAAGAATTGAGGTATATTGACTATAAAGTTAGGGCGGATGTTGATTGTATATAAGATGGTGGAGGATGATGATGACTCGTTATTTATTGTAGATAAAAGTAACAGTGAACGTGGTGATACACCAGATGGAGAGAAAAAAGAAACATCTGCTATAAGATCTCGACGATTACGACGGGAACGTAGATCAACTGGTATTGTTGATTATAATCCAGAGGTATGTACAGAAATAAACCATATTTGAATATTTTTATTTATGTGGCGGAAGTGAATAGGACAAAATATACTCATCATTAGCCGGACACGCGTGTGGGGGGTTTTGACACTGCGCCATCCCAGGGCCAAAAAAAGTCTATGGGGCCCATAAACATCAAAGTTCAAAATTGAAATGGGCAATTATGCATGAATTTATTGCACCTATGAAGCTTATATATAAGTATGTACAAATGTTTTTGCTTTATCGCAATCTGCTAGTGAATCATCTAGATATGACTGTACAGGTGACAATTATATGGCGTACAATTACTGCTAATTACTGGAGGGACATTTCAACTAGGCTTCTCTAGTCATTATCAAGCAATGATCATTTTGACCTGTGTACTCCAGTACAATTACTGAATGCCATTGAAACAATTTAGATATGACTAGTGTTGGAAAGGAGAAGGGGCGGGGACAAAAAAAGGTCTCGCCCAAGCACATTTTTTCCTCTCAAGGGCCCTAATCTTTAGTGTTTGATTAAAAAGACAGTGAGCATTAGGATTCATGCCTCCATGAGATAGACTGACAACTACTGTATTGAAATCACCCTTGGTATCCCATGTGGTCGCATTCTGTTCCTCTCCGCTATACCCTGGATTAATCCACAGAGTTTCCACCATTTCAAATTATCTGCCCTGGACTTGATGATTGTGCTATTTTTATTGACCAATCCTATAAATCGTTAATCGCAAAGAAAGTTACCAAAGGGAAGTAACTCTCACCATGTTGCAACAAGCCGCTATATTGTTATGAACGTAAACAAAGAGGCTAAAGTGTCTTAGTAAGACTGGTTTGTAAACTGTTTATTGATTGGTTCGTAGAATCAAGCTATGATCAAGGGCAGATAATTTGTATTAACCCAGGGTATAGTGGAGTAGAGCGGAATGAGACCACTGGGGAAACCGAGGATGTATTGAAATGTACCTGATATGGACATAACTCAGTAGACCAACTATTCATATATTTATATCAGCACAAGGTCTGTCATTGAGTCAAATGGTGTGGTTTTGATTTCCCGGTTGTACATGACAAGGAGTAGGGTCGCCAGTCCAACCTCGTGGGTTTTCTCCGGGTCCTCTGGTTTCCTCCCACTGCTATATAAAGACCCCAGCACAAGAGTGAATTATTTAAATAAAATTAAAAACCATATGTTAGTCCCAAATTGACCTAGTTTGTGTCGAGTGGATGTTAAACCGCATTTCTCTCTCTCTCCCTCTATTTATATCCTTTTTTGGGTTATTATTTAGAATGAAGAAGGTGAAAAAGAAAAAGAAAATAAACCAGATGAAGATAAAAAAGAGTCAGAGGTCAGTCAGTCAATTTATTCTATTATTGTCATTCATCTTTTAGAGAAATCAGGGAGATGGGAGGTTTGGGGCGGGACTTTTAAAATAGGTCTGTCCAGCTGTCCGTCTCTCACATCTTTTTGAAAAAGCAGGGATCTATTGAAATAGGTTCATCCGTTTATTTGTCAGTCAGATGGTTTTGGAACACAATAACTCTGATTGAGATAGACGGTTCAAATTGGTGTATTTATTCATTGGGTGAACTGAATGCCATGTTACGGTGATGACCAGTTTCTGCTTAGGCTAAGCAGAGCTAAGAAAATTGATTATTTGAGGCTTTTGAACACAATAACTCTTGCTTCTAATTGAGACAGAATGTTCAAACTTTTCTCTGTGTGAGGGAGGTTGGGTGGCCGAATGGTTTAAGGAAAAATATACGGTCTGTCATTGAGTCCAGTGACGTGGTTACGATTCCCCGCTTGTATGTGACAAGGAGTAGGGTCACGTGTTCAACCTCGTGGGATTTCTCTTGGTTCTTCGTGTAAAGATTTTGGATTTTTACTCAACTGCTACATCTTACCCAGGCTAACTGGACAATTTGATACTTATTTCGTGGACAAATGCGAACAGCCCAGGCTAAATGAGACTTCTCATTTCAGCTATTGCACAGAAAATGTACAAATTGTATTTTCACCAATTCTGGGATATATTTTATAGCATTTCTATTTCTATATTTCTATAAAAAGTATTCAGAGATATACAAAATTTGCTTGGGTTTTGTTGCTATGGAGATTTGCTGTATTTGTGTCCGTCTATGTGTATCAACTTCAGATCTAAATATCTCGGACATTTATTAAAATAATACCAAACCTCACAAACCAATTAGTGACGATTTGATTTCATCTCTTTTTCACCCTGTGCGTCATTTAGACAGAGCGGGAGCCACAGTGGCTAAGTGGGAAAGCCGCTGGCTCGCTAGCCTGGAGGTTGCATGTTCGATCTCTGCATTGGCCAAGAAAGTCCATCAGGATTTTCCGATGTGGTTCCCCCTTGTCAGTGGTGCAGGAAGGAGGGCCTGACAAGGACAACTGTCTAGTCGTTTGGATGGGACGGAAAAAAACCAAGGTCCTGTGTCTACATTGGCATGCACATAAAAGATCCCTTGGCAGTTGGAATTCAATGTAGGAGTAGGCCGTATTGCCGCTACCCAAGCAAAATTTCCCTCATAGCACATTGTATGGCTTATGCCTGTCTTCATTAGCCCAGTTAGAGCAGAACAGTAGGACGTTAAACCCCATTTCATTTCTACTCAGAGCAGATCACAACAATTATTATTTTGCTTCTTTGGTTTTGGTGTGGCCTCCGGTTTCCCCCAATGGGGTTAGATGGCCGCAGGGCTGCCGACAACCAGTATCGCAGCGCAATTTGCGATACATATTTTGTCCGTTGCTAATCAAAAATTAAAATCTAACGTTTTTGATTCGCAGTAACTGCGAATCATTAATATGCCTGTCATTTTGGATATTGACACAAAGATTTATCCACATTTCTCAACACTTTCAACGTGTATAAAATATCAAATAAATTTTATAAACAAAACGGAATTCTCCGTGTGACATTTTCTTCTCAAACTACCCAGACTCAATTCATGATACTATATAATACAGGGACATAACTCTATGAATCGAGACTATTAAACCGGAAATAGGGAATCAAGTAGTACCACTCACGTTGCGAGACATGTCAATTTCGAGTAATTATATCAGTATTCAATTTGAAAAAAAATAAATTCAGTGTATCCCCCACGTATTGTAAATAAAATATAAAAAATAAATACGTGTAAACGTATTGTAAAGTGAGAAATCAAAGTAAGAATTCCCGTAAACTATTATTGTTTATATCGCGTGCGTCTAGTTAATCGAGATTATTCCTAAAATACCGCGTGCTTCCGATTGAACAAAAATAATAACACACGATAAAAAGCAGACGAAATTGTTTTCTAACGAAGAAATAAGAAGCCACTGCCAAGAATTGGCTTCAGACATAAGGCCTAACAAAAGTCTACATTCATTCAGAAATGTTCACAGCTAGCTGTAGAAGTGCTAAAATTCTAAAAAAATCTTAAGAATGAAATCTAATCATTTGCTATCAATTAAAATTAAAATAATCTTGTTATTTAGGTGTTTTATGTTGATTTGAAACTGAAAAAGTGCTAATCAATTTTTAAATTTGCTAATCAACTTTGTCAAAATTGGACTTTTTGATTAGCAGTGCTGCTAATCATCTGTGAAAAATTACCGACAGCCCTGGATGGCCGAATGGTTAGCACATGCGCACTGTATCATAAAGTCTGTCATTGAGTCAACTGGCGTGGTTTCAATTCCCTGGTTGTACGTGACAAGGAGTAGGGTCCTCTGTTTTCCTCCCACTGCTAAAGACCCCTACGTGCAAGCGTATTATTGAAATGAAATTGAACCATATATTAGTCCTGAAATGACCTGGTTTGTGTTGAGTGGATATTAAACACCATTTCTCTCTCTCTCTTTTCCCCCAACTATTAATGGCCTCTATGTGCAAGCAAATTATTGAAATAAAATGTAACATGTTAGTCTCGAATGACCTAGTTTCTATCTATCTGTTTAATTTGCATATGTAAACACTAAGTGAGATTAGATTAAGTATTAATTCAATATTTACTGTCAGTAAATATCAAAAACTGTTTAATATTCTGATAGTTATCTGCCCCTTTGTGGGTTTAGTCCACTGTGTAAATATACTCTACTTCAACCTTACCTTAACCTAAATAAACTCCTCCATTACATGTACATATACACCCACCCTACACATACACACAAAACAACTAGGGTGATGATATGATAAAAGAAATAAGCACCTACTAAGATATCTGACCCTTACCTTCTTGTACCCCACTACTACCCCTACAAAAAGCAGCACCTCAAATATACACAAAACAATGTTAAATCACATGAATAGTTCCATTGACTTGTCTTAATGTCAGGTTTAACGACCACAGACAGGGTCATATCACAGACAAAGAATAGTTTCTAATATATAATGTCGTCTTCTTCCGGTCTTATCCTTTTTATATGCGCGCCTATTGAAATGTGGTCAATATATTGCCACCCAAGTCTGTTGGTCTGTTGTCAACGATGGCTTTTTAACGATCTATAGGCTAAAGTTGCTATCTGATAGACCTGATTTTCAACAATTTCTGATAATTACTGTCAGAGTTACACCCCTTTACCAATTAAAAATATCTTGTGAATGCTCATGAGGCTAAAAGTATTAATAGAGTTATGTTCCTAGAATTGAGAAGCCTGTTGATTTTCAACAATTTCTGATAATTACTGTCAGAGTTCCGGTCCTTGATATTTTATTTAAATATTTAACCCCAAGGCCTGGTGTTAAATAAATTGATATATGTTATTGTATGTAACTCTAGGATATGGTTTTTGATAAGTTAGCAGTTCTGCGTAACTCATTGAGAAGATATGTAAGTCATTTGCATATGAAAATCAAATATCTTCAAAATATCAATATATATTTTTATATATAATCAAATTTTCCTTTTCTCCAATTTCAAATCTTTTCCTGTTCCTGTTTAAAACCCCATTGCACAATTCTCATTCAAGCCTTTTTATAAAACAAAAACTGTCCAACAAAATACGAATTTACATTGACAACAATAGACTACTTCAATCTCGACAATTTTTCAAACCTTTAACGCAAGCCTGGAAATAACGTACAGTAAACTTCGCAGA
Source organism: Patella vulgata (assembly GCF_932274485.2). NCBI lineage: Eukaryota > Metazoa > Mollusca > Gastropoda > Patellidae > Patella > Patella vulgata. The sequence goes on from NC_065880.2 coordinate 3,115,054, forward strand.
GACATTGTGTTAGAGAAATTCAGGCACTGTCAGACACAACTCCCACTGGGGCCTGTTATTCTGTATGGCACAGATCAATGTTGTTGTTGATATTTTTTTATACGTCTGTGGCGTGAATTTAATAATATCGGGGATTAGTTTAGTAGAATCTGACATTTGAATGATTAACGTGTGCACATGGGATCATAATGGCTGTGACTGGGTCAAGTGTCGTGGTTGCGATTCCACGACAATGAGTTTTGTTGTCTGTCCAACCTCATTGGTTTTCTCCGGGTCATCCAGTTTCCTCCCATTGCTAAAGATCCCTACGCAGAAGCAAATATTGAAATGAATTTAACCATATGTTAGTCCCAAAATGACCTAGTTTACGCCGAGTGGACATTAAACCCCATTTCTTTCTCTCTCCCATTTTTTTTTTTTTTTTTTCTTGAATGGAAGCAAAATATTTAAGTTGGTTGGTTATATCATTATAATATGAATCTGATTTTAAATTCAAATCATCATATATTTAAATATTAATATATCTTCACATATAATTATAGAATAGTAAATTCAAATCATGTTATATTTAAATACCATATCTTCACTGATCAATATAGAATAGTAAATCATTAATATTATTTATTTTAAATTTTGCTTATTTCTCTAATAAAACTTAGATTCTTATATGAAAAAATTTAATTAAATATTTTGTCAGTGATTCTATTAAAAGAAATTCATTTATTTTCTAGCATCTTCTTACTTATATATAAAGACATGCTGTCTTGATCATTCCAGCCTATAGTCCTGATCATTCCAGCCTATAGTCCTGATCATTCCTAATTTGATTATAACACAGATCCTATTTTATTTCGTTTCAATTTACTTGTCTTTACTACACTAGGATCTGGAATTGTCTTTATATTACCAGCATTCTGGTTGAAGTGAGGAATTGGCCAATGAAACGGTCTCTTAGTGGTAAACTACTAGAAACATCAACGCTGATTGATTAGTCAATATCTGACGTCGTAGGGTCAAAGGCCGCTCATTTAACACCTGACGCGACCTTTCACTACAACCGGTCAGATCTTCATGTAGTGTTGGCCATCAAAAGTATAAAAAAAACGAAACGAAATATAAATCTGTATATTAATCAATCAGATTGGATCATTCAAGTCTACATAGTCTTGATTATTCTAGTCTATATAGTCTTGATTATTCCAGTCTATATATATATAGTCTTGATTATTCCAGTCTATAATGCCTTGATCATTCTATATATAGAATGAAAACACTGCTTCCCATCTATCTCTATATATTATATACACGTATGTTTTTGTATGAAATCGTCACGCTTTTTTTCATTAATCATCACCTCGGTAAGTAAAGTGCTGGCTCATAACGTCTCAGGATTTTCTGATGCGGTTTCCCCTTGTCAGTGGTGCAAGACAGGACTCCTGGAAAGAAAAGTGTCTATTCATTTGGATGGGATGAAAAACCAAAGTCCTGTGTACACATTGGCGTGCATGTAAGAGATACTTTGACAGTTGGAATTCAGGCAATTTTCCCCTCATTAGCCCTGTCAGAACAGAAAAGTAGGATATTAAACCCCATTTCATTTCCATATGTTAGTCTGGGGGATCACGTGGGTAAGACGCTGGCTCGCTAGCCTGGAGGTCGTGTGTTCGATCACTGCATTGGCCGAGAAAGTTCATCCAAATTTTCCGGCGGGGTTCCCCCTTGTCAGTGATGCAGGACTGAGGGTCTGACAAGGACTATGGTCAGGTCGTTCGGATGGGACGAAAAACCGAGGCCCCGTGTACATATTGGTGTGCACGTAAAAGATCCCTTGGCAGTTGGAATTCGATAGAAGAGTAAGCTGTAGTGCCGCTGACTGGGCAAAATTTCCCTCATAGCACACTATATGGCGGATGCCCGTCTTCATTAGTCCAGTTTAGGAGCAGAACAGTAGGACGTTTAACCCCATTTCATTTCATTTCTCAAAAGGACTTAAGTATTATGTTAACTAAAGACATTAAATTCCATTCCATTCTGTTTCAATACTATCTATATAATTTCTATAAGTTGTTTATAATATTGAATAAGTATGTAATAAATATATTATGTATGTATTTATTGGTATAGTATATGTTATAGTGTATATATATGTAAGTTATATTATGAAAGGTTATCGGCTATTAAATATACTCATGTACATTAATGGCCTTTCAAATATTTACCAGTAATTTTTATTGGCCCTCTTCACTTATAACATACAAGGCCACACCAGTTTGGAGTTTTGTTCTTTGTAAAGAAAGGTGTTTGTTCTTTGTAAAGAGTAGTGGTTATTCTAAGGTTTGTCAGTTCAAATCGGAGAGAGGGATAAATGGGGTTTAATGTTGGACAGGTGACCCTACTCCTTTTCATGTACAACTGGGGAATTGAAACCATGCTACGTCACTCAATGACAGTCTGGATGATACAATGTGTACACGCTAACCATTCAGCCATCCAACCCCCCATTAGTTCAATTCAAGGAGTAGGGTCACCAGCCCAACCTCGTGGGTTTTCTTCAGGAATCCCAGTTTCCTCCCACTGATAAAACCCTTATGTGCACACAAATTGTTGAAATAAAATGTAGCGTATTTTAGTCCCAAAATGACATTGGAGCTCATTTCTCTCTGCAGCCTACTTTTCTAAACCTTTCACAAACCTGGCTAATGAATGTCTTATGAAGTGAAAATTAATTTAGAAATTATGTAATGTCTCTTGAAGCTTAAAGATGGGTTCCCAGAAAAGTATTTATCAGGTGGTTATTTCCAATAAAAGTATGGCAATTTTAGTATATATCGAAAGTAGAAATATCCAATCTTACTAAAAAAATACTGGATTCCCCTAATCGACAGCCCAACGATTAGGAATACCTGCACGCGTGACGTCAAATGTTGCACGTGAAGATTGAGCCCTTGGTGTACATGTTGAGAAACTTTATGAAGAGTTTGACGTACAACACTTTCTGAGATACAAATCACGGAAAAAGACGCAGGCAGTGGATAATTCAAAAATTTAATTAGGATTCGATATTTGTAATAAATAGTCAGCGATTAAAGACAACATCGTCTTGTGTATACAATGAATTCTCCTCTGACTTGCACCTGTAAGTCACGTGACACAAACATGACCTCTTTTGGTCTATTTTTTATAGCAAGGGTATTCCTTGACAATTACAATGTTTTGAGAAGGATTTGAAGCAAATTTATGATAAATTAATTACTTTGAATATGTTTTAGGCCAAATATATCATCATATCACCCAGTTTGTACGCGGGAATGTATCTTTAATTGCCATTCAATTGAGACTTCTGGCATTTTTCGCCGAACATAACTTATTTGAAATTAGAGTAAAAACGGAAACAATTGAGTGGGGGTTAAAAGGGGTGGGTAATATAGTGAAAGTAATGTCTCTTGCAAGGGGGTTATAAGGGGTGGGGGTTATAAGGGGTGAGTAATGTCTCTTGAAGTTTATATGTTTAATACAGTGTTATTAAGCAGGGGTTATAAAGGTGTGGTTAATGAGGTGTAACAATGTACAAGTTTATAATAACCATGTAATATTATATACTATTATATATAGTATATATACACCGTGTGAACTAGGTAGGTATTATTCAATATAAACATACTTTATTATGGCTGGTTGATCTATATTGTATCAAATTAATATTCTAACTAAATTGGCTTAAAGAAGAGAATTTGACCGGGGCAATATATTGAATAAACTCATGACTGATGTTAACTTCCCTATTTTGACAGGGGCAATATATTTTTTTAATAAACTCTGAAAAAAAAAAATGGATTTGATGTCAACTTCCCTGTTTTGAATAAACTAGGAAAAACTTTAAATAGGATTAAAGAAAGGAATTTGATCAAGTCGATCTTAATTTTAATATATTAAATAAACTCTGAAAAACATTGATTTGGTTGATGTTGACTTACCTGTTTTCAATAAACTAGGAAAATTTTAAATTAAAATGACTATAGATCTCTTTAATCGGGCTCAAAAAGAATGATGTATCAGTTTTTTTTAAAAATATCATTGTCGTTGGATTTTAGATATTGTTACATGACAATCTTATGGTATTACAAATTGTACGTCCATTAGCCTGTGTTAATAGTGCATGTAAGTGCAGGGGGACAGACCCTTCATCTTGTACCACTGACAAGGGAAAATCCTGATGACCTCTCCCTGCCAATGCAGGGATTGAACATGCGACCTCCAGGATAGCGAACCAGCGCCTTGCCCGCTTAGCCACCGTGGCTCCTAAAATTCAAAAGACAATTAGGATTAGCGAAGTGGTTTAAAATATGACTGGTGAATGTTGAAATATGACTGGTGAATGTTAAAATATGACAGGTGAATGTTAAAATATGACTGGTAAATGTTAAAATATGACTGGTAAATTTTAAAATATGACTGGTGAATGTTAAAATATGACTGGTAAATGTTAAAATATGACTGGTAAATTTTAAAATATGACTGGTGAATGTTAAAATATGACTGGTAAATGTTAAAATATGACTGGTGAATTTTAAATTATGACTGGTGAATTATTATATGACTGGTAAATGTTAAAATATGACTGTAGGAGGAAATAGTTGTAATAATTCAAATGTAAAATAGCTTGTAATTTGGTGTAAATTATTTCGTTCAGGTACACTAGCTTCATTACCTCAATTGGTGCAGAAAAATACAACGTTAAAACCCGATTCATTTCAATTTCATATTTCGTTCAGGTAGAATGCTTAAAGGGACAATACCACTCTTGCTGGCTTGACAGCTCCAGAAAATAAATAATATCCTTATCTAGGTACTAGATGGTTAAGTGTCCTACCTGTTGTGTAAATTATCCATTACACTCTTTTTTACTTGTCCAGAGGGTTCGAAAATATTTTTAAATCGAAGATACATTTGAAAAGGTTTACGTTAGACTTGTCAAACTATTAAGTTGAATTTTTCCAATTTTTTAAATAAGGTGTGTTAAGATGAAATTTGTATCATCAGTTAATTGAAATATTGTAAAATAGTAAAATATGTTGACCAGAATAAAGATTGGGACATATTATTCAGTTACAACAAGAGTGGTATTGAGCCTTTAAGTATTGACACATTTTATGAATAACGTAAATTAAAAAATTGTTTAGATTTTTGATGGTTAATGTTATGTGTATATACTAGATGTAATTGTAGTTGAAGCAATACATTGTAAATGAAATATTTATATTTTGATAGATTTCGTGATATTTAAAGTTATATGGGGTGTTAGATGGCCGAATGATTAGCTTGTGCGCGTTGTATTATAAGGTCTGTCATTGAGTCAACTGTTGTGGTTTCGATTCTCCGGTATGTAGGATCGCCTGTCCATCCTCGTGGGTTTTCTCCAGGTTCTCCGGTTTCCTCCCACTGCTAAAGACTCCTACGCGCAAGCGAATAAATGAAATAAAATTTAACCATATGTTAGTCCCAAAATGACCTAGTTTGTGTTGAGTGGACATTAAACCCCATTTCTCTCTCCCTGTTTGAATTTATGAGGAAGGAGTGGTCTAGATGTCTAACACATCCGCTTTAGATCATATGGTCTGCCGTTGATTCAAATGACGTGATTTCAATCCCTAGTTCGTACTTAACGTGAAGGGTTTTCTCCTAGTCCTTTAATTTCATTCCATTCCGTACGTGAAAAGTAGTTATTTAAATACATGTAATATTGTATCATATGTTAGTCCTGAAATGACCTAGTTTGTGTTAAACTAAGATGATCAGTAATTACATGAATGGATATTATTTGAGTACAAGTTGTAGTTGAAATATCAACACATTGAAAAATTTTGTGATAGTTTTAAAAATAGTACATAATTATAATTATAATGTAGATTTGTTGACAGTTTCAAAATAACCCAAAAACTGTAGTTTATAATTATATGGGCGGGTTGGATGGTCGAATGGTTAGTGCGTGCGCTTTGTATCATAACTATATGTGTAATTAGATGTTTTTGACAATAATAAAAACTGTAGGTTATAATTATAGTAAACCTAAATAGTTATGTACCTGAGTTTGAAATATTTAAGTGTTGAGGTATTAGTTGTAAATAAAGCTATAGATCTATCTAGTTTCTTATGCTACACTCACCACAATAAGTAATATATATATATATATAGTCTACTAGTTCTTCAACATATCTAGAAGAGTCTATTTTAATCCTAAAGGTAACAGAGGTCAATAGATTCAGGATAATTGAGCCTTTGATAAGAGGGGATATTGAGTTTAGGTTAGACAGATTGCCCACTCCTCACAAGATTAGACTCTCTGGGATTCGTATTATAGTGTATTATAGTTTACAAGCAGACGGGGTCAACTTCAACTCATCAGAGGTTGCAGACGACAAACTAGTTGTACCTATGTTTAGAAGTGGACTGATCTATATACTGGCAGTATGTTTGCCTTAGTGTTATAATGCTAGACTCAAACTTCTGACTTCTGATAACATCTGACGTAGGGCCTTGCCTGATTTTACCATTTTTATCTACCCCGCTTGTGCTGCCATTTTATAAAGATCACCAACCATTGTATATTAAGTTGATATTATAGTTTTTACTGTGGTATAACAGTTATACCCCAGTTGTAACTGTGGTATATATGTTGATATATCACTGTGCTTTATTGATAATGTGGAGTAATGTGAATAGGAGGCTGGTGGAATATTTTAACAGTGTGGCTAGAAGTTGATGCAGTATATCTCTCTGATTTTTATTTGCCCTTGTCAGTATATTACTCCCGGTCATCTAACTATGTAACTTTCATACCCAGTTTAACCTTGTGTCGTTGGTTGATGCTGTAATAACTAGTGGTAATATCCGAACGTGTGATAACATTCCGTGTTGTGAACATGTCGTACGGTGGATCCTATCGGTACGGACTCGGGGGCCTAAATGGCAGCTCATTATCGGGACTTGGAAGCAGTGGGCTTTCTAGTAGCTATTCACCTGGCTTGAGTAGCTACTCGTCAAGCCTGTCCGGACTTCCGTCGTCCTCGTATTCTGGTGTTCCTAGCGGATATTCGAGTGGACTTTATGGAAGTTCGTATGGAAGTACGTATAGTAACCCATACAGCAGTTCCGGATTGGGATCATCAAGTTTAGGATCACTCGGATTAAGTTCCCCAAGCGGATTAGGGTCAAGTTCAATAATGGGATCAAGTTCAGGGTTAGGATCAGGGTACAGTTCCAGAGCAGGATCGACAAGTTCGCTACCGGGAACCAGTAATTATTCAACATCAGCCTCACTTTCGGTAATATATTATTTTATCATTTCATGTCCATGTTGTAATTCTAAAATATGTTTCTCAACTGGTCAGTTGTTTTCAAGTGATGAAGACCCCTGGTCCACCGTATAGTATTCATCTACTTTTTGGTAGGTTGGGTGGGTGTTTCAAGCGTGCGCGCTGTATCATAAGGTCTGTCATTGAGTCATGTGACGTGGTTTCGATTCCCTACTTGTACGTTACAAGGAGTAGGTTCACCCATCTAACCTCATGCTTTTTCTCTGGTTTCCTCCCACTGCTAAAGACCCCTATGTGCAAGCGAATTATTGAAATAAAATTGAATCATATGTTAGTCATGAAATGACATGGTTTGTTTCGAGTGGACGTTAAACCCCATCTCTCTCTCTCTTTGCTCAGAGTAGTAGCCGTCGACTGTGTTAGTGGAAACCCTGGTGCAAGTACCTACTCCTGTTTCACTTTCCATATTCAGGGGATCTTTAATATGTTGCCGGGAGCCATGGTGGCTAAGTTGGTAAGACGCTGGCTTGCTAGTCTGGAGGTCTTGTGTTCAATCCCAGCATTAAACGTTAAAGTTCATCATGATTTTCCGATGTGGTTCCCCCTTGTAAGTGGTGCAGGACGGAGCAGTCTCATTAAAATACAGATCTATATTTCGTTTCGTTCTTTTATACTTTCAATGGCCTCTACTACATGAAGATCTGACCAGTTGTAGTGGGAGGTCACGGCAGGGGTCATACGACTGCCTTTTAACCCTATGACGTCAAACATTTGATTAACCAATGAGAATTGATGTTTCTGGTAGGATACCCACAGTTCTGTGCACCGCATACCAAAAACTTGCTGCAACAGACCGTTTCATTGACTAATCCCTTACATCAGCCAGAACTGCCCAGAACGCATGTTATATAACAACTCTTCCAGATCCTAGTGTAGTAAAGACAAGTAAAATGAAATTTTGAACTATAAAAAATAAAACGAAAAAGGATCTGTTTTAATCATATTGAGGATGGAGGGCCTGACAAGGACAGCTGTCTAGTCGTTCAGATGGGACGAAAAACTGAGGTCTCGTGTATACATTGGCGTGCATGTAAAGTATCCCTTGGCAGTTGGAATTCGATAAGAGTAGGCCATAGTGGCGCTGCCTAGGCAAAATTTCTCTCATAGCACACTGTATGGCGTAAAGGTATTTTGATCCAACAATGGTCCAATTATGTTAATTATTAACTTAAGGCCATCTTCATTAGCCCAGTAGGGCGTGTAACCCCATTTCATTTCATTTTATTTAACATATTGTCAATGGTGTACAGGTGATCAAGTAAAATAAGAATAACTCGCTGATTTCAAGTGGATCGTCTATCTCTAGACACGTGAGATATGATGAGTCAAAATAAAAAATGGTTTATAAAACACTCGACATCAGACATGGCTACTTTAGTTTATAACAGAGTTTATAACATTAATCTTTACAAAAAAACTAATGGTGTGATACATATCCTACATTGAACCATACATAAAAACTAATGCTATGATGTATATCCTACATTGAACCATACATAAAAACTAGATTGGGTTTAGCAATAAATCAACAAAACACATGATATACAAATAACATATGTTCATAATTAAAACAAACTTTGTTTAAATCACCATTCTATAAACATTCACTCGGGAGAGAGGGGTTGGGTGGCCCAATGATAGAACGCAAGGTCTGTCATTGAGTCAACTGGCGTGGTTTCACCACCTTTAAATCACCATTCTATATACATTCACTCGGGAGAGAGGAGTTGGGTGGCCCAATGATTTAACGTATGTGCGTTATATAAACTCTGTCGTTGAGTCAACTGTCATGGTTTCGATTCCTCAGTTGGAAATGACAAGGAGTAGGGTCACGTTTTACGCATGCACGCTAGATCACTAGATGTTTCATTGAGGCAACTTGCGAGGTTTTGATTCCACACTTGTACGTGACAAGTAGTAGGGTCACCTGTCCAACCTTGTGGGTTTTCTGCGGGTCCTCCAGTTTCCTGCCACAGCTTGTACGTGACACTTGTACGTTTCCACACTTGTACGTGACAAGTAGTAGGGTCACCTGTCCAACCTTGTGGGTTTTCTGCGGGTCCTCCAGTTTCCTGCCACAGCAAGCGAATTATTGAAATAAAATTGAATAATGTATAGAGGGGGATGCCAGGGGAGCAATGATGGCTCAGTGAGTAAGGTGATGGCTTACAGACCTCAAGTCTCGCATTCTGAGAAAGTACCTCTAGATTTTCCAACATTTTTTCCGCTTGTCAATGGATCCGGAAAGAACAGAGGGCCAGGAGGGCAATGGTGCCTCAACGAATAAGGTTCAACCTTGAGATCAAAACCATGATACTTGCTTGACTCAAGGACTGATTTTGTGATATAAAAGCCTTCGACAACCCAACCACCAATATTTTGGATATGATAAAGGCTAAAGGTATTTTGATCCAACAATGGTCTAATTATGTTAAATATTAACTAGAGCCATTACATTTCACCATTATATCTACCATTACACACTACCAACATTGTTTGTCTTTATATATGTATATAAATAGTGGCCATGTTGTATTCTAATTCAGTAGTCACAGTGGCTCTGCGGGTAGGATGCTGTCTCGCTGGCCTGGAGGTTGCTGGTTCAATCCCTGAATTGCCTGAGAAAGTTCATTGAGATTTTCTGACTTTGTTTCCCCTTGTCAGTGGTGCAGGAAGGAGGGCCTGTCTAGTCATTTGGATGGGACAAAAAACCGAGGACCTGTGTATACATTGGCATTCACATAAAAGATCCCTTGGCAGTTGGAATTTGATATAAGAGTAGATCGTAGTGCTGCTGCCCGGGCAAAATTTCCCTCACAGCACACTGTATGGCGTATGCCGCTGCCCAAGCAAAATTAGGAGATTAAACCCCATCTATGAAAGTAGAACGTTAAACCCCTTCTATGAAAGTAGGGCGTTAAACCCCTTCTATGGAAGTAGGGTGTTAAACCCCTTCTATGAAAGTAGGACGTTAAACCCCTTCTATGAAAGTAGGGTGTTAAACCCCTTCTATGAAAGTAGGGCGTTAAACCCCTTCTATGAAAGTAGGGCGTTAAACCCCTTCTATGAAAGTAGGGCGTTATATTAGAATGTCAATTTCTGTCTTTTGGATTGTTGGGAGGTGCGCTTTAGATCATAAGGCCTGTTATTGAGTCAAGTATCATGGTTTGAACGTGGCAAGGAGGAGGGCTGCCTGCCTGACCTCATGGGTTTTCTCCGGGTCCTCTGGATTTCTCTCACCGATGACCAGGTCCCGAGTTCACAAAGCATTCTTAGACTTAAGTTAAGAATTTACTCAAAGCATTCTTAGACTTAAGTTAAGAATTTACTCAAAGCATTCTTAGACTTAAGTTAAGAATTTACTCAAAGCATTCTTAGACTTAAGTTAAGAATTTACTCAAAGCATTCTTAGACTTAAGTTTAGAATTTACTCAAAGCATTCTTAGACTTAAGTTAAGAATTTACTCAAAGCATTCTTAGACTTAAGTTAAGAATTTACTCAAAATTATTGGCCTTATTTTAACTAAAATATAGCGCTTTATAAAACTTTTATTGTTTTAATCTATCAAATACAACAATAAGAAACTATGTGCAAAGTTTTGTGTTTCTAGATCAAAAATATTTCTCATAAACACTGATTGAAAGTTGAGTAAATTCTTAACTTAAGTCTGATGTTTTGTGAACTTAAGGCCCGTACTGCAAGCGAAATTATTAAGTTGAACCATATTTTAGTCAAGAATCTCTCTCTCTCTCTGATCTACGTTGGGTGTTAAGCGTTGTTTGATTATATATATATATATAAATACTATGAACCTTGTATAGGAGTAGTATATATAAGTACATGTAGTTGCTATGTGTTATTAACTTTTAGATGATAAATATATGTGCCGTCTCTAAGATTTACTTAAGTATGATAAACTGATTATATACCGCTGGTTTCAATCATATACATCACCACTAATACTCACCTTCATACTCACATAATTATCATATATTTACACACTCAAATGTTTTCAATTAGGCAAATATTTATTGATGAAATATTTGAGAAGAACTAAAAGTATATGATGATAAGTTTGGATATACATCGTGTGTTACCTGTGTGAGAAAAAAATACATGTATCATGAACCTCCCTCAATTAAACAGAAGCCCCATTAAAAGTGCATTATGCCTTAAATGTTACCTAAATTATTAATTAGATATTAATTAACTTATTAAGGCCATAATCAACTCTCAATACCATCGGATGCCTGTGATATTTAGTGGATGAAATAACCGTAAAAATGGATAATCAAGACTTTGTTTATTATTGTAACAATGGTAGTAATTATGATCAAGTCTAGTCTAAAATTGAATCGGTAATTTTTCGGCTGAGAGTGAAGCAATTTGACTGAAATTTTCAGCATATTGTCTTTTCGTCATCTATTGTTTAACTATTATAGTGAGAACTGTCAGCTCTTTATCTAAATCTTACATAATGTCTGTTTAATTAAAGATTTAGAGTTGTACGTTCTTGCTATAATAGTTCAAAAATAGTTAATGGGAAATAAGTATTTAGGAAATTAACTTATTCTGAGCGAAATTATGAGTCTTTGAAGTTTTCACAACATAGTTCATGCTCACGTGTCATTGGGCCAATGATAAATGCCTCTTGATGTGACGTCACATTAGAAGGCAATCATCCGATACAGAGGGATAAGAAGACTCCGCAATTCTTCTGTAAAACGGATTGTTAATTTCTTTCCTCACTCTATTAAAGACAAATTATTTCTAGGCATACCGGCAAATTATTGTTAGTCGTAAAATGATTGAGCAAGTTTATTTTGAATTGCCTCAAAAGAATAACTAGTGTTAATATATAATATTTCTCACCAGCTGTGACAGTTGATTACTTACACAAGTTATTATAATCAATATATGTATAAATACTACTTCTTTATTTTGATTCCCTGCTTGTATCAGTACTTGCGGGTTCTCATAGTTGAGTGGTAGGGTAAAGGGGTCTGTGGTAGTCGATCTGTAGGGCCAGCCCCTCAAGTATAATGTCCTGGATTTCATTCCCAGGGTGGAAAGAGAAGAGCCATCAGGATTTTTCTCAAGCCTGCTTCTCATTTATCAGGGCCGTCTTCATTAGCCCAGTTGGAGCAGAACAGTAGGCTGTTAAACTTCATTACATTTTCATTTCATTTATCAGGGATAGCGTTTGAGGGGATGACAATGAAAGGTAGTCTAGTTGTTAGGATGGGGTGAAAATGCATTTGTTGGAATATGTGGAATTCAATTTCTGTCTACAGGTCTTAAGACCGAGGCCAGACTTGCTGATAGCCTTGTTGCAAGGTTTTACAATCTAGGAATGAAATCCGTGTATGAAGTCACCCATGATCTGTATTTAAAAACATGAAGTTGTTTGTGGTTTTTAGCGTGATATGAAATCCATATGTCTGAACACAGATTGACATATATATAGATAAATCATATTATATAGCATACTAATTGATATACCACAAAAACATACAATATGTTAAACTCTCATCTAGTTACAAATAGTATTTAAATTCTACGGTTATGTTACCATAGTTAAAAATAGGATTTAAACATATATTATGCAAGAGCTAAATCTGCCAATTGCAGGTCTTTCTTTAGGCCTGAAATGTTATCTAAATTAATTATTAGACATTAATTAACTTACCCAGACCATAATCAACTATCAATGTCATCCCTAGCCTGCGATATTTTCTGGACTGCTGCTTCTGATTATTTTTTATCAAACCAACTTTAGTAATGATAATCGAATCTAAGCCCAAAATTCAGGGTGGATCAATTTGACTAAAATTTTCAGCAAATTCCCTTTACATTATCTAGTTTTTAACTATTATAGTGAGAACTACCAGCTCTTTATCTAATCTCCCATAATGTATCTTGAAATTGTACGGTTATTTTAAACTCATAGTTTAAATTCTAGGGTTATGTTACCAATACCATGGTTACAAATAGTACTTAAATTCTAGGGTTATGTTACCATAGTTACAAATAGGATTTAAATTCTAGGGTTATGTTACCATAGTTACAAATAGTATTTAAATTCTAAGGTTATGTCACCATAGTTACAAATAGGATTTAAATACTAGGGTTATGTTACCATAATTACAAATAGTATTTAAATTCTAAGGTTATGTCACCATAGTTACAAATAGTATTTAAATTCTAAGGTTATGTCACCATAGTTACAAATAGTATTTAAATTCTTGGGTTATGTTACCATAGTTACGAATAGTATTTAAATTCTTGGGTTATGTTACCATAGTTACGAATAGGATTTAAATGCTAGGGTTATGTTACAAGTAGTATCTAAATTCTTGGGTTATGTTACTGTAGTTACAAATAGCATTTAAATTCTAGGGTTATGTTACCATAGTTACAAATAGGATTTAAATTCTAGGGTTATGTTACCATAGTTACAAATAGTATTTAAATTTTACAGTTATGTCTGTTAAGTACTAAACTTACGTTGTCTGTCTACAATTAGCTCTGCTTGAGAATAGACTCTAAGCTAGTTGACTAACATTTTAATTCCTGCATCAACGATTAAACGTTGAGAATTTTTTAATCCGCTTCCATTTTCATATTTAATAAATTTGACAATGTTTATTTAGTCTTTTAAAGAAGTAAAAGGAATTAGAACGAGCCGTATAAGAAAGTTTGAAATCCTACCTGCCGAATGACGTCCAAGGTATTGGAATGTTGAATGATTTTATAAACTGACTAAGTGTATCATTATCATCTAGAAATAGATGTCTTGATTAGAATACTGGTACTTATTATATTACAGCAGGGTGGATGCCATACTCTAAATAAACCAACCATATTATTTTAACTATTGATGCGTCATGATACCCTACTCTAAATAAACCACAGTATTAAAGTATCGATATGGCATTTTACGCAATAGGGGGAGAGAGAAATGGGGTTTAACATCCACTCGACACAAACTAGGTCATTTCGGGACTAAGATATTCAATTTTATTTCAATAATTTGCTTGCACGTAGGGGTCTTTAGCAGTGAGAGGTAACCTTAGGACCCTTGGAAAACCTACTTGGTTGGACAGGCGACCCTACTCCATGTCAGACCTTATGATTCAACGCATATGTGCTAACCATTCGGCCATCCAACTCCTCTTGAGTCTTACACAATAGGAATCACTACAATATTGTGAAAAAAAAAATTCTGATGTTTAATTGAAATTTCTTCAATCTATGCTGTTTATGTCATTTTGTTGCAGGCAAACAAATCATAGGCCCTTTTTTAATCTGATTTGGGGGGTGGGTGGCCGAATGGTTAGCATGTGCAGGTTATATCGTAAAGTCTGTCATTGAGTTAACTGGCGTGGTTTTGATTCCCCGGTTGTATGTGACAAGGGTCGCTTGTCCAACCATCGTGGGTTTTCCCTGTGTTTTCCGGTTTCCTCTCACTGCTAAAGACCCCTACACGCAAGCAAATTATTGAAATAGAATTAAACCATATGTTAGTCCCGAAATGACCTAGTTTGTGTCGAGTGGATGTTAAACCCCATTTCTCTCTTGCTCTGTCTCTAAAGAGAGATCATTTGCACTTGATAACGATAGGAGATTACTTGTCGAAACGTCGTGGTATATGTGTAATAAACCAGTGACTGTATTCCATATAAATTGTGTTGTGTTTTAATCAATCTGAGTACATAATAGAATGGATTAAGCGTTGAGAAATTTGATATTTTAGCGAAAAACATAAACGATGCATGGTTACTTTAAGACAGGGTGGATACTGTAAATAAAACAAAGTATAGATATATATTTATAGATTTTACGTACAGAAGTATATTTACAGTGTTGATGATGATTCAGTGTTGATGTAATAAATAAATAAAGTAGGTGTGAAATTACCCAAGTCTGATTCAAATACCAACTTTCTACAGATTGACGTCACGCTGTGTTATTCCCAAAAAACTAATTAATTGAAATTCAGGTTTAAGTTTTTTTCTTACTTTATAACTTAAACATACATTATGCAAGAGCTAAATCTGCCTATTGCAGGTTTTTCTTTAGGCCTGAAATGTTTTCTAAAGTATTAATTAGACATTAATTAACTGATCCAGGCCTTAATCAACTCTCGATGGCATCAGATTTCTCCGATATTAAATAGATTAGAATGGTTCAGCGATACTTTGATTTAATCAAATATGGAGGATCGAGACTTAGCTTCGATCAACCAGTACGGTGGTTAAACTTATTGCACACGTCTGTCAAACCTTCAAAGGCTAATATCTTCGCTTGCAATAGAGTAATTTGAATGAAATTTTCAAATTATTCATTTTACATCATCTACTTTCGAACTATTATAGCAAGAATGGCTAGTTCTTTATCTAAATCTTACATAATGTATCTTTAAGTTTTAACAAAAGGGGTTTGGGTAGCTGAGTACTGACACATGCTCTTTAGATCATAAGGTCTGTTCTTGAGTCCGGGGGGGGGGGCTAGTGGTTTAATATGTGGGCGAAGGAAACAATAAGGCCCGTCATTGAGTCAACTGGTGTGGTTTCGATTCCCCAGTTGTACGTTACAAGGAGTAGGGTCTCCTGTCCAGACGCGTGGGTTTTCTCCAGGTCCTCTGGTTTCCTTCCACTGCTAAAGACCCCTACGTGCAAGTGAATTAATGAAATAAAATTAAACCTTATGTTAGTCCAAAATTTGCCTAGTTTGTGTCGAGTGGACATTAAATCCCATTTTTCTCTCTCTCACTATAGCAAAGTAAATATTAAATATTTGCCACCAAATACAACATCGATATACAGTTAAAGAAGTTTATACTTCTGGTGTTCGAAGGTACATTAATACTTCCGGTATTGAGTATTCCGTTATACTGTGTACTCCGGCTATTTTAACGATCCGTACGATGTGACTGATTTCACTTTAATTCAACCCAATTTCATCCCATTTTATTTCCCTACCTATATGTATATTATTTGTGTTAAAATGATACAAGCTGTAATTTTCCTCGAATAGCTCACTACATACTGCATGTCACATATGCCTATCGCCTGTCCAACTTTTTCGTGGGTTTTCTCCGGGTCCTCCGGTTTCCTCCCTTTGCTAAAGACCCCTACGCGCTAGGAGAATTATTGAAACAAAAAATAGAACCATGTATTAGTCCCGAATTGACCTAGTTTGTGTCGAGTGAATGTTAAACCCCATTCTCTCTCTCTCTCTCTCTCTTTCTCAAATGGATCTCTCTTAAATGGCCTGGATGGATTATAAATATATGTAGTTAAATCTATTTCCATCCCACTTTATTTCCCGAGCTATATTATCTGTGTTAGATCAGAATAATACTAGAATATATTATTGTGACCTATAAATGATTTGACCTGATAAAAGATAAAGAGGATGAAGATCATCTCTCATTATTTAAAGATACATTATGGGAGATTAGATAAAGAGCTGGCAGATCTCACTATAATAGTTGAAAACTAGATAATGTAAAGGGAATTTGCTGAAAATTTCAATCATATTGATCCACTCTGAACCGAGAATTTAGCGATTGAAATTTCGGCCTAGCCTCGATCATCATTTCTAAAGTCGGCACGATAAAAAAACAGTCTCAATTATCCAGTTCATGATTTAATCATAAATGAAAGTTGAGCAGCAATTGGATTCTAATCCAGTAAATATCACAGGCGAGCGATGACATTGAGAGTTGATTATGGTCTGGATAAGTTAATTAATGTCTAATTAATAATTTAGATAGCTCTTGCATAATGTATGTTTAACGTTAAAACAACAAATCAGCCATTTTGTTAACTGCAAAATTAAATATTACCATTTATTCAATATATCTAGGAGCAGGACCATCAAGAGTCCTGATGGGTCCTGTTAGCCCTGATGGGTCCTGTTAGCCTGTATTCATTAAAGCAGAATTCAGTTCAAACTTTTGTTAAAAATGTTACAAAGGTGAAGCACTGAACTATCTGTTCTCGATGCTTGTTTCCTGCGTTCCTCAAAAAATCTTTGATCATAACATGGAATATGTGGTCCCCAACTATAGACTAAAGTTTTTCAATCATAGGTGTTTCTCATACAATACACCAAATTCATTACCATTGATCCGGTTTCGTCCCACTGCTAAAGACTCTTACACGCAAGAGAATTATTGAAATAAAATTAGACCATATGTTAGTCCTTAAATGACCTAGTTTGTGTCGAGTAGAAGTTAAACTCCGTTTCTATCGCTCTCTCATTACCCTTGACCATAAAGAATTCACAATCTCTTGACTGTTTAAAGAAGCAATTAAAGACTCATCTTTTTTCGACTGCTTATTAACATTAACTGTGTTTTTATCGTGTGATAAGTGGTGGAGAGCTAGATGAGCCTTGAGCATTAACTTTAATGGAATTGTCAGCTATATAAGAATGCGCTATTATTATTATTATTACTTGCAAGCGAATTAATAAAATTTAAAAAAATGAACCATATGTTAGTCCCGAAATGATCTAGTTTGTATCAAGTGGATATTAAGCCCTATTTTACTGTATCTCTCTGAAGTCTGTCTCTTTAAAAGTAGATAATATAATTTGATGTCATTACATCCTGTATATAATGAACTACATTCACCTTGTCTACTGGTTCTAGATTAATACAGTACACTTCTATTGTCACACAGTTAATTATTGATTTTGTCTATGTTGTTTTGTTATGTCTATGGATTGTTGAACAGTTTTCCTGATTGTGTAAAATGGTAAATATCGTTCATTGTTTTGTTCTGTCTATAGATTATTCAGCAGTTTGCTTCCTTGGGTATTTTTTTATATATGAAACGGTGTAAAATGGTATTGTTAATTGTTTTGACCGGTCAAATTTGCAGCATGGTTTCGCCCTTGTCAGTGGTGCAGAATGGACGGCCTGACAAGAAAAGTGTCTTGTGATTCAGCCGAAAAAAACGTGGTGCATGTAAAAAAAAGATATAGTTGTTCGGATGAGTCAAAAAAATTAATGTTCTGTGTACACATTGGCTTGCACGTAAAAGAACCCCTGACAGTTGGAAGTCAGGCAAAATTTCCCTCATTTCACACTGTATGCCCGTCTTCATTGGGGGTTGGTTGGCCGAATGGTTAGCACGCACGCGCTGTATTATAAGGTCTGTCATTGAGTCAACTGGCAGGGTTTCAAATCCCTGGTTGTACGTGACAAGGAGTAGGGCCGTCTGTTCATCCTCGTGGGTTTTCTCCGGGTCCTCTGGTTTCCTCCCACTGCTAAAGACCCCTACGCGCAAGCGAATAATTGAAATAAAATTGAATTATTTGTTAGTCCCGAAATGACCTAGTTTGTGTCGAGTGGATGTTAAACCCCATCTCTCTCTCTCTCTCTCTCTCTCTCCCCCCCCCCCATCTTCATTAGCCCAGTAGGAGCAGAACAGTAGGTCGTTAAACCCCATTTCATTTGATTACATGTGTATAGATAATTTATACATGTACTATACAAGATAAGATGGTTTTAATCTCTCTACTGTATATATTATTGATATGTAATATTAACCTGTACCTGTACTTACCTGATATATTGATTGATATATAATCAAACAGGTAGATCTCTATACCTTGATTTACGATAGGTATTATATGTAATGGTTGATTATTGTTATGTCTGCGGAGTCATTCAATATGGATCACTGCATTTAATCTGCAAAACCATCAAGATTTTCAACATGACATCACAACAGCATCAAGATATTAATGTGTGATTGGGGAGTCGCGGTGGCTCAGTGAGCAAGGCACTGGTTCACTAACTAGGACATCAAGGGTGTTCGATCCCCATGTTGGCCAAGAAAATTTAGGAAACATGTAGATCTGTATGGGTTGATATATAGCCGGTATTGTTTATCATGTTTAATTATTTGCTTTGTCTACAAGACATGCATCATATTAGTAAATGTCACTGCTCCATTGTTGGTGGTGGGGGATGGGGAATGGTCTAACGCGTGAGCTCTAGGTCATACGGACTGTTATTGAGTCAAGTGGCATGGTTTTGATCCGACACTCTTATGTGACGAGGAGTCAGGCGACTATTGAAGGGTGATTGCTCATTAACTGCATCAAATGAAGAGCAATTACTACTAATTGACTGCCTCAAATAAAGGGTAGGGTAATTCCTAATTGATTGTATTGAATGAAATGAAATGGAGTTTTACGTCCTACTGTTCTGCTCCGAAGTGGGCTAATGAAGGTGGGCATACACCATACAGTGTGCTATGAGGGAAATTTTGCCTGGACAGCGGCACTATGGCCAACTCTTATATCGAATTCTAACTGTCAAGGGATCTTTTACGTGCACGCCAGTGTGTACAAGGAACCTCATTTTTTCGTCCCATCCAGCTGTCCTTGTCAGGCCCTCTGTCCTGCATCACTGACAAGGAACCACGCCGGAAAATCTGGATGAACTTTCTCGGCCAATGCAGAGATCGAACACCTGACCTCCAGGCTAGAGAGCCAGCGTCTTACCCACCTAGCCACCGTGATCCCCGTGTATTGAATGAATGATTACTAATTGAATGAATCCTCGGTTGTACGTGGCAAGGAGTAGGGTCGCCTGTCCAACCTCGTTTGTATTCTCCGGGTCCTCTGGTTTCCTCCGACTACTAAAGACCCCTACGCGCAAGCGAATTATGTAAATAAAATTCAAACATATGTTAGTCCCGAAATGACCTAGTTTGTGTCGAGTGGACGTTAAACCCCATTTTTCTCTCTCTCTCTCACTAATTGAATGAATAGCGATTGCTAATTGACTGCATCGAATGAAGGGCAATTGCTAATTGACTGCATCGAATGAAGGGTAATTGCTAATTGAGTGTATCAGATCAACCATGCATGTAATTGCTAATTGAGTGAATAAAACATAGTTTTTGGTTATAAAAACAAGAATTAGGTTTTGTTCTATAATTGATATATAAACAGTTTTCTAGGTTTATTTATACTCAAGCCATTTAACAAATGAGCAGTGTGTATGGTGTATTGACCGATTCCAAACAGCCTGGCTTCAAATCTCCTCTAGTAGAGTTATTCCTGATAGTTCTATTTATAGCTGACCCTGTCAGTAGAACCAGAGTTACATCTGGTATGAGGAACTATTTATAGTAACAATTCTACAGACTGTGAGAAAAGTCTACTCTATTAAACTGACTTCATTAAACATTCTCACCTACTTCTTATACTTTTATCAGAATATAGGTAAAACTCATTTGATGTTTGGGGGTGGGGACAAGTATAAGTAAAGCTCATTTGATGTTGGAAGTGCGGTGGGGGGGGGGGGTCTGTCATTGAGTCAAGTCCTTCCTCGGTTTTTATCCGATTTTCATGAAACTTAAAATATATGTTTATATCCCAAAGATCTCGATTCATTTCAATATTGATGCATGTTGGACCATAACATCCTGGATTATGGTCCCAGATTGTACGATAAATCACTTTTTTTTAGCCTGTTCTCTGTCCATCTCTTGTAAAATGTGGGCCTATTTTGCATGGCATTCTCAGACTTAAGACTTTACTCAACTTTCAGTCATTATTTATGAGAAATATCTTTGATCCAGAAACACAAAACTTTGCACATAGTTTCTTATTGATGTATTTAATACATTAAAACAACAAAAGTTTTATAAAGGGCTATATTTTAGTTAAAATACATTTAAGGCAAACATGTAAGGAGAATGTTATGTGAAACTGGGGTCAGGATAAAGTTATAACTGTCGTATCGACTTTAGTAATGATGATCGAGGCTAGGCCTAAAATTCAATCACTAATATCCCGGTTCAGAGTGGAACAATTTGACTAAAATTTGCAGCGTATTCTATTTACATTATCTAGTTTTCAACTATTATAGTGAGAACTGCCAGCTCTTTATCTAATCTCCCATAATGTATCTTTAATGACTAATAAGATGGTATATGACTAGCAATGTATACAAATATTTAACATTATATAACTACATGTATAAACACTAAGAATACAAAATAGTCATAGCTTGGGCTTAAAAAATAACCAACAATTGACCCTAAAAATTAAAAGATAAATGGCCATAATGACGAACTGGCACAATAATAGATGAGTTTAAATCATATTAAAAAGAAAAGGTCAGATTATAAAATTATACTATAACATTTAAGTTGAAGGTGGAGGTTTATTCTCTGAAATATTGTGGATTAAAACTATCGCCCTGTCAGTGTGGCACTACTAATTCTGTTGTGAGCAGGAAGAACAATGTGGGAACTTAGCTCTTCAGGCCTGGTGACTTGTCAATTTTGCCTATAATGAAGCACATACATAGAACTCTCTACCACTTCATCTACGGATAGACCTATCTCTCAAAACCTACCTGTTTCAATATTCATATTTATAACTGTTCCTTGTAAATTGTGTCAATGCTTTGAGCACACAATACTGTTTGGGGTCTAGCACTTTATAAGAACTCTTATTATTAATTTAAATTAATGACGTGTTTATTTTGTATATTTTAGAATTTGTCATCAAGACCGTATTCAGGTAGTGGAACGTCGAGTTATGGTACGTCTGATAGTGGACGATATTCATCACGACCTGCTAGCTCTTATAATGAATATTCACGCTCCACAACCTCATTAGATTCAGATTATAAAAAGGTATGTCTTTATATGTCTTTATACATGTATTTCAGGGATTGGTGGTCGAATGGTTTAATTTGTGTGCTTTAGATTTTAAGGTCTGTTATTGAGTCAAGTGTCGTTTCATTTCCCCACTTGTATTTGACAAGGAGTGGGGTCACCTGTCCAACCAGGTGGGTTTTCTCCTGGTCCTCCGGTTTCCTCCCACTGTTAAAGACTCCCTCTGTGCAAGTGAATTATTTAAATAGAATTGAACCATATTAGTCCCGAAATGACCTAGTTTGTGTTGAGTGGACGTTAAACCACATCTATCTCTACAGACAACACTTACCATCTGATTGTTTTGAAATTGAAATATGTTGTTAACATTAGTGAGATATGGCCCTTATTTCACTTTGTTGCACCTTGTGAACGCTTTAGCGACAAAAGTTATTATCCGATCTGTATGAAATTTATATGTGTCATTTAAATTCGTGAAACAATGAAGCCTTTTGAATTTCCATTTTTTATGTCTAGAGTTATGGCCCTTGTTTCACTTTGTTAGACCTTTTGAACACTCAAACGACAAAAGTTGTCATTTGATCTGTATGAAATTTATATCCATCATTTAGATTAGCGAAACAAAGAAGCCTATTCAATTTCAACAATTTCTGTTAATGACTTACAGAGTTAAGTCCCTTGTTTCATTTTGCAGAACCTTGTAAACCCTCAAACAATGAAAATTTTAATCTGATCTGTATGAAATTATCTTGTAAAAGTCCTTATTACCTACAAAAGAATAAATATGTAAATTAGTGAAACGAAGCAATTTGTTGAATTTCAGCAATTTTCGTTTATTACTTTTAGAATTAAGGCCCATGTTTCCATTTGTAGAACCTTGTGAACCCTCAAACGACGGCAATTATAATCTGATCTGTTTGAAATTGTCTAGTAAGTGCCCCCCATTGCCTACAAAAGAATAAATATGCGACAACCCTTGTCGACCACTAAGACGATTTAGCTGCTGTTGGTTTTTTATTGCCTTGCAACCTATCTTAGTTATTATATGAAAAGAAAAGAAATCCAGTAATGAAATCCCCCATGTTTTATTTTAGTTATATGAAGAAGAGAAATCCAGTAATGAAAAATTACGAAAGGAATTAGAGCAGTGTAAACAAGAATTAAGAGATGCTAAGAAAGAATTAGATCGGGTCATGAGAAAAAATAATGATCGAACGGAAGTTACCAACGACAAACGGGTAAGTCAAATATATTAAACGTAAAACAGAGTTCCTGTTACTCTGTAATGAGTAAGGGGGTTGGATGGCCGAATAGTTACCGTGTGCGCGTTGAATCGTAAGGTCTGTCATTGAGTCAACTGGCGTAGTTTTGATTCCCCAGTTGTACGCAACAAGGAGTAGGGTCACCTGTCGAACCTCGTGAGTTTTCTCCGGGTCCTCCAGTTTCCTCCTACTGCTAAAGACCCCTAGACGCAAACGAATTATTGAAATAAAATTGAACCATGTGTCAGTCCTGAAATTACCTAGTTTGTGTCGTATATTTAAACCCCATTTCTCTCTCTCTCTCTCTCTAATGGGTAGGGAGTCATGGTCGCTCAGTGAAAAAGATGTTAGCTCGGTAATCTGGAGATCCTGTGTTTGCTCCCATAGTTCGCTGAGAAGGTTTCTCGGGATTGTCCGACGTTAAGCTTTATCAATGGTGCAAGGCAGAGGGTCTGGCAAGGGACCAACATATAGTTGTTCGAATGGAATGAAAAACAGGGGTACCATGTACACAGTGGCATGCACGTAAAAGATTCCTTGACATTTGGAATTCGATACAAGAATAGGCCGTCTTGCTGCATACCGGGCAAAATTTCCCTCATATCACACTGTATGGAGTATGCCCGTCTTCATTAGCCCAGAAGGAGCAGAATAGTAGGACGTTAAACCCCATTTCATATTTAATGTGTTTTTATTTTATAATTTCAGGAAAAACGAGCTTTAGAAAGAAAGTTATCTGAAATGGAGGAAGAACTTAAGGTATGCATCACAAACAAATTTTCTTACATGTGTCGCTTTTCATTACCTAAGGGTCCCTGCATTTGGAGTCCATTTTACTTCCTTTCGGATGATTCCAGTTTCTTACCATGCTTTCAATTCCATTGGTTGGGTTTATTTGACAAGCGTTTCCCATCATTACGCTACAGTTAGGTATTGTGTAGTTTTAGTGGCAGTTTCTGTATTTAATGTTTACAAGCATTTCCCATCCTTACACTACATCCTTACGCTACAACTTTGGGTATCGTTTAGTTGTGATGTTTTAGTGGCAGTGTCTGTATTTAATGTTTAGTTTCAAACCATTGTTGGCAAATTGTTAAAATTCATTGATATTTTCCAGCATGTGTCCCTTGTCAGTGATACGGGACGGAGGGCCTGGCACGGAACACACAGTGTCTAGTTGTTTGGATAGGACAAAAATCGAGATTCGGTGTAATGGTGCGCTTGTAATAAAACCCTTGAAGGTCATTTTCCAGCAGGTGTCCCTTGTCAATGATGCAGGATGAAGGGCCTGGCACAGAATACACAGTGTCTAGTTGTGCAGATGGGATAAAAAACTAGATTCAGTGTTAATTGCCGCGCATGTAAAAGAAACCTTGACAGATTGATTTCAATTAAGAGCAGATGGAGATGTCATCCAAAATTTCCATATTTGTTCATTAAATGGTGTATGACCATTCCCCATGCCCAAAAGGCCATGTTTTTCTGGAAAGCCCAGTTGAACTTTGCAGGGACCAGGCAAATCAGTAAGATAACAGTACAAGAGAGGGTGGGTGCTTCTTAATGTAGTCTCTGTCTTCCAGCAAAGCTTTAAACAATTTTCCTAAAATACCTAGGCTTTTTGTTCTGAGATGTAGTCTCTGTCTTCCAGCTATTGGAGAAATTAAAGGCAGATAATGCCAAACTTAGAGAGGAGAACCGTGCTCTAACACGGGTGGTGTCCAAACTATCGAAATAGGTAACATGCTCACGGCCATTTTATAAGACCTTTTCCATGATCCAATTATGCAGAGGTGCAGAACTTAACCTAATATTTTTTATGGCCTTGAACTTTGTCTGATTAATGCCATGGAAACGGATAGACCAAAAAAAAACGTTATCAAGACTGTTTCTAAATATTTATGTGATTTTATTTCCTGATCTATAAAATAATATTTTCCAACATTAAAAATTTCCCAAGGACAAATTGTTGTCCAAAGATAAGGTAGTCATGTGAGTAAACAAATATTAATGACCATTTAAGTCATGTGACTACATCGAAATTAATGACCATTTAAGTCATGTGACTACACAAAAATTAATGACTAAGTCATGTGACTACACAAAAATTGATGACGATTTAAACAGACAAAGTATGAGCCCTTTATTAACGGGATTCAGGACCCTAATATTTTAAAATCTTTGGGTAATTTGGAACTACTTTTATTTTATTAAGTTTCACCCTTTACCTGTTGCAGGTGAGCTTTCTATAAAATATACAAATATTTTTCATATTATTTCTTTTTGTACAAATTCGCTTATCTTTTATTTGTCCCAAGTAATATATATATTTTTTGTTATTTGTCATCGTCCAATCAGAAGTGTTTTAGTATATTTATGAACTTGTAGTGCGATAAGCTTAAATAGGACATATTTAATTTAATGGCGTCGTCCAATCAGAAGTGTTGTAGTATAATTTATCAGAATTATTCACAGTTATCTAGAAAAATAGGAATTTGTTTAGATGTGTAAATAGAGCTTTGGTAGAAGATTCGGCAGAAACCCCGCTGCCTGAGCAAAATTGTCCCCCTCACATACCATACATAGCGGGTGGTGGATTGCCAAATTGTTAGTGTTTGGTTTCGATTCCTTGATTGTACGTGACAAGGAGTAAGGTCACCAGTCCAACATCATGGGTTTTCTCCGGGTCCTCCAGTTTCCTCCCACTGCTAATGACCCCCACGCGCAAGGGAATTATTTAAATAAAATTGAACCATATGTTAGTCCCGAAATAACCTAGTTTGTGTCGAGTGGAGGTTAAACCCCATTTCTCTCCCTCACCCCACATAAACATTAAAATGAAACTTACCATGCTGATATCCAAATGGCCTGTATTATTATATATGTTAAACAGTTGTTAAACCCCCATTTCATTCCCTTCCGCCCTAGTTCACAACATTTTCATGTTATGGGTTCCATCCCATCCAAATTTACAAAACTTCCACCTTATGGACTCCCTCCCTCATTTACCTCAAACAGGCATTATTCAAGAGCTAAATCTGCCTATTACAGATCTTTTCTTCGGGTCTTAAATGCTATATAAATTATTGATTAGACATTAATTAAATAATCCAGACCATAATCAACTCTCGATGCTATTGGATACTCAAGTTTTTCAATAGATTCAAATACGATTGACAGTTTAATTTAAAAATGGATAATCAAGAATTTGTTTATTATCTTAACAACAGTAGCAATGACAATCAAGACTACACTGTTCTTCAAATGGCCATAACTCACCTCACAATGAAGTAATTTGACTGAAATTTTCAACATTTTCCCTTTTCAATATCTATTGTTTAAATATTATAGCGAGAACTGTCAGCTGTTCAGCTAAATCTTACATAATGCATCTTTACTATAACTATTATGACGAGAACGTCCATGTCTAAATCTTACATAGTGTATCTTTCATATAACCATTATGACAAGAACGTCCAGCTCTTTATCTAAATCTTAATCTTATGCCCCTTTAAGGTTTGATATTTAAAAGTACATACCCAGTTTCGTTTGATAAATTTGAAGCTGTAAATTTTCTATGTAGAATTGTGTTTTTGACGTAGAATTAATCCAATCATTCTATATATGACATCATTCACATTGTAAACTTATTCAAAAATTTACTGCTTTACCAGTACTGGGAATGTGACCTATGACCCTTCAAATAAAACTTGACCTATGACCTCTGCACCAAAAGCCTTGACTCAAACCCCTTATACCAAATTATGGAAAAGGTCTTTAAAATGATTGAAACAGTTTTGTTGGAGCATGGAAACCCGTTTGGTCTGGTTACCATGGCATGGTAGCACTCCCTCATTCCCTGTCTCGTCCAGTTTGTCTTGTATAAATATATAACACTCCCTTTCTCTCTAATAATAGACATTTTTGGCAAGCAGAAATTCCTGGTCAGTATCGCGTGTCCGTATCAATTTTTCGTGTGACGTCATTTTTCCTACTTTTCGATGCTGAAATGTTGTGTTATAGCATTTTTTTTATGAACCTATGTGTATTCTGGAACACGAAGGTGTATATTTGATATGGTTTTAAACATGATAAAGACTGCAATTTAATCATTGAAAAAAAGCACCCCAATGGTGAAAATCGGAACTTATATGTATGCAGCACGAAAGTCTGCCAAAACTCTAAAACTTCATTGACACAACATCTTGTGACGATACGGATACATGATATGGGTGGGACAAATTCTGCTTGCCAAAATTCTCTAGACTAATAATCTCTCTCTAAGGCCAAATCAATAGGATTTTTACTTCTCCAGAATCAATAGTCTATTTATCGATCAATAATCAATAGTCTGTCGATCAATAATCTATCTATCAATAGTCTCCTGATCAATAATCTATCAATCAATAGTCTCTTGAGTTCTGTCAACAATATCTTTTTTAAAATTTCAAAATTTTTAATGGAAAACTTTTTAAAAGTGACATCCAAGTACTCTTTTTACACACACATAAAAGTGTAGTATATTGTCGTAGACTTCGTCCATTTGTCTTCCACAATTTCTTGTGAACACGCTATAGTCAACATTATTTTATCATCTGATCGTTTTGAAATATAAATATGTCGTTTACATTGGGAAGATGAAAAAGCCAATTGTTATAGAGTTATTACCCTTGTTTAACTTTGTATAACCTTGAGAACACTCGAAAGATAAAATTTATCATCCGATCTGTATTAAACTAAATCAGTAAATTGAAGAAGCCTATAGATTTTAAACAATTTCCTTCCATTACTTTTAGAGTTGAAGCCCTTGTTTCAATTTTTGAACCTTGTGAATGCTCAAACGACAAAAATTATCATCCAATCGGATTAAATTGATATCAGTGTCTAGTAAATGCTCCCATAACCTATAAAAAAAAGAAATAAGAAATATTCGACAACCGTCGTCGACTGCCCTGACAATTAAGCAGTTGCAGTGGGCGTATGTTTTTCCTTGCTTGGCAACCTATCTTTAGTTTTAAAGTAGATTGGGGGGTTGGATGGCCGAATGGTTAGCACGTGCACGCTGTATCATAAGGTCTGTCATTGAGTCAACTGGTGTGGTTTCGAATCCCCTGTTGTACGTGACATGGAGTAGGGTCGCCTGTCCATCCTCGTTGGTTTTCTCCATGTCCCCCGGTTTCCTAAAGACCCCTACGCGCTACGTGCAAGCGAATTATTGAAATAAAATTGACCCATATGTTAGTCCCGAAATGACCTAGTTTGTGTCAAGTGGACGTTAAACCCCATTTCTCTCTCTCTCTTTAAAGTAGATTTGTCCTGATGAAATGAGAAGGAATATTTTTAATTAGTCTTCTGGAAGAACAAAAATGCTAATTGATATGGCCTAATATTTACATGTATTAATCAGTTAATTCTAATATCTTGTTTCATCTTTTTTCTCTGGGTAACTGCCCTGTTTTTTTTTTCTTAAAAAATATTAATCTTAGCAGATATTCTCAAAACCTTACACAAATCCTCTAAAACTGAAGAATTATTGACCTAGGCTACTTGTCTATGACGGGGGATTTGAGTCAAAAGTCAGTGCTATGTTGTTAGTGCTATTACATGTCCAATGTTGCAAATCTTGAATGTAATGTGTAAATTGAAGGACGTCAAATTTAACAAAATATTGTAATACTGACAAATACATCGTGTAAATTGACATCTACGTTTTGTCATTAAACATTTCACATTAGACATTTCAAAATTTCCACAACACGCCTAACTCCATCTACCCAGATCTTTAAACACTGAACTCTCACATCTTCTCATATGACACGCGCACTATGTATTGTACCGTTCAACCTTTCACATTTACATCGTAACACAGAACTCACGACATGAAATTAGCCAGTATGCAAATTTTTTAATCACGTGACATCTCGCGTGAAGAAAACATAATTTTCAAGCAGGGAATTTCCCCCGGCATGAGACCTGCAACCGGGTGTTGATTTCATGATTTTTTTTCTATATAAAGAACGAAAAGTAAAATAGCTCGGCTTCCACATCTAACACAAGAAATTGTTCGTAGAATTCATAGACTTTCCTACGAATAATTTTACTCTGAAGTCGCCAGGGTTTTGTGTGAACGTGTGCGACAGTTCATGAGCAATGTGGACATAAAAAGTTGCCACAACAACCATCCTGCCCTTCATGATAAGTATACATAATACAAAATATAATAGCTCAACAAATAAAAGGAGAAGAATGAACAATGGCCCATGGATGGGTATTATATAATTTATAAACAGGATAGCATTATAATGCAAAAGATGACAGCACCAAAAAGAGACAGTCATACAGCTTAGATCTCGCGTGATTAAAAATAGATTCCGTGTGAACTAATTTGCATACTGGCTAATTCCATTACTTGTTCTGTGTTACGATACACAAGACATATGTCGAAGGGTACAATACATAGGGTGAGTGTCAAATGAGAAGATGTCAGAGTTCAGTGTTGAAAGTTCTGGGTAGATGGACTTCGGCTTGTTGTGAAATGTTTAATGACAAAAAGTAGATGTCATTGTACACGATGTATTTGTCAGTATTACAGGATTTTTTACTTTTGACTTCGTCCAATTTACACATTACATTCAAGATTTGCAACATTGGACATGTAATAGCAGTAACAACATAGCACTGACTTTTGACTCAAATCCCCCGTCATACTTGTCCTAGGTCAAACTACAATTGAAACGAATTTGAATATTTTTTATATAATAGTAATGTGAGATTTTGAGAAATGAGATTAATACTTTGGCAATTTGTTTTATTTTTTTGTTGTTTTTTTCTTTTTTTTTTTTCTTTTTTTTTTTTTAAATTCTTTCTTGTTGAATATTCTTTACTTAGTTATTAGGCCAGAACTGATTTGTCGATTCCTTCATTGTCATCTTTATAACGTCAGACTAAAAGACTCGAGATGATAATAGGAATCTCAAATTGAAATTTTCGTAACATTATTTTGGGTCTACTGTTAATTGTTTTGTTTAACTAATCATAAATAGTTAATGATGTCTTTTTTTTTATTAATCATTTATGGCTACGCTATAACACATGGAAGAATAATTACTTATTTATTTGGCCAATGTTTCAAAGAGTATTTTGTTCCATGTGATCAAGAAAACTCTAGAAACATCGCCCTGATTAATCAGTTCCGTAAAATTTATTCCATAAGTATGTATTATAGGATTACTACTTATCAATATGCTATAACACATGAAAGAACAATTATCTATTTATTTGGCCGATGTTTCAGAGAGTATTTGTTTCGTATTATCGAGAAACCCCTTCGAAACATCGCCCAAATTAATCAGTATTGTATAAAAATGTCCACAAGTATGTGTTATAAATAGTGTTACTACTTATCATTTTCTACAGTTTGATTTCTTTTTTTTTCTTTTTTTTAATACTAAATTCTTTTTCGATTTATTACTTACATAATATTAATTTCCACTGTCCGTCCACTCATGGTTTCCTTCTTCAATCAGCCCCAAGAATACCTTGGTTAGGTGGTTGGATGGTCGGGTGGTCAAACACAAGAACATTAGCTCATAACACATTGGCTTTAGATTAAAAGGTCTGCCCGCCTTTAGATCATAAGGTCTGTCTTCTCTAGCTTAGCGCTAATAGTTTAATGTGTGAGACCTGTAGATCGTGAAAGAAAGCAAAAATTATAGTAAGTAAAATCATAACCAAGTTGACCAAGTTCTAGTCAAGATCATCAGTACTTTTTTTGCTGACGCACAAAAATTTATACACTAAAGGGACTTTGCCTGTTCACTCAGGGATGGCAGAGTTTGTAAATGTGCGTGCCAAAATAAGAAATATTTTTGATACAAATTTTTCTCACATGCCAACCAAAAATATTTGGGGAACAGATTTGTATTTAGTGCCTTTTGATTTTAAGATTGGGAGGACCTTTTCAAGTAATCAGAAATCACACCGGTGTGGTACAATCAGGGAATATATAGTAAGAGTGGTTTTGTAGATCATATGAAATTGAATGAATGCTAAATCTAGTCCAGTGATTCTCAACCAGTGTGCCGCGAACTTTTGAATGGCACACTAACAAAATGCAATAAACCATGTGATCATAATTGAGTATTCACTTGTGTTTATTTAGTAAGAGTCATTCTATGTGTCTATAACTACATGTAGTATCTGTCTACGGTTGTATGCCGTCTGAAACCATCTGACTTGCCATGTTTTCATTTTGCAAAATTTAAATATTTTTCATATATATATATATTTAGCCAGGCGTGCCGCTATTTTTTATGTGTTCCATTGTGTGCCGTTGGCAAAAAAAGGTTGAGAACCACTGCTCTAACTCTCACATCCCACCTACACCCAGAAAATCTGGTTGCGTGTTCGATCCCTGCATTGGCCAAGAAAGTTCATCGTTATTTTCCGACAAGGTTTCCCCATGTCAGTGGTGCAGGATGGAGGGCCTGACAAGGACAGCTGTCTAGTCATTCAGATGGGACAAAAAAACGAGATCCTATGTACACATTGGCATGCATGTAAAAGATCCCTTGGCAGTTGGAATTTGATATAAGCGTAGGCCTTAGTGCCGCTGCCCAGGCAAAAGTTCCCTCATAACACACTGTATGGCGTATGCCCGTCTTCATTAGCTCAGTCGGAGCAGAATAGTAGGACGTTAAACCCCATTTCATTGTATTTAAATTATTGAGTAGTCCCCACCGATCATAATTCTGTAGAATGAAGTTGGAATTTAATTCATAATATATTGGGTATTCAGTTTCGGGGATTTTGGGGTTTTTTTTGTTTTTTTTAAGGTGAGTCCACGGTTTTCGCATCCCAGAAAGAAGTCATTAGCGGGTCAGGGGTTATCCACACCTATTTAGATATACACCATCAAAATGGTTTGACTCTCTTGATTGAAAAATGAAATGATTATATTCGTATTTTAATTAAAATGTAATCTTTCCCCCTTTTTTTTTTTAATTAGAAAATGGAAGTTTTAAAGAATGACAATGCCCGATTGAAAGAAGAAAATGGTGCTCTTATTCGTGTTATAAGTAAACTGTCGAAATAGATGAAATAAAATAACTCACTGCTTTGTATTAACCAGCTCAAAAAGGTTTTTAAAAAAAAAATAAAGAGACAGAAAAAATGATGAAAAAACGCTTCGTCACAGATCACCATCATAGATAACCTCTTCGCTCTTCCATCAAACATCATTGAAATCACCATCTGCTACAGAGACTTACAGATCTGGTCTACTTCATCGCCACTCGCGATTCGTCGCCATTTTCTTTATCTGGGTCACATGTTGTTCCCTTATCGGCCAATCAGGACATAGATTCTATCGTTCGATCAGCAATCATCTTTGACGTTTATGACAGATGCGGTTTGATCGATTGAATCTAGTGTCGAGTTAGTTTAGAGTTTCTCCCCCTCCTCCTCCTCCTTTCTATCTATCCTTACTTCTATCCTTCCTTACCTCTTCGCTATCCTTACTTCCTTCCTTTCTCGACTATCTATGACTGGATAACCTATTATTAGACCCTTGAAGAGATAAATTCGGACATATCTATTTAAACATTAATCGTTGTGAAATATGTTTCAATTCATAATAAATGT
Source organism: Patella vulgata (assembly GCF_932274485.2). Lineage (NCBI taxonomy): Eukaryota > Metazoa > Mollusca > Gastropoda > Patellidae > Patella > Patella vulgata. The sequence continues at coordinate 3,147,989 of NC_065880.2, forward strand.
GCTTAATAAGCACTCTTGAATTCACGGCGCTGGTTTTGGATATATTTGCAGTCATGACCAACAGGGAAATTGGCCAGCTGGAGAACCTTAATGTCTGTCAATGTAGACATGACAAAATTGAAATTCCAAACACAATAAATAGGCCTACAGTTACATTTATAGTTTTTATGAATCCGAATTGGATTAAAACTATTTTCAACGTATGAATATATCAGCTTTAATTTGGGTTATCCAGTCTTAATTTATTACTGTAGACATAGTCAGCAAAACACCGTACAAAATTTCATCAAAATTATTGAAAGAAATCGTCTTGAGGATGAAAGAACAACATACAAAATGGCGCTTTCGTTGCAAGGTGCAACAAATAATTTTTATGTAAATTTGCACGAATGCGGGTGACGCGAGTTTGAACTGTTCGAGAATTTCATGTGATCTATTTATTCGTTTGATTAAAATGGTAAAAAAAAAGTTTAGGAGCGGAGAGAAAAATAAAAAACCTTTTTGGTGGCTATCAATAACTTGTTCGTGAGTAAATTTTACGAGAATAACATTAGGAAATAAGATTAAAATTAATTAATTGTTACATTGTATTTTCGTACACTTTTGTCATATTTTATTCAAAATTTGTGGTGATTTATTGAAAAATTAAATGAATTTATGGCAATTTCTTGCAGATATAAGATAATAGATAATACATGTGCAGAGTGGCATGTCATTGAAAAAGCATTCTAAGAGTTATCCCCCTTTTTTTTACGATTACATATATATTTAGAGTTCTTGTTTATTGGTTGATAGTTTTGGAACTTCTGAATGATTCAAATTAAAACATTTGCATACAATTTTCCATATGAAGAACTCTGATTGGTTCAAAACAAAAATTTGCATACAATTATCCATGTGAAGAACTCTGATTGGTTCAAAACACAATATTTGCATACAGTTGTCCATGTGGAGAACACTGATTGGTTCAAAACAAAAATTTGCATACAGTTGTCCATGGGGAGAACTCTGGTTCAAAACAAAATATTTGCATACAATTATCCATGTGGAAAACTTGTGATTGGCTTAAAATAAAACATTTGTATATAATTGCCATATTGATAAAAAAAAAAAAAACCCACCGAATTAAGGCAAATCACCATTCTTGATCTTGTGTTATTAATAATAATTAGAATTAAATTTAAATAGAATTGTTGAAGCTTTTGTTAAATTAAACTTTGTGAATTCCTGGGGTTTTTTTGCTATTTTACTAATCAAATGGATAGATATTATCAATGGAATTCTTGTGGTTTATGTGGATTTATATTTTTTTCGTGTTGTATGGTAAAAGAGTATATAGTATCAGTCTGCGTTGCGTGCTCCGTGTGATTTGGTAATTGAATAAATAAAAAATGTGAAAATTAATATTTTTACACAATCATTAAAAACATTAGTTAGCAACGATTTAGATTGACGATATTATTGTCAATATTTTTTTACGTAAATAGCTATGTATACAATTATAATAAATCTATAATAGGAAAAATACTTAAAAAAAATATATACAAAATTTTAAAAAAAAACAAAAAACAGTGATTTGCACTGTATGTGTTTTGACTTACTCTAATATTTCTTTTTCTCCTCTTCTTTCGCTTTTCAAAAATTGTAAATCTTTTAGGTTTACTTTTTGATTTTTTTTTTTTTTTTTTTCACAGTTTTCAATCCAGGGAAAAAAATCTTGGATTATCTCCCTTGAATTGTTACTGTGAATTACCTCCCTTGTAAGAATAGATTATTTTTTGGTGTGTTGATTACAGTGCTACGAAAACACATGTGTTTTTTGTTGAGGATCTTTTTATTTCGAATTAAAAAAAAAAAAAAATCCTATTCTTTAAGGGAGGCTTTTGTTTTTCTTGATTTTCTTGGGGAGATATTTTTGAATTTTAAAGAACTACAACTCTTGTAACTTATAAAAATTTGGCCTGATATTCGAAAGTGGATACAACCATGTTGACCTAGTTATTTTCTATTGGAGACGATAGATAATAAGCATATATGAGAATATGGTATGTTTTTGTTTAAAAGTTTTTGTGTAATGTGTACTATAAGTATAATATTCATTTAGATAATATGTGAAATTAGTTTTTGTTCATGAAAAAAAAAAAAATGGTGGTTTATTTAGTGAAAAAAATGAATGACTGGACGTCCAGTGATAAAGAGGTAAGTCTTGTATATCCAGGCACACAACATGACAATAATGTATTGGCTTTATTATGTAAGATATATATATGTTACCTTGGTGCTAATTAGTTTAAGTTGTTGTAATATTATTATTATTATTATTATGGGATGGATACCAGTAGACATATATTAATATTATTAGGCATTGAAGCATAGATACTGCTTACATGTAGAAGTTCCACAACTTAAGGAATAGCTTGACCATTACCTTGATAGTGTGGAGCTGATTGTATTATTATGGTGAATATTGATTACACTTGTTGTCAGTTAACTTTGATTGGTCTTAACAAAGGGTAGATAACTCTTCAGGGAAGCAGGGAAGATAACTCTTCAGGGAAGATAACTCTTGTCTGTATAAATGCACAGTGTTACTAGTTAGCTATATTTACTCCTCGAATGAGAAATGTTATCACAATCAAAGTATATTGTAAAGTAAGAAATAAATGTGTTATGTACGAACTATCAACAAATTCCTCTTCCATGACAATTTCCGTTAGAAATAATTCGGCGTGAGAATGTGGAATCGGTTGATGTTTTTATACGATAATTAAACTTGTGGGTTATTGATTTATTCAATGTACGAATCACAGGGACTCTGAAAAAAAAACCTGGCCAGAAATGTTAATGACTGTGCTAAATTCTTGCATATCGTATGTAATCATTGAATGAGAATTACTATTTATTAGGGGGGGGGGGGGGGTAGTGGTTTAACGCGTGCTCATAAAAAATCATAAAGTCTTTCATTGAGTCAAGTGGTGTGGTTTCGATTCCTAGCTTGTACGTGACAAGGAGTAAAATCACATGCCCAACCTTGTGGGTTTATTCCGGGTCTTCCGGTTTCCTCCCACTGCTAAAGACCCCTATGCACAAGCGAATTATTGAAATGAAGTTGAACCATATGTTAGTTCCAAAATGACCTAGTTTGTGTCGAGTGGGCGTTAAAACTCCATTTTTCTCCTTATGTTAGTCTCAAAATGATGGAGAAATATTCAACCCCATCCCATCTTTGCACAAAAAAGTCTCTCTGATGTATTTTGGTCGCCCTGGTTTCAAATTTAAACTACTGTAGTAATAATGAACCCGTTGTAATTTAGCCGAAAGTAGATTGATTTATGATATCATAGTGGTTGGTTCATGGTTTTACCAATTGACTTTTTCAACCATCAAGCAAGTTAACCTGACAATGAGCCAATTAAAATCCCTGCTTTGAATACATATTTATGACAAAATCGTACTTACTGCATTTATTTCAAATTTTACAGAATTTACATGACACAAGAATTGAATATTTACACCAAGAGTTTGTTTGTGTGTATAAATTAAACATGTATTATTATTATTATTATTATTGTGTGTAAGACATTACACAATGGATTTTTTTGTATTTTTTTCATGTAACTTAGATTGTGTTGTGGTGAAGTTTACGTCCGTAATGTGTACAAGAATATGGTTATGTGTATGTAGTAAAATATTATAAAAGTTATTGGCGATTTGAATGCATTGAAATCGGACAGAATTGTCTGTTGATGGACTTTATTTAAGTCTTTGAAAAGAAGGATTTTTTTCATCGTTTGTTGATTTGTAATTAGGAAAAAAAACAATATTTATGTCCTTGGCAGATGTTCCTGTACTTCAAAATTATTTAATACATTTAGGACCTGCTGAACAAATACCGAATTGAATTAAATATTAGGACCTGCTGAACAAATACCAAATTGAATTGAATATTAATTCAAAAGTGCTATTAAAAAAAACCCTATAAATCTTGTAGTATTTTTATGTAAAGGAAAATGATTAATTACAGAATTCTGATGTTTGAGTCAACTGACTTCACCTTTAACAAGACTGCGGGTGAAGGGAATACTACGCCCTGTATGGACTCTTTACTTTATAAGAACAAGTGTTAGGGCTGTCTCTGTCTGTCAATAGGGTTTAACATCCGCTTCCACCTAGGGTGATATCGCAGACAAGAACATTATGGCTAGGTTCCTGTGTATTTATATCCAATATAGAAACCTAATTCAGTAATTGCATGTTAGTGTAAGTTTCGCACGTGCCTTTTTGCCTTGTATATTGTCAACTATGATGAACGTGTATGCATGCATGCGTGCGTTGTTGAGTGTGTGTGTGTGTGTGTGTGCACACATTTCATTATTAAGTGTGTCAGCCTTGAGATTATCAAACTGTAAATTATAAATAGACATTTATTTTTTCATTTCACGATTTTTTTGCACCGTTTGTAAATTGTAAATATGTAAATAAGCGTGAGCGAAGACCGCATGTATATAAGTATGATGTATATTTCCATTGAGTATATTTATTATAGCTTGACCCCTTTTACGATTAATATGTAACACATGGTATGTGCATGTATGTATTTAAAACAAATAGTCATTTTACACGTGCATTACATGTGCATGGTTATATAACAGTCATATTTCGTGTGTATAACATGTGTTTGTGTTGTAATCTATTATTGAACATGTGTCTTCATGTTTATTGCAGTGCTTAACATTAAATACAAATGCATGTGCAATAATTATAAAGAAAGAGCAAAGTTGTTTGTGTGTGTGTGTGCGCAAGGGTTTGACTACAGAGATTCATATAAGAGGATTGTTTGTGATGTATCTCTCGTCAAGTCCCTGCGGTTTTGTTTAATTTAAATATTCGTGAATTACGTTAATCTTATATATTCCATTTCTGTTTCAAACTTAAAAACTATTGGATGAATATAATGAACAAGGTATTGAATGAACTTTGACCTTTAAGCCTTGTTCTATATTTAGACCTTGTTGGAATAACCCAGGGAGCAAACAAGATAAAAGCTAAATTAACAAAGCAAAAGAAACCAAAGCGAAAGTAGAAAGTTGGAGATCGAGTGTTGGTGTTAAGCTGATGACTTTTATACCCCAATAAAAGTTTATGAAGCTTGTCGTGTTGATAACTTGTGGATGGAATTTATTTTTTTAAAAATATTTGGTCTTCCCATTTATTTTTTCGAATGAAAATACGCTATATGATTTTTATTGATATTCTAAAAGAAGTTTTGACATTGCTTGGTTTTGGTTTTTTGTTTGTCTTCCTGTGTTAAGAAATGTTGGTACTGATGTGTTACAGCATTTCTCATAGACTAAAACATCCAGACAAATATTGATTTATTTAACTGGATGTCTTGGACTACTGCAAGGTTTAACAATCACAAAACGAAAATTATCTGAACAGGTGGACCAACATGGTCGACTTTCAAACGGCGCAAGTTACAGACTTGAAATGTTGTTAGATAGGTGCTGACATCTGGATAGTATGCACCAGTTGCTTCTCATCTCGTCGGCTAATGATTTCGGCCAGAACAGACTTGCTCTATGCGCAGCACTGATCCTCCCGTCGACCCCCGGCTTTTTCGTCATTCGTTGACGGGAGATCACCTTTGCATGTACTGACCTTTATTGATTTGCTTGACGTGACGAAGTTCGTCTCCTTGAATGACATGTTGGATTCAAGGCTTGTATAGTATTAATATCGTCTTCGCCTTCCTGCAACGTGGCATGTCTGTAACTCAAACTAACGCAGGACTCGACATGCCCACACACATCTCATTCTCGTGACAAGGGGGGATAACTCATTCTGAAACATCTGATACCACTTCTGAGTGTCGAAAGACAGCTCATTCTCGTGACAAGAATGTTCAGGGCATTAAACTAGAACGTTATAGAGCAAGAAGAATCTCAAAATTAGCGTGTATGGGAGTGGTGTTAGATGTTCTGGGAATGATGTATATCCTGCCTAAAGTATGAGACCTGTCGATTGTCCATTAAACTTCAATTCGAGGCTGAAAAATACATAACACTTTTTGTGCCATGTTTTTTAAGCCATGAGTTGTTTTTTTGGCCAGTTGTGTCGGTAATGTGTATTGGTTTTCGAGTCCTGTAAAACTGCTAGTTGTTTTTGTCATGCTCGATATCATGTTTCTGTTGCTGCAGTCGGTGATCTTTCGAGACATTTGGTGTTGCTGTGAAACCAGCAGCTCCCCCTGCCTTTGATTGACGTCGATTGACTCGCCCCCTCGGATGACATGCTGGATCCGGGGTTTACTTAATGTTCATCATGCTACGAAAACAACTTGAACCATTTACAAATTTATGTTTTTGTTTCGTTGTAAGCCTTTCTGAAAACTGGGTTATCTCCCTTTGATGTCTTTCTGAAGACATGGACTTTAGATAGCCTTGAACGAAGAGTTATTAAATGTTGAAATCTTCCATTTACCAGATATCTAGGCCAGTTTTATTCTTTAAGGGGAGATAACTCTCACATGTGCAATAAGGGGAGTTAATCCAGTATTCAGAAAGGTGTATTTGTTTTGTCTGTTATTAGTTATAATCCATGTTATTTGCATTAGGGGTCTTGATATAATAAATATCCCCCTATATGCAAATATCTATCAGATTATACTTGTATATTTCACAATATTCAGAAAATAGTTTTAGTAATTTGTAGGACCGACACTGTCGATCTCTCAGTGGATTGTCTGACTGCTCTCAAATTTTTCACATCCTCTAATAAGAAGACAGACAAATCACGTCGTAGATCTGTCACAATTAGCTCGGCATTATTTCAAGCCCTGATTGTCATAGTCTTTTTTACGTTGATCTCGACAGAACGAAAGATAACATCAAATATTTTGTGGCCGTTGTGTAAAAAAACAGACTGTTTTCTGAATTTTGTGGAATCAAATGCACGTTCCTCTCTGTTTCCTTTCGTTGTTTTGACAAATGAACGATTATGAAAGAGCTCTACCCTCTTCATCCATCGATTCTTGGCGACAATAGAAACGACGAGGAAAGCATCTCTTAATCCATCTTAATTTCAAAAAAAACAAAAACATTTAATTTTTTAAATTAAGATCGGATTCTGTGTTTCAGGTTTATTTGTCCTGCATAATAATTCCATAAGATGAATTAGATAATTTAGATTTACGAACATTGCAACAAATAATAACCAAGGCCACAAAATATTTGGGGGGGGGGGGGAAATTAAAAAAACGTTCCTATTCGCTTATGGAATTGTGATGCATATTGTTGTTGTTTTTTTTGTATACAAATTTGTGAGATGCAATTCGCTTTTTGTTAAGATGCCTAAATTTAGACTGTGATGTAAAACTATGCTACTGGTATCCATTTTAATTTATCTTATATTCTGGAAGGATCTTAGTTAAAAATATTTGAATGTTGAAAAGCCAATTACAGATTGATTATGATTGATATGCCAAGGGAGGTAACTTGTGATAGAAGGGGCATAACTCTTTGTAAAGAGGACAGCAAAAATAGCAATATATTTATTGAACTTCTAGAAATAGCAATACACAAAAAACACATACTTATTCTAGAAATAGGTTTACTGTCTATTTTACGAAGAGGGAAGTAACTCTGACAGAAGGGACATAAAACAGAAATATATTAATGAAACGGCTGTAAAGGGATTTAATGTTTATTTAATGCCACGGGAGATAGCTCGAGTAGAAGAAACATAAACTCCCTGCTCAGTAACTGGGACAGAAAATAGCTACATATGTATAAAATTCTGCTATAAAGAGTTTTGATGTCTATTTGACATCAAGGGAGATAACCCTGGCCGGCGGGACGTAACTCTCTGTTTGAGTAAAGAGGACGAAAAATAGCAATATATTTACGAAACTTCTGCTACAAGGGTTCACGTCCATTTCATATCAAGGAAGATAACTCTGTAGGGGGAGACAACTAATGTGTCTTTATTATTCCCCTTGCGTAATTAACATATTAAGAATTTGAATTGTGATGAGAATATTCACCTGTAGATAATGTTTAGGAATGTTGATATTTATGTTGATGTGCCTGGATGATAAAGACTAATACTGGTCACTGGATAATAGTTATATAGAACCACCGACTGTGAAAGAACGATATTGGTAGGAATGTAAATTGATAAAGAAACACTTATATCTATTACTTTACCCTTGTAATTAAATATGTTGTATACTCCCATTTCTTCTTCTTTATTTGGGGGGTTGGAGTCGGACACACCACTGTTGGGTGGCCGGATGGCTAGCTTGTGCGCGTTGTATCATAAGGTCTCTCATTTAGTCAACTGGCGTGGGGGTTGGATGGCCGAATGGTTAGCACGTGCGCGTTGTATCATAAGGTCTGTCATTGAGTCATCTGGCGTGGGGGTTGGATGGCCGAATGGTTAGCATGTGCGCGTTGTATCATAAGGCCTGTCATTGAGTCAACTGGCGTGGAGGTTGGATGGCCGAATGGTTAGCATGTGCGCGTTGTATCATAAGGTCTGTTATTGAGTCAACTAGCATGGTTTTTATTCCCCCGACAAGGAGTTAGGTCGCCTGTCCAGCCTCGGATGGAACAAAAACTGAGGTCACATGTTGTGTAACCCCATTTCTTGTTCTATATTTGGGGGCCACGGTGGCTAAGTGGGTAAGACGCTGGTTCACTAGCCTGGAGGTCAGGTGTTTGATCCCTGCATTTGCCAAGAAAGTTCACCAAGATTTTCCAGCATGGTTTCCTCTTGTCAGTGGGGATCACGGTGGCTATGTGGGTAAGACGCTGGCTCGCTAGCCTGGAGGTCGGGTGTTCGATCCCTGCATTGACCGAGAAAGTTCATCTGGATTTTCCGACGTGGTTTCCCCTTGTCAGTGGTGCAGAACGGAGGGTCTGACAAGGACAGCTGTCTAGTCCTTCGGATGAGACGAAAAACTGAGGTCCCGTGTAAACATTGGAAGGCATGTAAAAGATCCCTTGCCAGTTGGAATTTGATATAAGAGTAGGCGATAGTGCCGCTGCCCGGGCAAAATTTCCCTCATAGCACATTGTATGGCGTATGCCCGTCTTCATTAGCCCAGTATAGGAGCAGAACAGTAGGACGTTAAACCCCATTTCATTTCATTTCACTTTCTTCTTTATTTGGGGGGTTGGGAGTCGGACACACCACTGTCCTGGTAAAATTCTACTTCTAGGACCTAACTATACTAAGACTTAGGCTGCTTGTCTACAGTTAGCCAGGGGGTTGGATGGCCGAGCGGTTAGCTTGTGCAGGCTGTATCATAAGGTCTGTCATTGAGTTGTCTGGCGTGGGGGTTGGATGGGCGAGTGGTTAGCACAAACGCGTTATAAGGCCTGTCATTCAGTCAACTGCCGTGGGGGTTGGATGGCCGAGTGGTTAGCTTGTGCGCGTTGTATCATAAGGTCTGTCATTGAGTTGTCTGGCGTGGGGGTTGGATGGGCGAGTGGTTAGCACAAACGCGTTATAAGGCCTGTCATTGAATCAACTGGCGTGGCAGTTGGATGGCCGAATGGTTAGCATGTGCACGTTGTTTCATAAGGCCTGTCATTGAGTCAACTGGCGTGGGGTTTTGATGGACGAATGGTTAGCATGTGCGTGTTGTATCATAAGGTCTGTAATTGAGTCAACTAGCATGGTTTTGATTCCCCGATTGTTCGTGACAAGGAGTAAGGTCGCCTGTCCAGCCTCGGATGGAACGAAAACTGAGGTCATATGTTGTATAACCCCATTTCTTGTTCTATATTTGGGGGTAAGACGCTGGTTCGCTAGCCTAGAGGTCGGGTGTTTGATCCCTGCATTGGCCAAGAAAGTTCACCAAGATTTTCCAGCATGGTTTCCTCTTGTCAGTGGGGATCACGGTGGCTAAGTGGGTAAGACGCTGGCTCACTACTCCCGAGGTTGAGTGTTCGATCCCTGCATTGGCAGAGAAAGTTCATCCAGATTTTCTGGTGTGGTTTCCCTTTGTCAGTGATGCAGGACTGTAGGGCCTAACAAGGACAGCTGTCCAGTCGTTCGGATGGGACGGAAAACTGAGGTCCCATGCACACATTGACATGCACGAAAAAGATCCCTTGGCCGTAGCGCTGCTGTCCAGGCAAAATTTCCTTCATAGCACACTGTATGGCGTATGCCCATCTTCATTAGCACAGTCAGGGCAGTAAAGTAGGACGTTAAAACCCATTTCATTTCATTTCATATGCTCATCTTCATCAGACTGGACCGTGTAATAAAGTAGGACCCCCTTTTCACTTCATTTCCTTTCGTGTAGTTGAAGTAGGTACCCATATTTCAGCTGGGAGGTTGGGTGGCCGAAGTTCAATCAGAAGGTCTGTCATTGAGTGAAGTGGCATGGTTTAGATTCCCCGCTTGTATGTGACATGGAGTATGGTCGCCTGTCCAACCTCAGGGGTTTTCTCCGGGACCTCAGGTTTCCTCCCACTGCTAAGACTCCTACGCGCAAGTGAATTATTGAAATAAAATCAAACCATGTTAGTCCCAAAATGACCTGGTTTGTGTCGAGTGGACATTAAACCCCATTTCTCCCTCTCACCCATATTTCATTGTGGAAGAGAATAAGGGGTTGACATGAATGGATGTGGAAGTCAGACAGGTACCCCCCACCCAATGTGTGTGAGCATGGGGAGGGAAACCCGCAAATGGGCCGAAAAATGGGTCTAAAGTAGTTGAATGAGGTATCACTTGAAACCACTACTATGGTGTGTTTCCTTCTGACAGGGCCAGATTTAGATGAATAGGGCTCCACCAGGGGTGGATTTGGGCCGGGAACCGGCCCAGGCTCCCGTGTTGGAGCGGCCTCTTTTATTGACGGGGGGTCCGGGGGCTCTTCCCCTAGAAAATTTTGATAAATGAACCCCAAATATGCGATTTGGGGGCATATCTGATTATAATCTCTGTCAAATAATATATCTCATAAACCGATTAATTTAGGCCAAAACCTCGACCTGCAAGTAATTTACAACCATCAACCTGTGATGTCAAGGAATGTTTAACACCAGCCTTAGGAAATCGTCTCGCACTCATATTCAGCCAGCTCTATCACATATGTCAAGGAATGTTTAACACCAGCCTTAGGAAATCGTCTCGCACTCATATTCAGCCAGCTCTATCACATATGTGATAATGACTGGCACCAATATTGTCCTTTAATAATTAGTAAATTTGCGGGCGATAGTGTCAGGTGAATCCGATGAAATTTTCGGATGAAATTCGGAATCACCATTGCAGGATTCCGAATTCCGGCCCACACCCAGCACACCCGGCCCAAAAAGTCTATTATACCAGCCCATTCCAGACTCCAGTGATGGTGTGGCGGCCTGTTAAAGCCACCGGCCACACACAACATGATCATCATCGCTCCATGGCCTCCCCCCTCCATATAATGTTCAGGAGAACAGGGTTTTTCAGACGAATTGGACAAAATGGCCCAATCCGCCCCTTGGCTCCACTGATGAGGCCTCTCACAATAAAGGAAGATGAAAGCGTGATTTAAGGGAGGCAAGTCTCTAACTCAATATCATCCATAGTCTTCAACATTGAAAACATGGCTTGTTGGTCAATTTAAATCAATATTGATGCTTTTATCTTACCAGGAAAAGATGGGCTTCTGATATCCAGTATTTAAAATTGGCACACAAAGCATGTGCCAGAATGCTTTTGAGCGCCATTTGTAATGAAGGAACATGATGAATGAGGATAAACGTATTCCACAGGAGAATACTTCCTGTGTAGACTGGAATAACCAGACGCCAAAGACTGCCATTCAATTTGGACTCTTTGCATATTTCGCTGAACATTGCTGTAAGAAAAGAAACGTAAATGTAAATAAGTTTATATACATTCATATTACATTATTATTCGCGTTGCGACACATTTGTGTCCATTTCTAGGTGTCTAAGAATAGCGATTTAGCTCCTTTAAATTTGTTTTTCTGATCTCCTTGATCAGAATATCGCAATAATCTAATTGACCATTAAACCTGCTGCCTGCATCAACGCTGACTAATATAGTGCTGGAAAAACGAACAGAAAAGTCAAAATCAATGTGCATATAAGATCAAGAGATTCGATATCCAGCCTGAAAATTTTAGAGAATTGTGTTAGTACGCGAACCTCATATAGAAAATATTCCCCTATTAGATGAGTTAAGCAGTATGGAGTAATAATAATCCCCCAAAATACAGAATAATAATAACCCCCAAAATATAGAGTAACTATAACCCCCAAAATATAGAGTAACTATAACCCCCAAAATATAGAGTAATAATAACCCCAAAATATAGAGTAACTATAATACCCCAAAATATAGAGTAATAATAACCCCCAAAATATAGAGTAACTATAATACCCCAAAATATAGAGTAATAATAACCCTCAAAATATAGAGTAATAATAACCCCCAAAATATAGAGTAGTAATAATAACCCTCAAAATATAGAGTAATAATAACCCCCAAAATATAGAGTAATAATAACCCTTAAAATATAGAGTAATAATAACCCTCAAAATATAGTTTAACTATAACCCCCAAAATATAGAGTAATAATAACCCTCAAAATATAGAGTAATAACAATATAGAGTAATAATAACCCTCAAAATATAGTAATAATAACCCCCACCCATCCACACCCACCCCAAATATAGAATAACTATAACCCCCAAAATACATAGTAATAATCCCCCCCGCCCCCGCACATACACACACACACACACATTACATTACAGTAATAATAGCCCTCAAATACAGAGTAATAATAACCCACCAGAGGATCTACAACCTTGGTTTTATACTTGGTTGTATTGTGTAAAGGGGAGATTCAATTTTGTAAGTCAGTTTCCGTCCGATTTTCATGAAATTCGAACTCGATCGTAATTATGGTGTAATAGTGATATATTTGAACGGTTTTTAAAATCAAATAAAAATTGTGACCTCTAGAGGGTTAGCAGGTGATTTTTCGTACAGTCGGGAAACATAATCGAGGAAGTTACGGTCCGATATGCGCCAATATCGATGGGAAACGAGATCTTGGGGATATACCAATGGACAGGGGCGACGACAATATAGGTCCATATGAAAATATGGGCGGATAAAAACGTGTCCACACTATCCTCTTCTAACAGGGGGGTTGGATGGCCGAATGGCTAGCACGGGCGCGCTAGGTATCATACGGTCTGTCATATTGAGTCAATTGGCGGGGGGTAGGGTCGCCTGTCCAATCTCGTGGGTTTTCTCCCGGTCCTCCGTTTTCCCCCCACTGCTAAAGACCACTACTCGCAAACGAATTATTGAAATGAAATTGAACCATGTGTTAGTCCCAACATGACCTAGTTTTGTCGAGTGGACGTTAAACCCCATTTCTCTCTCTTCTAACAGTGACATGTAAGTAGTAGTTATTAGCACACTTTCCGAGGTGTATCGGTGAATATCAGGACAGTTTTGGTCGAGGGGCCAAGCCGAGGCGGCCCCCGACCAAAACTGTCCTGATATTCACTGATACACCGAGGAAAGGTGCTATTAAGTTACTTACATCACATTTCTATCGAGTATTATGAAGCAAAATGTGAAAAATAGTATTTATTATCGAGTCGTTTCAACCGAAAAGTGGCAAATACTTTCTGCTCTTTCATTATTTATCCCTTTTTGAGCCTCACGTTACATTTCATGGTAGAATGATTTCGCAGTGGAGAGACGACCTAAGTAGTATTTACACGTGCGTCTTGCTATGATACTCTGAGCGTAAAACAATCGCGTGTTTCTTTAGACCACCTCGTCAAAACAACTTGTCTATGGCGTAGAGGACTGCGATATTATTAAATGTAGTGTAAAGGAAATGCGAGACGTGGGCCATTCCTGGTGAAAGTATGCATCGGCGGATGGTTTTTCCGTTGAAATTTATTTGTAATAAAGTTTATGACTTTTTAGGCGTTTTTTTCATCCTGCTTATTTTCAATGCCTTTGAAGTGTCCAGCAAGAGAACTGCGCCTTCTATCATCACAATTAATTAAAATAATTATTCAATATTCTAATTTATATATTTTGCATATTAATATAAATCAAACCAAATTATGAAATAGATACCAATTGATATGTATAATAATTGATTTTTGTAATATGTTGTTATGTTAATTTAATGTCATTGTATATGTTTTTGAACTGCCATGTAGTTCCCCCCATTTTGTTTTGTTACTATGATTTTGACTAGTTGTTTCATGTACATTGTATAGAGGCATGTTATCAATTGCGAACTGGGTCGGACTAAACGTCAGCTACTTATTGCTTGAAAGATATCTAAAACGGTATAAAAGTATCCGTGTATCAGAAATGAACAGTACTCTTTCTGTACATTTCTGATACTTTTAGGCATGTATTGCAATTAAACAGGACAGTTTTATCAAAGGTTGCCAGTGGCAACGAGTAGAAGTGGGATGTAATTACATATAAGACCGTTTGTTTGGATTAACACGCTCAAGTTTCGGAATAAAGACAAACTTTACACAACGTTAAACCCCAGTTGTGTCTAGTCGTTCGGATGGGACGAAAACAGGTGCCCCGGTACATATTAGCTTAAAGAAACCTTGATAGTTGATATTCGATATATGAATAAGCCGTAGCGCCGCGATACGGGCAAAATGTCTCGCATAGCACATTGTATTGGGTATGCCCGTCTTCATTGACCCGGCGTGGAACAGATAAATGGTAGCTCTCTCTCTCTCTCTCTCTCTCTCTCTGTAGGGCCAACGTGATGCAGAAACGTAAGACGCTAAACCCCATTTCTTTAATATCCCGGTTGGTACCGACGTGGCATTAACAATCATTTATTCAAGTGTCGGGCTCTTTATTTATCTTCCTTTTTTTGACAAGTTTTTATTTATTTATCTTTTTATAGCCTACCGTTGGTACGAAAATAAACAAAGTCTCGATTATCCACTTTAACGTTAAATCATCCATCATAAAACATAGTCAAATTCACTAAATATCGCAGGCTAACGATGACATCAAGAGTTGATTATGGTCTTGATAAGTTAATTAATGTCTAATTAACAGTTTATATAACATTTCAGGCCAAAAGAAAGACCTGCAATAGGCAGATTTAGCTCTTACATAATGCCTGTTTAATTTACTCATTTTATTTATATTATCTTTTTTCATAAAGTTTTTGTTTTATTTTGTCTTTTTTTATTTTAAATTTTATTTAGTTATCTTTTTTTTTTTCAAAGTTTTTATTCGTCTATTTATCTTTTTTATATAAAATATTTAATATGATCCTGGACGAATAACCCTAAATCAAGACTATTCTTGTCTACATACACATTACAAAACAATTCAATGAAACCCTAAATTATTCTATACAAATTGTAATTAAAAAATCTACCGTAACAGATACACGTTATCCAATATCAATTGATTACATAGTATATCGTTACATGAACGCGCGTGACCTATAGAATAACACTATAACACCCTCCTTCTATCGCCTTTACATTACCAATGTGTCACGTTCTCTCACAGGTCGAGCTCGTGTGTTCTACGAATCAGCTGATCTAGATAATTTATTCAAACAATGTGGCGCGGAATTTCACGAGAAAATAGTAAATCATCAATCGTTTCCTTGTCGGTATTTAAACTATCCAATATTGGCAAATGAAAACACGTGCAATCCGCATACTGGCCTCGATTTAAATCAACTGAATCGAGAAAGCCGTTAAAACGTGTTATAACACCCAATCAGCGCTATTAATATAGCAACATTGTTTCACAGCCTTCAAATATTAATTTATGTTAATGGGTTCGCGAGAGTACGGCTTAGTCACACTGCTATATTTGTTTTTTCATTTGAATTTTTGGGAGGTAGAAGCAGCCATGTGAAACGAAGTGTAACGTTGATATATTTTATTAATATTCTGTGGACGCGCACCTAGTCTAAAATGATGACGTAATGAGTGTGTCACGCCGGTGAACAGGTAGTAGACGAGAACGAGGCGACTCATACGACTACTGTATTTTCATAACACTGTGCGGTTGAAATGTTGAGAGAAATTGTTTTTATTCTGTCTGTCATGTGCTACAAATTATAATGAATTGTTAAAACGAATATTAGTTGATATTTCAGCAAGTTCTCGTCCAGTGATTATAATGATACCTTGAACTATTACTGCGATACGAGAGACACTGTTGATTTGTTGTCCAGGAAAATGGCGTCGAGTTCGGTGAGCCAAGAAAGCTTGGATTTAGAAGACTTCGAAAACCAGGCAAAACGAAATCGTATTAGGACTCATAGAGGCAGAGGAATGGTTCATAGATCTGCGGAACGTGAGGGTAGCGACCAATATGATACGCGGGAGCAGAACGGAGATAACGAAAAAGAAAACAATTGCTCGAGTGGTCTCGTTCAACCCGAACACGACTCCCCAACTCGTGGAGCCGCAAGTCGTCTTAAGGATAAACGGACCAGACCTAATCATTTACATAAAGGAAAATTACCGAAAGATAAAAGAAAATTACGCGAAAAAAGACGAAGCACTGGAGTAGTTCATTTACCGTCGACAGAGGTAAGTAAATTGCATTGTTTGTATAATGTGTATTGAACGGGCACTGTGATCTGCGGACGTCAATGTGAGCCTGTATATGATATAGAAATCAAGTGCGTGGGAGGTACATATGTATAGTAACTCATCTACATGATGTTATAAAGAGAGACAAAATGAAATGAAATGGGGTTTAATGTCCAACTATTCTGCTCCGACTGGGCTAATGAAGATGGGGCTAATATAATGAAGGCGGACAAACGCCATACAGTGTGCTATATCGAATTCCAAACTGCCAGGGGTATAAAGCGAGGCGACATCACAACAAAACACACATTCCCCGAATATTATAAATGGTTTTATCTCGTTCACATTCACTTTGTATTTTATTGACTCAGTCTGTTTAGAGTGTTAGCACAAGATGTTGAAAACAAAATGTACAAATTCCACATGGGTTGCCCAGACTTTATAGTTTGGCAGGCGATAATGTAGATTAAATAACAGTGGTCTCAACCACTTAATCCCGGATTATCTTCCTTGATCCTTTTTACAGTTTTTACTCGATCATCATCACATACTAATTTTTACGCGTTATATCTTAATTATTGCTAAATGCACAGAAAAATACAGACATGACAGACAGTATAGGAATACAACACCACAAACTATAGACGATTTATTTTTAAAGATGCTTTATGTAAGTGCTAATTCTGCCTATTACAGGTCTTTATTTTGGCTTCAAATATTATGTAAACTATTATTTAGACATTTATTAACATGGCAAGCCCATAATCAACTCTCTAGACCATCGGATGGCAGAGATTTAAATGGATTAGAAGTACCCTGTCTGGATTTAAAAATTTGAATGAAATTTTCAGTATATTCAATTTTTGTTATCTATATTTATTAATATAGCAAGACCATTTAACTCTTTATCTAAATAGAAAATCCAAGGAAAGGACAATAAAACCCCCACACTCTAATAAAAGGAGGGCGGAAGATTCCCTAATACAGTGCAGGCAAGTCTGGATCTCAGTGATACATCCGGGGATAAGCCGGAACCAATCCGTGAAAAATATCGAAAATAGAGGATCCCCGGCAACAAACTTCACAACACTGTTTATCTAAACAGGTTCCCATGCAACCTCTGGGTCGTGATCCAAGTGGGGTCGGGTGGACTACTCTGAAACTTTTTGAAAGATGCTATGTTTTCATGAAAGGTCATATATTTCTCTGATCTATACACCTCTTGCCATATTGCCAATCGTCTTTCCTCTCTCACGATCACGCCCACGATTTGTTTCCTCAGTCTCTCATTTTACAATATTTTTATCTGGGAAGTGAAACTAGGTTTAAGGGATTCCCCACTCTATCTATATAGAGATGTGGATGACGTTGTTCTTCGAGGGGAGTGGTGTTGTTGAATGGCCGAATAGTTAGCACGTGCGCTGTGTCATAAGGTCTATCTATATAGAGATGTGGATGACTTTGTTCTTCGAGGGGAGTGGTGTTGTTGAATGGCCGAATAGTTAGCACGTGCGCTGTGTCATAAGGTCTATCTATATAGAGATGTGGATGACTTTGTTCTTCGAGGGGAGTGGTGTTGTTGAATGGCCGAATGGTTAGCACGTGCGCTGTATCATAAGGTCTATCATTGAGTCAACTGGCATGGTTTCGATTCCCAGGTTGTACGTGACAAGGAGTAGAATCGCCTGTCCAACCTCGTGGGTTTTCTCCAGGTCCTCGGGTTGCCTCCCACTGCTGAAGACCCCTACGCGCAAGCGAATTATTGAATTAAAATTAAACCATATGTTAGTCCCGAAATGACCTAGTCTGTGTCGCGTGAACATTAAACCCCATCTCTCTCTCTTTGTTCTTGAGGGGTCCGGATGCTCCTTTCTGGAATGTGGTTGCAACCAACAAAATATTGGGAACCACTGAGCCATCGATTGCTATTTCTTGAAATAAAATTAAATGGGGTTTAACATCGTACTGTTCTGCACTCACCGAGATAATGAAGATGTGTATTCACCATGCCGTGTGCTATGAAGGAAACTTCGCCCGGACAGCCACGCTATGACCTATACTATTATTTCAATTTCTTCTGTCCGTCACTGGGGTTTAACGTCCACTCAACACAAACTAGGTCATTTCGGGACTAACATGTGGTTAGATTTTATTTCAATAATTCACTTGCACGAAGGCAACCCTATTTCTTGCCACGTACAACCGATGAATCAAAACCATGCAATTGACTCCATGACAGACCTTACGATACAACGCGCATACATTAACCATTTATCTCCCCCCCCCCCCCCGCACCTCGGACAATTGGGGAATGCATAAAATGATCATTTCTTCATCTTCAATAGAAGGCTTGATCTCGCTTTTTTACTACATACATCTTATCAATCACTTGATCAAGCCCTTCACGGCACTAATATCGATTGGGTACTGACCCAGCTTACATTGTTATTACATAGGTACTATAATTCATATGCTATATTACACTCCAATAACAGCTTTCATTGTAATTACATATAGCTGTAAGTTATATACTTTATTACACCCCAATAACAGCATGTATACATTGTACATTATAATTACATATAGCTATATTACACATTTCAAATTGATATGATTATATTGTAATTACAAACTATAAACCTATCAAATTAATATTATAGAAATTTATTTGTGCTACCTGTAAACAGGGTAGGTTTAGTTAATATTGAGATCTTTCTCATCGTTTTGTGCTACCTGTTAGTTAATTTCAAGTTCTTTCTCATTGGTACGAAAACTAACATGTCATTGATTTATGTGTACTGTACACCTATTATAGCATGTAGAAAATGTTATGCATATGACGCTGGATTCATGTAGGTGTAGGTGTGTATACAAACATGTTTCTCCATGTGCCATATTAACTGTATATCTATTGAATTTCACACAATGTATACAATGTGTAGAAACTGCTGATACCAAATCCTGCCTTTTGCATTTTGCATCTGCAAAAAAATGAAATTATATATTTGTAACTTTCTGTAGACCAAACGTTGTAATTTTAATTCAAATTTCAAGTTGAATAATTGTTGATTTTTAAACTCTATAGAATCTGATTAAACCAAAGCTGAAAATAGTTGAATAATTATATGTTCTGTCATCTGAATAGAAATAATAGGCATAAATTTAGATTTGATCGTACATCCTATTATCAAACTGTATGTAATAATATAATATTTCCCTCATAGTGCTGCTGCCCGGGCAAAATTTCCCTCATAGCACATCATACATGTATGCCCGTCTTCATTATCCCAGTCAGTTGGAGCAGAACTGTACAACGTTAAACCCCATTTCATTTTATTTTATTATCCAAGCTGCGATTAACCTGAAAATACCAGCCCGACACATAAATGACACTAATAGAAAATAAAGGTCAAAGTTGAAAGTCTAATCGGTGTAAAAATGTCATGGTGTATAATATAATACATGTTTGTTTTATATAACAATGTCAAATATACTACATACAGTTCAATATAGTCAATATACACCAAGTTACATGTACCAATATAGTATATGTATTGTATTCAATTACACACCATATGTTATAACAATATACATGTTGTATACTGTATACATACTATACAATAATAATTAGTATTTCAGCTGCTCCAGGGCGCTCTAACATAAAACAATAGCTTTCATAGACAAATACATGCATACATACATACATACATCAGTTATAAACAATAAAATGGGGGTTAACGTCCTACTGTTCTGTTCTACTCCTACTGGGTTAATGAACACGGGCATATGCCATACAGTGTGCTATGATGGAAATTTTGCCCGGGCAGCGGCACTATGGCCTACTCTTATAGATTCATAAGGTCTGTGACTGAGTCAATTGCCCTGGACTTGACCCCAAGGTGTAGAGTCGTCTTTCCAACATCGTGGATTTTCTCCTGGTCTTCCGACTTTCTTCAACTACTATAGAACAGTACAAGTTATTGAAAAAAATTGTATGTAACTCCCACCATGAAATGACCAATATGTAGTTAGTGTCATTTTTCCTTAAATCGTTTCTCTTTCTCTCACCCCCTCCCCCCCCCCCCTCTCCCATATTAGATGGGTTGGATCTATGGCTGGATGGTTAGCGCATGTGCATTGTATCATAAGGTCAACTGGCATGGTTTCAATTCCCCAGTTGTACATGACAAGGAGTAGGGGCACCTGTCCAACTTCGTGGGTTTTCTCCATCACCCCCCTCCCCCCACTGCTAAAGACCCCTACGTGCAAGCGAATTATTGAAATAAAATTGAATATGTGGATGTTAAATCCCATTTCTTTCTCTCTGCCCTCCCCCCCCCCCCCCCCCCTCTATAGAATTACCAGTGCATTAAGTAAACAAGTACATATATAATTGAACCTACATCGGAATGTAAACTATTGCAAACATAGCGTATAGTTTATTTTAATTTGCCTTGACTAGATCAAGTAGGCGGGTCTCATCTCATCCAATTAAAACTTACAAAAATAAGATATTTTAACATTCCTTTAGACCCTCGGTTCAACAAAAGATGGGATAAAATAGCATTTAGTTTTATTTTTAGAAATTTGAAAGCGTGAGAATTAAGGTGACATGTTAGTGTTGTTGACATTTATTTTGAATAGTTTCATTCAACATTTATTTCCTTATTGAAAAGTATTTAAATCTGAATTTGACAGTTTATGTCTCAGGTTATGTGCAACTATGAAATTATGGAGATTTTTTTAAAATATTAAGCCACTTACAAAAATTATTTGGTGATCGTCTTTTTTTTCGAAAATATGGAAGGTTTTGATTTTTACTTAAATAAAAAAAAAGGGATTATTCATTTTTCTCAGAGTTCGATAAAAGAAAACAAATATAGTACGCGGTGTTGATTGCCAAAGTCGCAATTTGCAATAGAAATATAAAAGTGGCAATTTGATTTTAGCATTAACATCTTGTGGGTACTGGCGATTCTTTTTGAGAACAGACGGGGGAAAAAATCTAAAAGTTCTAATCGTATTTATCCTGGATTAACCATTATTAAAATGGCCAACGCTTCTTTCAGAAAAGAATTAAATATTTTGATAGTTGAATTCCGTTTACTGTGGCTTCATACTGCATGTAAAATATACAAGCGTGCCTACTCAGATATTTTTATTTCAAATTATATTATCACCATGAGTCGAATAGCAACGTTTCTCGAGGAGAAAACGGTTTGCCATTTGCTTCACTTTACCACCGCCAAAATGCTCAGAATTGAACGATGAGTATAATTGTAAGTATTTCTTACAAACACAAATAAAAATTATTTGGTGATCGTCCTTTTTTCCAAAATGATGGAAAGGACGTTTTTATTTTTACTTTAAAAAAAAGAAAATGATTATTCTTGTTTTCTTGGAGTTTGATAAGAGAATTTTCCGGCGTGGTTTCCCCTTGTCAGTGATGCAGGACGGAGGGCCTGACAAGGACGGCTGTCTAGTCGTTCGGATGGGACGAAAAACCGAGGTCCCGGTGTACACATTGGCGTGCACGTAAAAGATCCCTTGGCAGTTGGAATTCGATATAAGAGTAGGCCGTAGTGCTGCTGCCCGGGCAAAAATTCCCTCCTAGCACACTGTATGGCGTATGCCCATCTTCATTAGCCCAGTATTGTAGCAGAACAGTAGGACGTTAAACCCCATCTCATTTCATTTCATTTCGATAAGAGAAATCAATTGTAGTACTGTATACATAACATGGTTTGAAAATCAACCTTTTTGTATTTTTATTTGCAGAGTACCGGAGATTCTTTAGATGATGACGATGACACAGACAATAAAGCGTCATCGGAAACGAAGAAAAATACGACGTTTAATGAAGGTACATCGGTAGATGGAGGAGTACGTCACCCAGAACCACATAAACATGTAAGTTACACACAAGCCTGGACACACGGCACCTGTTACGAACATTGTCAGACACAAATAGACCTACTCCGGAAAGACATCAAATGTTTTTTTCAATTCAGAAAGTCATGTGACCAAGTACAAACACTGCTCTTCGCCATGGGGGGTTGGATGGTTGAATGGTTAGCATGTGCACGCTGTATCATAAGGTCCGTCATTGAGTCAACTAGCATGGTTTTGAATCCCCGGTTGTACGTGACAAGGAGTAGGGTCGCCGGTTTGACCTAACCTTGTGGGTTTTCTCCGGGTCCTCCAGTTTCCTCCCACTGCTAAAGACTCCTACGCGCAAGCTAGTTATTGAAATAAAATTAACCATATGTTAGTCTCGAAATGACCTAATCTGTGTCGAGTGGACGATAAACCCCATTTATCTCTCTCACCCTTTAAAATACAGTGATTGTTTTCCATAAAATTGTTGTGTTTATTTTAATGTGTTCAATCCCTAAATGCCATTCAAACAGTATATCACCTTTAACCCTAGAACAGGTAAATCACGTTAATGTGAAATACGACAGGGTAGTGGTTTATAGTCATATAACATATTGCAATGTTTGTCACTGGTATGATCAAGTCTTGCTACTGGTATGATCAAATCTTGTCACGGGAATAATCAAGTCTTTTCACTGGTATGATCAAGTCTAGACACTGGTATAATCAAGTCTTTTCACTGGTATGATCAAGTCTAGACACTGGTATAATCAAGTCTTGCCACTGGTATAATCAAGACTTGGTACTGGTATGATGAAGTCTTGTTACTGGTATGATCAAGTGTTAAAATGTTAGGATTATCGCCCTCCTCCTACACTGTTACATTACATACGATCATGTCAACATGAGATTAACATGTTCTACTGTTAAAACAACTTTATATATCCGTAACAAAATAAAACGTTAGTTGGGATTTATTCTTACCAAGTAGGACAGGGGTGGGTGTATTGCACAATCACATAATAAATGTAATGAAATGAAATGGGGTTTAATGTCCTACTGTTCTGCTTCTATACTGGGCTAATGAAGACGGGCATACGCCATACAGTGTGCTATGAGGGAAATTTTGCCCGGGCAACAGCACTATCGCCTACTATTATATCGAAATCCAACTGCTAGGGGATCTTTTACGTGCATTCCAATATATACACGGGACCTCGTTTTTTTGTCTCATCCGAAGGACTAGACAGCTGTCCTTGTCAGGCAAATCAATTAACAATGCAGACATATAGATTCTCAAGATCTAAGACAATGTGGTTGGGGAAAGGGAACATGTATTAATGCGTTCAAATCTTAAACAATTTGGTTCTGTGTAAAGTGAGGGAGGAGGGTATAATACATTCAAAGAGAGAGGAGAGAAATGGGGTTTATCGTCCACTCGACACAAACTAGGTCATTTCGGGACTAACATATGGTTTAATTTTATTTCAATAATTCGCTTGCACGTAGGTGTCTTTAGCAGTGGGAGGAAACCGGAGGACCCGGAGAAAACCCACGAGGTTAAACAGGCGACCCTACTCCTTGTCATGTACAACCGGGGATTCAAAACCACGCCAGTCGACTCAATGACAGACTTTATGATACAGCGCGCACACGCTAACCATTCAGCCATCCAACCCCCCATAATACATTCAAATCTGACACTATGTTGTTGAAGGAGGGAGAGGAAGGATGTATAAACTTTATACAGGGTGACCCAAAAAAACACAGAACTCATAAAATATTGATTACTAGAAAAATGCCCGGCTTCGCTCGGGGGTCATAACCCTGAAACCGGAAGTGGTAGACTAACGCCACCTGGCCTATGTTACTCCCCGGTCCGAGTTACCCCTATACCCCAAATTTCAGACTTGGGGCAGACCTAGTGTAGCCGCCAACCCCGAACAGACAGACAGACAGACAAACGACAGGCACCAATATTAGTATAGAATTCCTACAAAGTCCAGCAGATTTGATGAAATTTGTTGGACTTAAACTTCAGTTTGTGTACGATCATTCCCCAAAGTTTCAGTTATCTTGGTGGCTTTGCATAAAAGTCATATTCTTTTCAAAATATAAAGTGTTGTCTATTTTATTATTGTACATCATACGATGTGTTTGTGTTTAATGGTTGGGATCACGTGGCTAAGTGGGGATCACGTGGCTAAGTGGGTAAGACGCTGGCTCGCTAGCCTGGAGGTCGGTTGTTCGATCCCTGCATTGGCCGAGAAAGTTCATCCAGATTTTCCGGCGTGGTTCCCCCTTGTCAGTGATGCAGGACGGAGGGCCTGACAAGCACACTAGCTTCATTAGCTCAGTTTAGGAGCAGAACAGTAGGACGTTAAACCCCATTTCATTTCATTTCATTTTGTGTTTATTGGTGGGGGTGGGGGGTGTATATAAAGTGTTGTATAATTTATTATTGTATATTTTTCAGTCACACCATCACACGAGTCACATACATTCTAGTTACACGAACAGAAGAAATAAAAGGTAAAAAAACAACTCTTGGTTAATATCTCATTCTTTCATAGTGTACTTCCATTGAAGAAAACAACTAGAAAGAAAATTTGTGGCTTTTCTGTTATTTAAACATACATTATTCAAGAGGTAAATCTGCCTATTGCAGGTCTTTCTTTAGGACTTAAATGTTATATAAATTATTATTTTCACTTTGTCAGTACTACTTAGTTTGATATTCATGTTTGTATTTTTTTATATTGCAGTCCGTCAGATTTAGAAGCTGATTTAGAAGACAACCAAGACTACGATAGTACAGTCAGCCAATCAGAAACAAACCTAACCTTGATTGGTCAATCAGAACCAAGTGATATGCCCGTTAATCAGATGCCTGTCAGTAGTAGCAGTACGTCGGGCGTGCTCAAATATACTCGTTACACAACAGATAATCGTACATCATCAGTGGCGCCTCCATCCTCAAATGTTCCGGAACCAGATTCAAAGACGACGTCTTCCACAACGGCAGAAATTCTCTCACGATACCGAGACTCAGAATACCGTCAACAAAGGGAAACCGAGTCGCCTAAAAAGGATATTGAAGGACCACGACCTTTTACGACATACTCCCAGTTACGAGAAAATCGTGGAGATATTTCGTATGGTAGTTATTTGTCACGACTACGAGATCGTGATTCCACGACACCAGTTCACCAACGTATAAACTATCACATGTCCCCTCGACCATTCGTCAATAAACAGTCAGAAACAACCGCCAATTTGGAAAAAGTAAGTATTGGTATTCTAGAGAGAGGGAGGGGGTGGGGGGGGAAGAGACTGTCAGATGAATTGACCCTTGACCCTTTCTTCTCGCGGGTAACCTAGCAAAGCTAAAGAGGGTTGAGAGTGAATCCATTTTCAGCTTGTAATTTGTTTTTTTTAATAGCTGTCCATTGACCATGGATATTATGGGGTTGGATGTTCTGAATGGTCTGTCATTGAGTCAACTAGCGTGGTTTCGATTCCCTGGTTGTACATTACGTGACGAGAAGTAGGGTCATCTGTCCAACTTCGTGGGCTTTCTCCAGGTCCTCCGGTTTACTCCCACTGCTAAAGAACATCTATGTGTAAGTGAATTATTGAAATAAAATTGAACCATATGTTAGTCCCAAAATGACCTGGTTTGTGTCGAGTGGACGTTAACCCCATCTATCCCTGCAGACAACAAAGCTGACAGACTGACCGTTTGTCATACCCTTACATTTTTGTTCTATGCACATCCCATGGGTGTTTTTCAGGGAATCCAGTATTTTTCTAGTCAGATTTTTAACAAATTGTTTTCGCTTCAGTTATTGGATAAAGAAAAAGATGAAAATAAAAAATTGAAAGAGATTATCGATGATAAAGATCGCAGAATCGCCGAACTTGAAAAAGAGGTTTTTCTTTTAAACAAGGTATGGTGATTTCAGTTTTGTAAATTAGGGTAAATTGGTAAGGAACCGTTGCAAAAATTCCATCACTTGCGTCCAAACAAATAACTCGACGATAGATCTCATTGGCTCATTCATACTGACAGAGTAATATAATGTTGACATATTTCCGTTAGTGCTGGGTATTGCCGTTATTTCCGTTAGTGCTGGGTATTGCCGTTATTTCCGTTAGTGCTGGGTATTGCCGTTATTTCCGTTAGTGCTGGGTATTGCCGTTATTTCCATTAGTGCTGGGTATTGCTGTTATTTCCGTTAGTGCTGGATATTGCCGTTATTTCCGTTAGTGCTGGTTATTTCCGTTAGTGCTGGGTATTGCCGTTATTTCCGTTAGTGCTGGGTATTGCCGTTATTTCCGTTAGTGCTGGGTATTGCCGTTATTTCCGTTAGTGCTGGGTATTGCCCTTATTTCCGTTAGTGCTGGGTATTTCCGTTAGTGCTGGGTATTGCCGTTATTTCCGTTAGTGCTGGGTATTGCCGTTATTTCCGTTAGTGCTGGGTATTGCCGTTATTTCCGTTAGTGCTTGGTATTGCCGTTATTTCCGTTAGTGCTGGGTATTGCCGTTATTTTGGTTAGTGCTGGGTATTGCCCTTATTTCCGTTAGTGCTGGGTATTGCCCTTATTTCCGTTAGTGCTGGATATTGCCCTTATTTCCGTTAGTGCTGGGTATTTCCGTTATTTCCGTTAGTGCTGGGTATTGCCGTTATTTTCGTTAGTGCTGGGTATTGCCGTTATTTCCGTTAGTGCTGGGTATTGCCGTTATTTCCGTTAGTGCTGGGTATTGCCGTTATTTCCGTTAGTGCTGGGTATTGCCAAAGCAGATCTTTTAATGACATCTAGAAGCACGGTTAACTATTCATAACAAAACACAACACCAGGTATATATGGATATAACTACTTCTCTATTATTTAATAACCACGTTTCGTATCATATAACACATACTGGTCAAGTTTTCAAGTTAATGAAAGCAGTCACGATACGATACGTATGGCAAATCAGGTGCTACGATATGATTCATATCACGATTCATAACCAGGTCAATATTTACCAAGAAATAAAAGGGTTTTATATCACGATATTGATGTAGATCAAAATAAGGACCAAGACAATTTAAGGGTGTTTGTGTATCTATTGATAATGTGTGACATGGATAATTAAAGTGACAGGTTACGTAGTGAAACGACTAAAAAACATAAAAAAAAGAATCACGATGCTAGATTCATGGGAAGGTGAATCGCGATACATCGATTCAACGATATGTCGTGCCAGCACTAATTGACATTGAATGTATTATTTTGTATTTGCGATGTCGTTAAACCCCTCCACCAATTACCGGGGGTTATTCGTTTAGACGCAAGTGTTGACATTCTACAGCGATCTGTAATAGAGCTGTGTAGCTTACTTGATAGACTGGCGTCTAAAACGCTACTTTCAACTCAAATCAAGATTAAATGATTGCTATGACAATGCGATTCATAATTTTCCGGTGTATAGGGTGCTATCATAGGGTGGGTTTCTAGGTGTACAGGGTATTATCATAGGGTGGGGTTTCTAGGTGTATAGGGCCCTGAAATAGGGTGGGTTTGTGCTATCATAGGGTGGGGTTTCTAGGTGTAGAGGGCCTATCATAGGGTGGGTTTCTAGGTGTATAGGGTGGGGTTTCTAGGTGTATAGGGTGCTATCATAGGGTGGGGTTTCGAGATGTATAGGGTGCTATCATAGGGTGTGGTGTACCTATACACAGGGTGGGGTTTAATGGGGGCAATAATTCTAGATAAGGCATGATGAATAGAAATTCAAATGTATTCCTTCAGTAGGTCAGATTTTTGTTCCAAGTGCCATTACGATAATTAATAGAGTTATCTCCCTTGTATTATTAATAGAATTCAATCTGAAGAGAATATGTGTTTTCATTTACATAGCTTCGGTGATTGGGATGAGTAAGGTGAGGCTACAAACACATTAAACATTTCTTTCATATTCTACCTTGTTTTATTTATTCTTTCTTTAGAGTTATCCCCCCTTGCATGATTTCGGTGTGAATGTTTATTTATTAGATATCCAAACCACAGTTTGTATGATACTTGTATTCTTCATTATTCTTTATGGGGGTTGCGTGACCAAATGGTTTAACGCGTGCTTCGTAGGCTCTAAAATGGGAGATCTATTTCTGAGTCAAGTGGAGTGGTTTCAATCCCACACTTGTACATGACAAGGATTAGGGTCGCCTATGTAACCATGTGAGTTTTCTACGGGTCCTCCCACTGCTAAAGACTACTATGTACTGGCGATTGGTTGAAATAAAATTGTACCATTAGTCCTGAAAAGACTCTCCCTTTTTGGTATTCTATATCATAGAATAGTTTTTTTTTAGATAAATTTTTATATTACCTTTTAGTTTATTTAATTACAGTGTATATTTTGCATGTTGGGAGTTTAACCCATTAAAAAGAACATGAACTCCTCTCCCGTGTGACACATACGAAATAAAATGGGGTTTAACATCCTACTGTTTTACTCCGACTGGGTTAATGAAGACAGGCGTACGCCATACAGTGTGCTATTAGGGAAAACTTGCCCGGACAGCTGCACTACAGCCTATTCTTCTATCGAATTACAACTGCCAAGGGATCTTTAACATACACACAGGCTCTTGGTTTTTCTTCCCATCCTAATGACTAGACAGCTGTCCTTGTTGTCCCTTGCCAGGCCATCTCTCCTGCACATCTGACAAAGGGGAACCACGCCGAAAAATTTTGATGACCTTTCTCAGTCAACGCAGGAATCGAACACAGGACCTCCCAGTTAGCGAGCCAATTTCTTACTGAGCCACTGTTGCTCCCCCTCTTGTGCCGCAAACCGCCAGAATCGTACAAATAGCTGTTCTTTAACTAGGTGGTGGCTCAGCAAGTAAGACGCTGTCTCGCTAACCAGGTCTCGGGTCAGCTACCAGGGTTGGCTGAGAAAGTTCCTCAGAATTTTTCAACACCATTTCCCCTTGTGGGTGCCTGGTTTGGATGGCCAATCCAGGATGGGACGAAAAACCGAGATCCATGTACACATTGACGGTTGGAATTCGAGATCGTGGCGCTGCTATCTGGGCAAAATTACCCTCATGGCACACTATATGGTGTAAGCCTGTCTTCATTAGCCCAGTAGAAGCAGAAAAGTAAGACGTTAAACTCCATTTGATTTCTAAGTTTTTAAAAGAATTGGTGTAGTGAAATATTTAAATTGTTAATAATAGATAGATATTTTCTATGTGTTGATTGTTCAGTATATAGTCAGTGGTATATGTTATTCCATTTGTACCAATAAATATTGAGGAAAAAAAATATATAGTGAGGAAGAAAAGGTACACAATATTAAAAAAAAAAAAAAAATCTCTTTAGGTCTTGAAAAAAAAATTCTTCATCCTCACTTATTTTCCTCCCTTGGATTGGATGTGTGTGTGTGTTGGGGGGAGTGTCATCTGTTCGGAACGATATTGTCATCGCTTAATAAAATATTTCATCTATGAAACGGTACACAACATTAAAAAAAACAATGTGAGGAAACATATTTTGTGACCTTAGTTGTGAGGTGGGAAAGAAAAGTGTGGGTGACAGGGGCACGGGTGTGAGGAAGAACAGAAGGGATATTGAGGAAATGAAAGGTACATTATGGAATAATATACACCCCAATGAATGTTGTTAAAATGTTTTTGATATGATTGTAGTTTTTGTTTTTTTGATTTAATCTTTTACCTCAGTAATTTCTTTCTACGCATGTTCTTATAAAGTGTGTTTCAGTGTGCATATGTTCTTATAAAGTGAGGGGTGGGGGAATCTATGGCCAAATGGTTAGCATGAGCGCATTGTATCATAAGGTCTGTCATTGAGGCAACTGGCATGGTTTTGATTCCCCGGTTGTACATGACAAAGAGTAGGGTCACCTGTCCAACCTCGTGGGTTTTCTCCAGGTCCTCCGGTTTCCTCCTACTGCTAAAGACACGTACCAGCAAGCAAATTATTGAAATAAAATTGAACCATGTGTTAGTCCCGAATTGACTTAACTTCATTTGTATCTCTTTCTCTCTCTCTCATGTAAAGTCAGAGAACCGCAGTGGCTCCGTGAGTAAGATGCAGGCTCGCTAGCCAGGTCTCCTGTTCATACCCAGTTCCCGGTAAATCATCAAATCAGCTGTTTTTGAATGATCTTTTGATATCAAGATGTGGAAAATGTTTGAAGGATCATTAATATGTAACTCATGCAACGAATCAAAGTCTAATTATCGAGAAAACGGCAGCATTTCATTCTAACAAATCCTGCTGATCAGTAGCCACTGGGAGAGGGGGCGGGGGCTGGTCCAAGGATCATTAATATGTAACTCATGCATCAAACTGATGTCCAATTGTCAAGAAATCTGTAGCATTTCATTCTAACAAATCCTGCCAATCAGTAGCCACTGGGGGGCGGGGCGGAGCTTAGGAACCAGTTTCACACTGATTAATGGCCGGCGAGTTTTACTAGTGATAAACGAAAGGTAAAGTTATATCTGGGTTAGAGATTGAAATTAAAAATCATTTCATTTATTTTCTGTGTTCATTGTCATTGATTGATGCGGAATAGTAGGATTTATTTTATCTATTTTGTTTATTTTTACAGGAACTTGATGAACTCGATGAAGATAATATTAAACTCCAAGAACAAAACAGTGCTCTTATTAAAGCCATGTCTACACTGAATACAGCTGTCTAAACTCTCAGCTATAATACCTTGCCAACTATGTTAAAGCCATGTCTACACTGAATACAGCTGTCTAATCTCTCCATACCGCGATCTCAGCTCTAATACCATGACAACCATGTTAAAGCCATGTCTACACTGAAAACAACTGTCTAAACTCTTCATACTGTGATCTCAGCTATAATACCATGACAACCAGTCAACACATGATTAACCCTGCTAGTTTTAAACTCTCAATACACTGATCACATGATGAACTCTCAATACACAATCTCCCAGGCCAGTGATCACATGATAAACTCTCAATACACAATCTCCCAGAGCAGTGATCACATGAGAAACTCTTATTAAACTCTCAAATACACAATCTCCCAGAGCAGTGATCACATGAGAAACTTTCAATACATAATCTCCCAGACCAGTGATCACATGATAAACTCTCAATACACAATCTCCCAGGCCAGTGATCACATGATAAACTTTGGGAACTCAATACACAATCTCCCAGACCAGTGATCACATAATAAACTCTGGGAACTCAAATTACAAAATACCTAGAATCTCAGACATGAGATCACAACCAAGGTTCCAATAAGACTACAATCTGTACTACAACTGGGAACTCAAATTACAAACTACATGATGTCTATCTAGGTCTGACTTTACTTCACCACCAAGGTGGGAATACGACAGGACGTCTATCTAGGTCTGACTTCAGTTGACCGCCAAGGTTCGAATACGACAAGACATCTATCTAGGTCTGACTCCAGTTAACTACCAAGGTTCGAATAATACACGATGTCTATCTAGGTCTGACTCCAGTTCACCACCAACGTTCGAATACGACATGACGTCTATCTAGGTCTGATTCCAGTTAACTACCAAGGTTCGAATAATACACGATGTCTATCTAGGTCTGACTCCTGTTCACTTCCAAGGTTCGAATACGACAGCAATCTGTAGCTATAGCTGGGAATTCTCAGTTTTGATTTTATGCCGTCTATTGAGCAGAATCTCAAGTTTGGTTCCATCTGAATAGTCGTAGAGCTTGCTGGCCTAGCAAGTTAAGTGTTGACTAGTTTTCGGAGGGACAGAAAGAAACCCTTGTTGGAATACAGTGACAAGTAAGATGTATGGTTTCATGGAAAGATACATTATCGAGAACTAATATAATGATCTCACGTTTAAATATAAGCCTTGATCTGATTGGTTGTAATTATATACATTGTATACGTATTGTTTTATGTAAAAGTCTTGTTCATAGGTTGTAATAGCGTTGATTATCCTTGTGATTGGTGGAACACAAAACTTAAAATGACTCTAGTAAAATCAATTATCTTTAATTATGTCAAGGCAACTTATACTGAGCATTGTTATTGTAATGGAGATGATTGAGGGACTGGTTGAAACCATCTACAATAGACTTGATCAATGAGACTTGGTTTGTTGTGAAGGTATCAGCAGTCACTCAAAGGATGAATCTCATTACCAGACGTAGAATCACGTCTGCTTACTATATTACGGCAAGATTTAAATATTTTTGAGAGAGAAAAAAAAAGCCTGTAAATGACATTAAGACCTGGTGGCGCCACCCTGAAATGTTTTAAACGATAAATATGATGGATATAAGGTTGTGTTGTGTATAGAATGAAAAATATAAATATTTATAAGTGAGGCCAAAAATAACAAATAATCTATTTCTCAGATACTGTCAACTTAATTGCACGTTATTGTATTTGCCACACCATCTCGAGGGGAGATTATCTTGTTTATTACAGCAGAGGGGGGTGTTGGATGGCCGAATGGTTAGCATGTGCGCGCTGTATCACACGGCCCGTCATGAGTCAACTGGTGTGGTTTCGAAACCAGTTGTACGTGACGAGGAGTAGGGTCGCCTGTCCAACCTCGTGGGTGTTCTCCGGGTCATCCGGTTTCCTCCCACTGCTAAAGACCCCTTCGCGCACGGAATTATTGAAATAAAATTAAAACATATGTTAGTCCCCGAAATGACCTAGTTTGTGTCGAGTGGACAGTAAACCCCATTTCTCCCTCTCACCCATATTTCATTGTGGAAGAGAATAAGGGGTTGACATGAATGGATGTGGAAGTCAGACAGGTACCCCCCACCCTTTGTGTGTGAGCATGGGGAGGGAAACCCGCAAATGGGCCGAAAAATGGGTCTAAAGTAGTTGAATGAAAAGCCAGCATTTTTAAAATATTTTAAGTTTTTCTGGATAAGGTCGCAGATACTTGTTAATAAAATTCTGGTGGTGTCCAGCCAGATAATAAATTCTCCCTTGGAAAGATGTGTTATTAAATGTTTAAAGATACATTATGCAAGAGCTAAATTGTTTTTAAAGACAATTGGCTTTTATTGATTTAATTAAAACATGGATAATCAAAACTGTGTTTAATATCGTAACTACGGTAACAATGACTATCGAGACTCTACTATTCTCCAAACAGTCTTAAAGATACATTATGGGAGATTAGATAAAGAGCTGACATTTCTCACTATAATAGTTAAAAACTAGATAATGTAAAGGCAATTTACTGAAAATTTCATTCACATTTATCCACTATGAACCGAGAACAAAGCGTTTGAAATTTTTCCACCTAGCTTCGATCATCATTACTAAAGTCAGTACGTTAAACAGCATAGTCCCGATTATCCATTTAATCGTTAAATCGTGAAGGAAAGTTATGCAGTAAATAGGCTCATAATCCACTAAAGATCGCAGGCTAGCAATGCCTTCTAGAGTTGATTATTGTCTGGATAGGTTAATTAATGTCTAATTAATAATTTTGATAAAATTTCAGGCCTAAAGAAAGACCTGCAATAGGCAGATTTAGCTCTTGCATAATGTTGCTCAGAATGAAGTAATTTGACTGATTTTTCAAGATATTTTCTTTTCATTATCTAGTTTTAACCTATTATCTCAAGAACTGTCAGTTCTTTTTCTAAATCTAACCTAACATATCTTTAATATAAAATATGAATATTTTTTTAAAGCGATTAAACATGTTGGTATTTTTGTTTGTTTGAAAGACGTGCTAATTCAACTTAATTTAAACACACATTTATTAAAAACCAACAAAATCAGTATGGTTTCTGAGAAACAGGTGTTTTTTTTTGTTTTTTGGCCTAGTACAAATACTGTAGATATATATATATAAAGCTTGAATATATAACTGTACATAAATTTGTTGATATATTTTAGCCTAGTCCTTTGTTGTATGAGACGTCAAGCCAATCTCTGGAGCCATTACATATTTTTTGTGACTCCCACGAGCTAAGACTAATGTACATTTATATAAAGGGAGAATTTCCACCTTCCTCAAAAAGTACAAAAAGTTTGTCTATGGCCCCAGAGAATGCTCACAATATCCTTGTTGTCAATAATGCTGTAAAACTGTAAATTAATTTCTTGGTTTATTTTGATAATGTATGTTTTTATTATCGTTATCCGCCACTTGTCACAACTTCTGGCTTTGTAGACATGTAATTACTAGATATCTGCTTTCCTTATAGTTTTATAGATTTAATTAATCTAGTTTTACCTGATTGGTCGAATTTTGAACTCAAAAACCCCCTTTTTATTTCCAATCAGGTGCTTTCTACTTATCTGCTGGATTGTAATTTCCTTTACAAGTGTTGGTTGAATCGTTTTCGTATTCTATTATATTTGAAAATTGTCTCGAAGATTGTTTCAATCTAATTAAAACACAGATCCTATTTCATTTTGTTTTTTATAGTTCAAAATTCCATTTTATTTGTCTGTACTACACTAGAATCTAGAAGAGTTGTTCTATAACCTGTGTTCTGGATGGCGTGAGGGATTAGCCAATGAAACAGTCTGTTGCGGCGACTTCTTGGCGTGAGCTGAACGGAACTGTGAGTAAACCACTAGAAACGTCAACGCTGATTGATTAATCAATGCCTGGCGTCGTAGAGTCAATCGCCGTTCATATGACCTCTGACGCGACCTTCCAGTACAACTGGTTAGATCTTCATGTAGCGTAGGCCATTGAAACGAAACGAAATATAGATCTGTATTTCAATCAGATTGAGATTGTTTCAAGTTTTATGATTCCCTTTTTATTCACGATTGTTCTATTCACATGAATGGCCATTTATATACAAATCACCATGGTTACAAGTACTTATTTTTTACTCAAAGATCCAATTGTTTGATGCAATATTCTAAACTCCCGCCATGCCTCCCCCCATAAAAACTAACATAATGTTTATAAATTATAATTAACCCAAATCTTGACCCCATTTTGTCTCTTACACATATTTTTGTAACTAAATACTTAAGGATGCATTTTATTCAAGAGCTAAATCTGCATATCGCAGATCTTTCGTTTGACCTCAAATGTTATATAAATCATTAATCAGACATTTATTGTCATGCCAAGGCTGTAATCAATGCTCTAGAATGTCGGATGGTTTTGATTTTCAACAGATTTAAATATGATTGTCAGTTAATGATTTTAGTAAATAATGGATAATCGAGACTTTATTTATTATTGTAACCACGGTCGCAATGAAAATCGAGATACACCGTAATCGACGATAACTCCACTCAGAATGAAGTAATTTGACTGAAATTTTCAACTTATTCCCTTTTCATTATCTTTTTTTTTAACTATTATAGCAAGAACTTCTTTAACCGCTTTGTAAATTTATGAACATATTTTTCAATATTTCTTATTCTGTACAAATTCTAACGCTAATTAAAATATCTTTGTTCTTAAGCTGAATATTAATCAAATGCATTGAACTGTCAATCAAATAAAATTATGTTTTATCCAATTGATTTTCTTAAAGGTTAACATAGTAGATTATGAGTTATTCCCCCTTCGTTAAAATAGGTTGTGAGTTATTCCCCCTTAGTTAAAATAGGTTGTGAGTTATTCCCCTTGTAGTGATAAAGCAGGAGCAAGGATTGTTAGGTTGTTGTAGTTATTGGTTGAGAATAGAACAGAGAAGTGAAAAAAAAAACAGTCTGCAAAAAATTTATATTTTGGGGAATCCTTTTTTCCTTAGACCAGTTTCTATTTTTAATGGGAAAATTTGTCAAACTAATAGAAATCGGGAAGCGATGGTGACTCAGCGATTGAAATGCTGGCTAGATGACCCGGAGGTCCAGGATTTGATCCCGATTTTGGCTGCGAAAGTTCCCTAAATTTTCCAGCTTGGTTAACCCTTGTCAGTGATGCCGGACCTAGCAAGGAACAGCATCTTATTGTTTCGAAGGGATGGAAAACCGTGGTCCCGTCTTCCTGGAAATCTTTACTGTCTTCTATCTAAGGAAAAGCGGGAGACTTTCCTTGGCAATTTCATTTTTTTGGCAGAATTGTGTATTTCAGAACTCTGTTGTATTCTGACTATTGATACAGATAGGCCTATTCTGATGGCTATTGATACAGATAGGCGTATGTTTATTAACTGGTTTATATTTGAAATGTGATACAAATTTTTATTATATTTAAATGTATATTGTTTATTAATTGTTTAGTTTGTGTCATATTTTAAAGCATGTTTTCCTTATCATTCCATTTAAAGATATTTTCCTTTGTAATAGTGATGTTGACCTGTTGAGTATGGTACTGGCACACCACAGCCCCGCTAACCAGAAGGTCGCAAGCTCAATCTTGGGGTTGGGTGGTCGATTGGGTAACACATGTGCATTGGATCATAAGGTCTGTCATTGAGTCAAGTGGCATGGTTTCGATTCCCTGCATGTATGTGACTAGAACTAGGGTTGTCTTCCTACCTCATGGGTTTTCTCCAGGTTCTCTGGTAATGAACCCCTACTGGCAAGCGAGTTACTGAAATACAGTTGAACCATATGTTAGTCCCCAAATGACCTAGTTTGTGTTGAGTGGACGTTAAACACCATTCCTCTATCCCTCTCGCATCCTGGGTTTCTCCTGGGTTGGATGAAAACATGAAGTGCGTCTCATTACTCGTTGGCACACACATGAGGAATCCTTGACAACAGGAATTCAATAAATAAAAAAAGTAGGCGGTAATGCCGCTTACGGCTCAATATTTCGCTCATAGTACAAAACATGATCTATTCCTGGCGTTGTGAACCCGATTGGTGAAAAAAAGTTGGACGATAGAACCCATTTTACTATCGTTACCAGTAACATGATACTCAGCAACAGTATGATAAGAAATGTTCTACATTCAATATGAAATGATTTTGACGGTAGGCCTGTGACAGATAACTCAAGGGAAGATATCTTTTAAGATTGTTTTATTTTTCAATGTAGGCCAATAAATTATTTGTAAGGAGATTAGACTGATAAGATATATATTAAGGGGTGGGAAAATAATCAAGTCTACTACAAGATGTATTATGTACGAGCTACGAGCTAAATCTGCCTATTGCATGGTCTTTCCTTTGGCCGTAAATGTTATATAAGTTATTAGACATTTATTAACATAACAAGTCTATAATATTCTCTCTAGATCATCGAATGGTCGCGATTTTCAGTGAAATGAAACACAATCGCCATTTATTGATTTAATTTCTAAATGGATAATCAAGACTTTGTTTATTATCATAACAATGATACTGGACGATCAAGACTATATTGCGAGAACTTCGATGAATAAGATAAATTATGAAATTTTCAATTTATTCATTTGTCAATATCTATTTTTGAACTATTATATCGAGAATGGCGGACTCTTTATCTAAATCTTACATAATACATATTTCAATATTGCTTGAAGAGATTTTTTTATTGTTGTTCAAAGGGAGGTAACTTTTAGAATTGATCATATAAAGCATAATAGAAAAATGTCCGTTCACTTTATAGTTTATTGTAATATTTATGAATTGTGAATGATTTACATGTTTTAAATAAGAAGATAGAGGTATTAATCTCATGAAGGTGTAAACAATACTATATTATATGTTTATTCTCTTGTTAATGCTTGATTTTACCCAATTCACCCACTGGATTTGGTATTTTGAGGACTTAATTTTATCAAATTCGGCCATTGGATTTTGTATTTTGAGGTCTTGATTTTACTGAATTCGGCCATTGGGTTTTGTATTTTGAGGTCTTGATTTTACTGAATTCGGCCATTGGGTTTGGTATTTTAAGCACTTGATTTTACTGAATTCGGCCATTGGATTTTGTATTTTGAGGTCTTGATTTTACTGAATTCGGCCATTGGGTTTGGTATTTTAAGCACTTGATTTTACTGAATTCGGCCATTGGATTTGGTATTTTGAGGTCTTGATTTTACTGAATTCGGCCATTGGGTTTGGTATTTTAAGCACTTGATTTTACTGAATTCGGCCATTGGGTTTGGTATTTTGAGGTCTTGATTTTACTGAATTCGGCCATTGGGTTTGGTATTTTAAGCACTTGATTTTACTGAATTCGGCCATTGGATTTGGTATTTTGAGGTCTTGATTTTGCCAAATTCGGCCATTGGATTTTGTATTTTAAGCTCTTGATTTTACCGAATTCGGCCATTGGATTTGGTATTTTAAGGACTTGATAGGGTCAATTAGCGATAAAGGGATTATTAAATATATGAATCAGTTGTAGTATGAAATGTGATCCAAACAGTGGCGTAGCAAGGGTTGTCCATGCACGCGACAAGGCAAGTATTGCGCCATCTATGTAACTTGTGGACTATTATCAAAGAAAGAATGTGTCACAGAACTGTTTATTATTCCTGGCATGTTGATCAAATGTGTAGGACTGAATTTATAGTTGATAGTTTATTTTATTTCTTGCCAAACATCCGAACTCCTCCACAATATGAATTGGTATTAGCCAGAGCAGTGGTTCTCAAACCTTTTTTGCTGACGGCACACCATGGAACACATGAAAAAATAGCTGCACACATGAAAAATATTTGAATTTTGCAAAATAAAAACATGGAAAGTCATAGACGACATACAACCGTAGACAGAGACTAGTCATGGACACATAGAATGACTCGAACTAAATAAAGAAAAACACAGCTATGAACTTACCAGAAAACATCAGTGAAAACTCAATTGGGATCAAGTGGTTTTTCACATTTTCTTAGTGTGCCATTCAAAATTTTGCGGCACAATTAGGAAAATCTGGTTGAGAATCACTGAGTCAGAGGTAGGCACGAAATGGATTGTGTCTGACAAAGCTATGACAGAATAATGTTGTGTGTTTCCTACATCAGTTTTATTGTGAAGGCTTTAGAAGTAGAGTCCTGTCTTCAATAGCCCAGTCGGTGCAGAAAAGTAGGACATTAATCCCCATTTCATATCTGAACTCGAATCTTGTGTTTTTAGTAGGTTATCTAATATTTATAAATGACTTTAGTTTTCATCTCAATTACATTTAAATCTTGCATGAGCTCTAGTCAGATCAATTAGACAATTTAATTCATTAATATTGTAAAGGGCAATTAATATTGTTCATGTTTAGAATTAATAAACAAATCATATGATCGAACATTAACTAGTTCTAAACAATATTTTTCTAGTTCAGAGGGAAATGAGTTTGAAGTTTCTGGATTCTGTATTTCTGTCTGGGGTCACAGTGGCTCTGTGAGTAGGATGCCGACTCGCTAACATGAAGGTCTTGTGTTCGAGCCCTGCGTTGATCAAGAAAGTTTATCTGGATTTTCCAGTGTGTTTCCCCCTTTCATTGATGTAGGCGGAGGGTCTGGCAAGGGGACAATTTCTAGTCATTCAGATGGGATGAAAAGCTGGGGTCCTGTGTACACATTGGCATGCAGTTGGAACCCAGTTGGAACCCAGTTGGAATTTGATATAAGAGTAGGCCGTAGCGCTGCTGTCTGGGCTAAATTTCCCTCATACCACTCTGCGTTGGAACAAAACAGTAGGACGTTGAACCTCATTTCATTTCTGCCTTGCCCATGTTAGCCAATAACCAAACCAAGATCTCAAAATGTACCAGAAATATAGAATCTCGAATCCTGAAATTCATTTTTCTTCGAACTAGAAAAATGTTAAATAGAACCAGGTAATTCTCGGTCTATGAAATCATAATCTTTTTGAAATCTGTAAAAAAAACGTTGTAAAAGGTGAAATACGAGAAATTTGTTCAAACGGCTCCATGATTGCATTTAAATGATTAAAATCAAATAGTCTTTTATAACTGGAAACTTTATTTTTTAACAGCAGGCTTTCCATTGGCTATGAGCTGAAAAAGATTAACTCTAAGCCAATCCAAAATCGGGAAAAGTTATTTTTAACAACAGGTTCTTTCATTGGCACTACGATTTTAGTTCTCGGCCAATCAAAAAAATTAGCCAAAAGTTTATTTTTAACAGCAGGTTTTTCATTGGCTAAAAGATCAAATTTGTACGAAGATTTCAACTGTCTGCCAATCAAAAGTCAAGAGTTAATTTATAACAGTTGTCTTTCACTTTATAATGTTTATTTATTCCTGATCACAATATGGTGGCATTACATCCCCTGATTTTATTTGTATGTAACTATCTTGTGCTAATTATTATATACATAAAGACGTTTTGTGTTTACAGAGTAATTATTAATTTTATTATTACCATGCTAGCTTTCACAAACAAACAATAACCATTTTAAATTATTATTGTATTTATGTCTAAAGATACGTTCTGTGAGACGTAAATCTAAATCTGTGTTTCGGATTGGCCGGTTGTACTTGACTAGGAGTAGGATCACCTGTCAAACGTTGTGGGTTTTCTTCGGGTGTTCCGGTTTTCTTCCACTGCTAAAGACCCCTACGTGCAAGCATATTACTGAAAAAAAATGAACCATTTTTAAACATAAAAAAACCAAGGTCCAGTGTACACAGTGACGCGCACGTTTGAGAACCCTTGACAGTTGAAATTCGATATAAGAGAAGCCCAAAGCCCTGCTGTCCGGGCAAAGTTTCCCTCAGAACACTGCATGGCCCGTCTTCATTTTCCCAGTCGGTGTTTCATTAAAACAGGATGAAAAGGAACACTCTAGTTCTCACATGCGAGTTAATAATGGAACCTAAAAACCTATTAAAAATGAAAATTGTGGTCTGAAATTTGGTTTGGAGACAGTTGTTAAAGAGTTGAATCGCTAAGAAACTCTAACTTAATTTTTGCCTGAAGTCAGTTCTTGGGTAGCGAAATATCTTGGGTAAATTTTAGTTTGTTTATTACATGTAAGTTGTACGTGACAAGGAGTGGGGTCGCCTGTCCAACCTGGTGGGTTTTCTCCGGGCCCTCCGGTTTCCTCCCACTGCTAAAGACCCTTACGCGTAAGCGAATTGTGGAAATAAAATTAAGCCATATTTTAGTCCCGAAATGGCCTAGTTTGTGTTGAGTGGACGTTAAACCCCATTTCTCTCCCTCTTATTACATATAGAGAATGATACAATCAATGTTGTGTTGTGACACGACCTTCTTCGTAACCCACTACATTAGCTTACCTTGAAACATCATCGATATCCTCAGTGACATCGTTCTGTTCTACGCCACAAATCCCCGGGTCCATTCAAAGGGGAGACAAAAAGTCAAATTATCCACCCTTGTGCTTATATTGATCGACCAATCGAGTGAGCAAAGAGAAGTAACTGGTATTTTATTGCAGTTAAGATTGGTTATCAGGATTTTCCGACGTGGTTCCCCTTCGTGGAGGATGGAGGTCCTGGCAAGGAATAACACATAGTTGTTTGGATGGGATGAAAAACCAAGAACCTGTGTACACTTTTATGTGCATATTAAAAAACCCTTAGCAGTTGGAAATCGAAATAAGAGTAGGTTAGAGTGCTGCTGTCCGGGCAAAATGTCCCTCATAGTACACTGTATGGCATATGCCAGTCAGAGCAGAACAGTAGGCCGTCAAACTCCATTTCATTTCATGCAATTTTGGCTAAAAAAATTAAATGAAATGGGATTTATCGTCCTACTCCAAACTAGTCTCAAATATCGAACCCTTGCCAAGCCTCTTGAGGTGTGTTAAGGCTCCAGGAGAGTTTGATATAAGACCGGTCTCAAACCAGTCTCAAATATCTGACACTTGCCAATCCTCTTGATAACTTTGAGGGGTGTCCGATGCTACCGGAGAGTTGGATATAAGGGCTGACTCAAACCAGTCTCATATATCTGACACTATCAGGAGTGTTACAGGTTCGATACCCGGCATCTCCAGTTAAATCTTTCCCCACCCCTCAATGCCTGTTCTATTTTCAGTCCTAAAGTTCTGGGGCCTGTTCCACGAAATTTTAACTAAGATAAAATCCAAATTTTAATAATTTGATTGGATAATATTAGATTGATTTTAGTGCTTAGCCAATCAAAATTGAGGTATCTACTAAAATTTGGATTTTATCTTTAGTTAAGATTTCGTGAATCAGGGCCCAGGTTATCTACTTAGCTATCGCTAAACTATCCCTGAAAAGAAAAGGGGATACAAGAAAACAGGGGATGAGATATAAGGGCTATCCCAGATGAGTTTGGTATAAACAGTAGATCTGTGTTAATAATAAAGAATGATTATATAATTATTGTACGTTACCATGTTGGATAATAAAAATGTTGATTGATGATACGGAAGATATAAAATACTGTGGGTAGTAAACTTCTCCTCAATAAAATGTTGAAATAAAATGGTCCTTGTTTTCATTTTTGTACTTTTTGTCAAAAGAAGAAAACACGAGGATTGTCCGGGGTCCAGACAAAATATCTTCTCTCTTACATTATATTTGTCTGTCTCCGCGGCGGACCCAGCACCCCCCCCCCTCCCCGCCTGCCCATATTAAACTTAGGCTGCCTAGCTACAGTTAGCTCCACTTGATGAGTACAGACACTAACCTAGTTGACCGACATTTTAAGACTTTAATAGACTATTTTAGAGGAAAACACTAAACCTCGAGGGACAAGTCAGTGGGGGAGGGAAGGGACTGAATTAAGAAAAAATCGTTGGTGTCGGTCCCCATAATATTTTAAGGTACATTTTGAGAGTAAACCAATCTAAATTAGAATCTCTTGGTCATCCAATGGATGTTTTGATCTTGTAGGCGGTACTGAGGTTCGAATTCCAGTGTGGATCAATAAGAACCACCAGAATTCCAGCGTGGATCATAAGGTATGTTGTCATTGAGTCAACTGGTGTGGTTTCAACTCCCCGGTTATACGTGACAAGGAGTAGGGTAGCCTGTCCAACCTCTTGTGTTTTCTCCCAGTGTTGAAGACCCCTACGCGCATGCGAATTATTGAAATAAAACTGAACCATATGTTAGTCCCGAAATGACTTAGTTTGTGTCGAGTAAACCCATCTCTCTCTCTCCCTCTCTCTCTCTCTCTCTCTCTCTCTCTCTCAGCACTTTAAAATCCAAAGTCACATCTTGTTCTTGTTCGATATAAGGTATTTACTTACATGGTAAAACATTGACGTCATTAAGAGAATTCACTCAAGTAGAAATTAAACCTTCTAAATAATTCAAACCAGTGATTCGCGTCTAATGAGAGCAGATCTTCTAACAGAGGGCGGTCGGCGATTAACAAAATTTATTGTGGTGTTTAGGCATAGTGTTATTTGTGACGACTGATCATTTGAAGTTCTCTAATAAATGACGCAACAGGGGTCGGAAAGACTCCCTTGAATGTGTCCAAGATATTGGGGATAAAAACAATTTGTTCTTGTAACTTGCTGTAATAATAGTCTACGTCGGAATTAATGTACAATCTTAACATAGATTTCTTCAAAACTGTTATTCAAATTCAATGAAACTTGATTTTTGTACCAATTAAGCTTATAGTGTTGGTTTATTCAAGTTTTACGTCAGCTTCCACTTGAGGTGATATTGCAGACAAGAAGGCCCAGTGGTCTATTGTAAGGCCTTCACGCATGTACCGGTATAAAGAATAATCATAAAGGTGATTGGAGTCCATTTGAATTCAAAAGTATAAAAAAAAGATGTTTGATATCACGTAACCTCTTCCGGTGTTTAAACAAGGATTTTTGAGAAGCGGTGATTCGAATCTAATGAATCTTAACAAACAGTTGGTGGTCTCCCATCTTCAATAGATGGCTTGAT
This sequence comes from Patella vulgata, assembly GCF_932274485.2. Taxonomy (NCBI): domain Eukaryota; kingdom Metazoa; phylum Mollusca; class Gastropoda; family Patellidae; genus Patella; species Patella vulgata. The sequence continues at coordinate 3,192,246 of NC_065880.2, forward strand.
CTCGCTTTAACTACGTACATAACTTATCAAGATGTTGTAAAACTCGCAGTCGTTACTTAAGGAACATGGTAGTCGCCTTAGATCTACCTAACATATATTGTATTGTATTTTCTTCCTATTTAACATACGCTGGTGGATTCGTTGACTATATATGGTCCTCGATTTGACGTTCAGCAGTGTAGTTAGCTGCCATGAGTTGTCAATATGCACCAATATGGATACCATCTCGCATCTTTAGTGATATCAACAAGTAGCTTTACTCTTCTGATATAATCGAAGTTTTCTTCCACCACCCAGTAAACTAAAACTGAGTTAAGTTACTCTATATTTCAATAAACTGGAGTTTTAGTTTTAATATAGCCGAAGTTTTCGACGATCACCCGGTAAACCAGACTTAAACTGAGTTAAGTTACTGTATATATATATATATTTTGAAAAACTGGAGTGATAGTGTTAAAGGCTCAATACCACTCTTGTTGTAACTGAATAATTTGTCCCAATCTTTATTCTGGTCAACAAATTGTACTATTTTAGAATATTTCAATTAATTGATGATACAAATTTCATCTTAACACACCTTATTTAAAAATTTTGAAAAATTCAACATAATGGTTTGAAACGTCTAACGTAAACCTTTTCAAATGAAACTTCGATTTAAAAATATTTTCGAACCCTCTGGACAAATAAAATAGGATGTAATGGATAATTTACACAACAGGTAGGACACTTAAACATCTAGTACTTAGATAGAGATATTATTTATTTTCTGGAGCTTTCAAGCCAGCAAGAGTGTTATTGTCCCTTTAATATAGCGGATGTTTTCGACAATCGCCAGGTGCGCCATAAGAAAACTGTATATTTTAACAAACTGTTAGTTTTGATATAGCGGACGTTTTCAACCTTCGCTGTAAGCTACAAGAAAACTGTGTTACGTTATGGTAATGGGTCAGGCGTCACAATCGTGGCTAGAGTTATGGTAATGGGTCACGCGTCACAATCGTCGCTAGAGTTGAATGAATGGGAGTGGTAGGATTTATTTTGGATTTCAGCATCGGTTGTTCAATATCCAGACATACACGTCGAGTTGTGGGATTAAGACAAGGACCATGTGGAAATTCGTCACCACTTAAACGGCGACCTGTCTTGCTGTACAAACAACAGAGCAATAGCAGAAACAACTGGACAAGAGCTGAAACAACTGAGCAAGGGTTGAAACAACTGGACAGGGGTTGAAACAACTGGACAGGGGTTGAAACAACTGGGAAAGAGCTGAGACCACTGGGCAAGACCAGAAACTACAGGGTGCGCTTCGAAACAATGGACAGACCAGTGGACGACATAACAGGAACTGCCACATAACCGGGACTGCCAAGTCCACTGTCATCTGTTTTACCATGTACGACATTCCATTTGGATTAACTTTGAAACTTTAAATTTCAGAAGACACAATCAAAATGGTAAATATTGTTCTTTCTCCAAATTTTTACCGGCGACATTCTTTCCTGCGTCACTTTTTACCGTGAATCCTTTTCTCCACTAACATCGTAACATTTCCAGAAATTCATATAATTTAGTTGGTATTGCACAGGAGTTACCTTATTCCTGTGTGCTGTGAGGGAAATTGTGTCTGGGCAGGGGCCGTTTCCACCCACTCCTCGTCGAATTCCAATTGCCATGGGTACTTTCACGTACACAAACGTGTATAGTTTTTTGGACCATCCGAACGACTAAACCCTAGTCAGTCAGTGTGCAATGAGGGAAATTGTGTCTGGGCAGGGGACATTTCCTCCAGCTCTTTGCCGAATTCCAATTGCCAAGGCTTCTTTCACGTGTATACGTTTTTTGACCATCCGAACGACTAAACGTTATTCATTACCTGGGCCTACGTCCTGTACTACTAACATGGTAGTAACGGAAAATAATATGAAAAGGAAATGAGGTTTAACGTCCTACCTTTCTGCACCAACCAGGATAATAAAATGACATACCTGTTTATTTACACCTGTTGTGGGGGATCACGTGGCTAAGTGGGTAAGACGCTGGCTCGCTAGCCTGGAGGTCGGGTGTTCGATCCCTGCATTGGCCGAGAAAGTTCATCCAGATTTTCCGGTGTGGTTCCCCCTTGTCAGTGATGCAGGACGGGGGGCCTGACAAGGACAGCTGTCTAGTCGTTCGGATGGAACGAAAAACCGAGGTCCCGTGTACACATTGGCGTGCACGTAAAAGATCCCTTGACAGTTGGAATTCGATATAAGAGTAGGCCGTAGTGCCGCTGTCCGGACAAAATTTCCCTTATAGCACACTGTATGGCGTATGCCCGTATTCATTAGCCCAGTCGGAGCAAAACAGTAGGACGTTAAACCTCATTTCATTTCATTTCATTTCACACCTGTTTTGTTCTATCTTGAAGATATGACTTTATCCATGACAGTGCAGTACCACTATTGTATCACAACCCAGTCATTCTTCACACGGAGGACTATCAACTTCGAGAAACGATCTCTGTCCTGAATGGCCGCCATATCCAACAATGAGTATACTATTTCGTATACAGTTCTACTCCGTTTCACATCTGTCATACACACAAAGACTAAATAAACAATTTCTATTTTATTAAATGGAAACGAAATAAACACTTCTCAAAATTTGCGAAATATTTTATGTGGTTTCGACTACAATCGTCGATTTAAGAATTAAAATGTCGGTCAACTAGCTTAATGTCTGTTTTCAAGCGGAGCTAGTTATAGACAGACAACGTAAGTTTAGTATAATTACCCAATAGAAATCTATTTCTCCAGTCGACAACAAGACGTAATGTCACTAAATTCTACTTATTTTAATAATGGATTTATGTAACATATGAATATTTAATTACCTCCCTTGTCCGTAATAAACCAATACAACTCAAATCAATCACAGCAAATTGATATTTGAATATTAATTGATTAGTAATCGATATCGGTATCCAACAAACAAAGTAAAATATGATGTAAATATATGCGCGAATTCTTAACTCATTTCCGTTTTGTTTTTTTAAACGAGAGCGGATTTGGAAAATATTCAGAAAATGGTCGGGAATGGCGGTGGGGGGGGGGCGGGGGTATACTCGGAAACTTTACAAATAAAACTCATATTATATAACAGATCTTTAGGCCACGAGGAAGCATTGACGAATTTGTTTGATGTTTTAAAGAAGTTTATTTTCACCGAACATAAAACTGTTCATATTTTTTAATAATATGGCCCTTTATTTAAAGTATACCTGACCCTCCTTTGTTAAATATAGGTCCGCCCAGAATTACGAAGCAACAACACACTAGTAGTTGAAGTATTAACTATCGTTGAGATTCTTTCTTCTGTATACGACTCTTCTGACACAAACTGTTTTTTTTATTTTCTAGGCAAGCCGAGGATTTCTATTCGTCAAATGTGGAGACAAAAAGATATAATGGAAAAGGGCAGACTTGAAAAACGTTTAAAATCCTACGAAAGGGAGGTAATGAGGTATGCCCACATCATAGACCGCGAGAAAAGGGCCATCATCCGGGATTTCGAAGCCGTGAGACGAACATCTGGAAATAGTGATCTGGCAATTCCACCGAATGGACAACGAGACAATATTTATGCCGAATCTTCGTATTCGAAATCGGGATTCAGACTCAGTGAGAAAAGACTTATGGAGTGGAAACTGTCGGAAAAAGAACTCGAAAGATTTTTAAAAAGGACGCAAGTCGGAAAAAATATGTTTCCGCGTGATACGAGTTACGACAACAGACGACCAAAAACAAGCATGGGTCGTAACAGCAAGACTAATAACGGATTTATTAATGGTAGAAGGCCAAAAACTGGTGTTCTGACTTTGACAGGTCAATATCCAGAAATTCAAAGTCAAGCTAAAATATTCAGACTCTATCTTAATAATGACGGAATTGAGTCGAAGTTAGAGTACCAGAATAAAGACGAAAAAACGCTCCGATTGGATAAAAGTCATTTTATTAAGATTCCCGCAAATGGCTACATAAAAGAGGAAGCTTGTGATGATTTGAATGATGAAGTGGTTGCTACCACGGAAGAACAGCCAGTTTCAGATGATGATAAGGTTGAAAGGTCGCTCAGTAGACGTAGCATGAAGTCGGCATGCTGCCCAGGACGACGGAGCAGGTGCCGAAGTCGCGTGGACTTAGTTCAAGAGTCAAAAGAAGTCAATTTCCCACGATCGAGAAGACTTTCCAGGTCATCAAACAGTCCAAAAACTAAAGGAGACAGAGCAGCGAGTATCACCAGAATTTATAGCTCTCCATCCAGGCGATCGTCCTTAGACTCGCCAAGAACTCCGCCAAAACGGAGAAACGGTTCGATATCAAGAAAGTGCTCTCAGTCTATGGACGCTAGGAGATCATCTTCATCGCTAAAACGAGTCGACTCCTTTTCACGGAGATCATCTACGACTCGCAACCCAATTAGCAACAGCGACGAAAATCTCAGCAACAAAGCTGCGTCCAAGCAAAACGATCTGGGCAATAAGCAAGACTTTACGGAAAACAAAGATAGTTTAAGCAACCAAAATCCGGAATCTGAAAATCTACAGGAATGTGGTGAATCACAAAGTTTGCTAAAAAGTTCGGAATTAAGTTCTTTTGGTGAAATGGGTCAGTTTAATTCATCTAATGCTGCTGACTTGGAGAACAGCGACCAACGTGCTGAAAACCCCCAAAAGCCAAGAAGGGTGTTGGGGAATAACAATATTCGATCGAAAAGATCCGAGAGTATTCAGACAAGGAAGCGACTAGGGAGGAATCCACAATCCATTCGGAGCAAAACAAATACTCCGAGCGGTAATTCACGGCGCGGATACGTAGAAAGTGTTATCAACTCTAATAAAAACGGAACAATTATGGAATCGCCACGCACCTCGAGTCGTTATTCACCTCCTGCTATTGGTATTTACCAGGGGAAGTCGGGGGATCCGGGCAGTAGCCATCAACCAATAACTTCAGAGGAACCTGTTTTCTTTTCTGATAGTGAAGAGCCCCAGCTTGACTTGTCATACCCGGATACAAATGTTTCCAGGAGAAGTAGTAAAAGACACGTTATTAGAAAGGCGCGTTTTAATTTACATAATAAAGCTAGAAAGGGTGGGTTAATTGGTTCAAAATCTAACGAACCGAGAATAATTCCTTCCGTGAAGAGGGGGGAAGGGCGAGGTTCAGCGGGTGGAAGTATAAAACCATCACAACATAATTCAAGAAATTTCGATTCTAATGATCGGAACAGCAAACCTTCGATTCCATCCACTTCTGTGACCATGATGAACGCGTCAACATCATCAACTGGTTGTGTCATTAGACGATCAACGTCATCGTCTGCTGCAAGTTCCCATCCCAGACCACCTATATCATCTGCTGCCTCGGGGTCGACAGTAGCATCAACTACTGATGTTTCTAGACCACACACGTCATCGACGATTGGCACCAGGAGGTCGCCAGCTTCGACTACTCCCATTGCAAAAAGACCGTCAACATCGTCCAATTCAGATACCACGAGACCACCAACGTCATCAGATCATAATACCATGAGACCTTCAACGTCACCAAATCGTAATACCACGAGACCTTCAACGTCATCGGATCTTAATGCCACTAGACCGCCAACGTCAACGAGACATAATTCCACAAGACCGTCAACGTCATCGGATCTTAATGCCACAAGAACGTCGACGTCATCGAGACATAATACCACAAGACCGTCAACGTCCGCGATTCGAGATTTCGTTGTTGATCAATTGGCGTCGCTAGGCGATGGAAATATAAGACCACTCACCTCTTCTCCCAGTGACCAAAGTAGACCAACAACATCCTCTACACGTCAAAGAAAATGGAACTCTGATGTTTGTATTGATTATCCGCCGGCGATTCACGCTAAAAATAACATCAATTCCGTTTTTAAAGTTGCCATGGTTTTCTCGAAATCCGCGAGAAAAACACGACTAAACAAATTAGTGGATGAATTTAGTCCTGATTTACGTCAGATGGTTCGAGAAGAAAGACTAACTGAATTAAAATCACGATCATCTCAGCTCTCGAATCTGGCTAGTCAGTTTAACATCGAGTAAAAAACATTAGGGCGGGGTAGGCACTCGGCAAACCTCAACAGATTCCAGTACCCTACATCTAATCTCGGCTGTATAACAAAGTCCGCCATTAGAACTACTTTCAAGTTCCCGGATTACAATGGCGTTGTCCATGACGACCAATGACGTCATTGATGACGAAGTATTTGAAGAATGTTTTATCTTACAAAATTTTCAAAGTTTGAAGCTGTTTTTCTTTCAAGTTTATCCGATTTTCGTTAGACAAGGACAAATTTGCACTGAAAATTCTACACACTCTTCGAACGACGCAATTTTGAGAACTTCTTTCTAAACGCGGGCAAGTTTCCCTTATAAGTAAACCGGTGCCGCATCGCAAATGTATAGGCGTAGGTACATATCACTTACTGTCACACAGCCGAGGCTAGATGTAGGATACCGGAATCTGCCGAGGTTTGCCGAGTGGCGGGGTAGGGTGCTGATGGACACAGTGGTGTGCACAAAGGGTAGGAGGGGTACTGGTGGACACAGTACGTGGTGGGGGTATTTGGTGGCTGGTGTGTTAATGGGAACAGCAGCGGACACAGTGGTATACCGCGAGAGACTCAGAGGTGATGACAGGTCCGCGGATCCATTATTTCGGGATAGGTGAGCGGGGGGTTTTGGAACAAAAAGTGAAATTGAAATTATCGCTATTAAGATCACTGTTCAAGCTGTTCTACTTTTGACTAAAAAAATTATTTTTTTTTATTTGTTTTCTTTTTTTTTATTAAAATATTTAGAATATCCTTCTTTCTCACATTTCTGTGTACTATGGAGCCTATACTTGAGTCGTGAAAGCATAGTTGTCAGCAAACCTCTGCATACCACTGAGTGGACACCTGCAGTTGTCAGCAAACCCCTGCATACCACTGAGTGGACACCTGCAGTTGGAGACATCTCAGTATAAAGATTTGTAACAAGGACGGGAAATCTTCCTTTGTTCTTGTTGTTAAATAAGAAGATTGTTTCCCTCTAGTAGATTAGCAATTAAATGGAGTTTCACGTCCTACTGTTCTGCTCCGACTGGGTTAATAGGGGACATTTTGCCAGCGCAGCGGCACTATGGTCTACTCTTATGTCTAATTCCAACTGCCAATGGATCTTTTAAGTGCATGCTAATTTAAACACGGAACCTCGGGCTTTCGTCCCATCCGAACGACTAAACAGCTGTCCTTGTCAGGCCCTCCGTCCTGCACCACTGACAAGGGAAACCACGTCTGAAAATCCCGATTACCTTTCTCGGCCAATGCAGGAATCGAACACGCGACCTCCAGACAGCGTCTTACCCACCAAGCCACCGTGGGTATTGTGAGAGAGAGAGAGAGAGAGAGAGATATGGGGTTTAACGTCCACTCGACACAAATAGCTCATCTCGGGACTAACACTTTATTTCAATAATTCGCTTGCGTGTAGGGGTCTTTAGCAGTGGGAGGAAACCGGAGAACCCGGAGAAAACCCACGAGGGTGGACAGGCGATCCTACTCACGTAAAACCGAGAAATCGAAAACACGCCAGTTGACTCAATGACAGACCTTATGATACATCGCGCACATGCTAACCATTCGACCCCCCCACACACACACACTAAACAGAGAGAGAGAGAGAGAGAGAGAGAGAAATGGGGTTTAACGTCCACTCGACACAAACTAGGTCATTTCGGGACTAACAGATGGTTTAATGTTATTTCAATAATTCGCTTGCGCGTAGGGGTCTTTAGCAGTGGGAGGTCCCGGAGAAAACCCAAGGGATTGGACAGGCGACCCTACTCCTTGTCACGTACTACCGGGGATACGAAACCACGCCAGTTGACTCAATGACAGGTCTTATGATACAGCACGCACGTGCTAACTATTGGGCCACCCCCCCCCCCACACACACACTAAATAGGAAATACTTTTACCTACATATACATGTAGTTGAAACACCTTTATTTAATTTTTAATGCTTAAAAAAATGACAATGCGCAGGCATAAGTGGTTTTCTATCCGTCACCCCCGTAGCCAGCCAGGGGCAAGGGGACACCCCCCCCCCCCTCGAAAAAAGATAATTGCCAGTCATAGTTCTAAAATACCTACTTTTTGTAATAGACAGCAGTCAGGGATCATCGTGGGGTATTGATTTGGGGACGTGGCACCTTGCACCCAGTATCATATTATTGACATCTATCTGCCATTATATTTTGTACTGACTTGCTCAATGGCCTACAGTCATGTGGGCCCCTGTCTTGTCAATAAGTTCATTGTTTTTAGTTCGCTAGAGAACGATTTTCTGGCTGGAAAAGGCGTTTGCGGCGGTCCACATTTCAAAATTGAATTGTCCAGGAGAGGACCCCGGTACCCCCCTCCATTCGTCCGAGGGAAAGAATCCCCCTCTCCCCACCCCCGCCCCCTAAAATGTTCGCTGCCCCTGCTATCCGATATTAACAACTAGGTAACACTTTCCGTGTGAGTCCCACTGGCGCTATCCTGAGAAACGAGAGTGAGAGAAATGGGGTTTAACGTCCACTCGACACGGACTAATTCATTTCGAGACTAACATATGGTTCAATTTATTTCAACAATTCGCTTGCGCATAGGGGTCTTTGGCAGTGGGAGGAAGCCTGATGGACCCAGAGAAAAACCACAAGGTTGGACAGGCGACCCTATACTCCTTGTCACGTTCCAGCAGGAAATTGAAACCATTCCACCTGACTCAATGACAGACCTTGTGATTTCACGCGCACGCGTTATACCACTAGACACCACCCCCCAGCCCCACCCCGAGAAACGAGGACGGGTCATGAAAGTTTCAATAGAGGGTTTACACATAGATAGATAGAGTCTGTTCCCCAATCCTAATTCAGTTTCGTGTCCGTATTCGAAACAATGTCATATCTTAAACACATCCGCATATCTCGGCGGCGTTTTTTTTTTTTTTTTTTTTTTTACCTACGATAACCTGTAATACCAATAAGAGGGTTTGAAGTTGCTTTGTGTGTCAGATTCCAATGAATATTAGTTGCATTCTAGTTTACAGGGGGCGTTAATTATGTCAGTTTAGAAAAATAGGGTAGGCCCTAGTATATTCTAGAATGTTTCTCTCCTGTTAAAATAGCGGGCCTCGGAACATCCATAATAACGACATAATCGATACCAAATAGAAGTTGCACAATTAAATTTTGTGTATATACTGGACTGGAATGACGTGGGTAGTAGTTAATTAAGGAGACAGAGACGTCGTGAAATCAAATATAGTTACCTGTCTGGTGCCTAACTCAGCTGACGCGTATTGATGAGAAGAGTTATCTCCCGTTATAGTGTTTTGTTGTTTTCATGTCGAATATTATTAGCCAGGTCGTTTTAATATTTACAATATGATTTGATTAGTGGCCGACAACGTGTGTCAGAATGGCAGAGGAAAATAGAAACGCCAAACACTCTATACACTGGTTCAGGAAAGGATTAAGACTTCACGATAATCCGGCTCTTGTGGAAGCAATTCGTGAAGCGGAGACTTTTCGATGTGTTTATATTTTGGACCCGTGGTTTGCTGGTTGTTCTCAGGTTGGAGTGAATAAGTGGAGGTAAGTCTGACATATGACCGTCAATTTAAACATTTCAGCACCCGTCCGTAATAATCCGAGTGCTCTGAATATGTAGCTTTATACCGATGTGTCTAGTTTTTGGGCGAGGCAGCGAAGAAATGATTAGATATGGCGACTTAATAATGATTTGTGACGTCATGTCAGATTCATGTTGGCTGACATTGACATTAAATAATACGGCTGATCTTATATATTATAATAATCCCGAGTTGAACTTGACCCATTTTTCATTTTTTGCTGTCTTGTCAGCTCCTGATAAATTCATTATCATACTACTTATTATATATTATATATTATGTATAATTAATGTAAAGTCACAGTCGATATTATGGCGTGTCTGTGACATTTATTTATATACGAGAGAGAGAGAGAGAGAAATATGGGATTTAACGTCCGCTTGACACAAACTAGGTCATTTCGGGACTAACATATGTGACTATTTCATGCATGCTGACAGGAAAGGGGACAATGGCATTGGGAGGATCTTGAAGGATCCAGAGAGAACCCATGAGTTTGGTCAGGTGACCTTATTATAGGCCTATTTGTCACTTACATTCCAGCCATATGGGATCGAAAACAGTTAGCCGAAAAAAGGTAGCCGGCCCACTTCACTTGACCCAATTTTAAAATGTCAGACATTATGATGCAATTAAGTGCAGTGGTATCACACTTAATTTTCAGGGAGAGGGGTTTTACATAGGCTAAGCCTGTTCCCCAATCCCATTCAGACAACCTGAATAAAATATTGTTTAAAAAGAAAAAACCAAAAAACTAATTTTCAAACAATAGGTACTGTAGGCCTATGATAATTATTAAAGCAAATCTATATTTTATTTGTATAATTAAGTTGAAGTAATTAAGTTAATTAATTTTCTTCATTTTCTGTACAGCATGATACAACAAATATGTCTGACATTAAATTTCAACCATGTTATTACAGAAGCATATTTGGGTCAAATGATTAAATAATTTGAAAAATTCTCAATATGTGCTAAGTAGGATAGATGAAGTGCTAATTAATGATAGTCTATAATGTGCTGTTTCCATGACTAAGCATGCTCAAAGCGCAGATATTAGGTGAGAATATGTCGTAGTTAGGACATAGTAACTCCTAATTAGGACAGGGAGCCACGATGGCTAAGTGGGTAAGACGCTGGTTGCTCGCCTGGAGGTCGGGTATCCGATCCCCGCATTTGCCGGGAAAGTTCATCGGGGTTTTCCCTTGTCAGTGGTGCAGGACGGAGGGCCTGACAAGGACAGTTGTCAAGTCGTTCGGATGGGACAAAAATCCAAGGTGAGATGTATACCTTGCCATGCACGTAAAAGATCCCATGGCAGATGGAATTCGATATAAGAGTAGGCCAGGCAAAATTTCCCTCATAGCACACTGTATGGCGTATGCCCGTTTTCATTAGCCCAGTTGGAGCAGAACAGTAGGAGGTTAAACACCATTTTAATTTCAATTTCCTAATTAGGACTTACTATCTCCCAATAATTATACTATCTTAATGTTAGGACCAAATCGATAGTCACGCAAAGCATGGAAATACGTCCACAGAGGAGTGCTAATCAGGAGAGGAGCTACATGTATATTTGAGCAGCAATATCTGAAAAGAAAACGTTGATCTGACAATTTGATGTAGTTGCTGCACAGACTTAGAAAAAACGTTAAAAGAGTAGTGCCTATCGTATTCGGAAAGGGGGATAACCCCGGACTAGAATGTCACGGAATGCTGAATATCGATATGATTTATCCTCACATCAATGCTTCACACACATTTGAAAAATATCGGTTATAACCTGTATCTTCTCGAGGAGGTGTAACATTACAAGGGAAGGGTTGCGAATCGCTGAATACTGATACAGTTTGTCCTCTCAAAACCCTGCATCAAGCACAAAACATAATGAAATCCACTAAATATCACAGGCTAGCAAAGGCATCGGGAATTGATTATGATATGGATAAGTAGATATTTATTAAACTTACATTATGTGAGAGCTAAATCAGCCTATTGCAGGTCTTTCTTTAGACCTGAAAGTGAAATGTTATATAAACTATCAATTATACATTTAAAAATGTCTAATTGATAGTTTAACTAACATTTGAGGCCTGAAGAAAGACCTGCAGATTTAGTTGTTACATAATGTATGTTTAATAAATATTTGTACAATAAAGATAAGTATTAGGATTTTTCTTTTCAGATTTTTATTAGAGAGCCTGGAAGATCTGGATCAAAATCTTAGAAAACTTAATTCTTGTTTGTTTGTTGTTCTTGGACAACCAGCCGGAGTTTTCCCATCGTTATTTAAGGTATGTACATAAAATGAGAGAGAGAGAGAGAAATGGGGTTTAACGTCCACCCGACACAAACTAGGTCATTTCGGGCCTAACATATGGTTTAATTTTTATTTCAATAATTCACTTGCCCGTAGGGGTCTTTAGAAGTGGGAGGAAACTGGAGGACCCGGAGAAAACCCACGAGGTTGGACAGGCGACCCTACTCCTTGTCACGTACAACCGGGGATTCGAATCCACGCCATTTGACTCAATAATTGTCCTTATGATACAGCGTGCACATGCTAACCATTCGGCCATCCAACCCCCCTGTACATGAAATGAAATGAAATGAAATGGGGTTTAAATCCTACTGTTCTGCTCCTAAACTGGGCTAATGAAGACGGCATATGCCATACAGTGTGCTATGAGGGAAATTTTGCACGGGCAGCGGCACTATCACCTACTCTTATATCGAATTCCAACTGCCAAGGGATCTTTTACGTGCATTCCAATGTATACACGGGACCTCGATTTTTCGTCTCATCCGAAGGATCAGACAGCTGTCCTTGTCAGGCCCTCCGTCCTGCATCACTGACAAAGGGGGAACCACGCCAGAAAATCTGGATGAACTTTCTCGGCCAATGCAGGGATCGAACACCCGACCTCCAGACTAGCGAGCCAGCGCCTTACCCACTTAGCCACGTGATCCAATCCCCCCCCGTACATAAAATGTTTCTTAAAAGACACTATTCTGGCCGATTTGTTAGTGCGTGCACATTGTATGGTAAGGTCTGTCATTGAGGCAACTGGCATTGTTTGGTAATCGCCGGTTGTACGGGAAAAGGAGTAGGGTCGCCTGTCCAACCTCGTGGGTTTTCTCCGGGTTCTCGGGTTTCCTCACACTGCTAAAGACCCCTATGTGTCAAATTATTGAAATAAAATCAAACCGTATGTTAGTCCAAAAATGGCCTAATTTGTGTTGAGTGGACGGTAAACCCATTTCTCTTTCTCTCTCTCTCTTAAAAGATGCTATTCCAACTGTTGCTACAGGGAGCCATGGTGGCTCAGTGAGTCAGAGTAAGGCCTCGACTCCCTAGATGGCAGATCTTGGAGAGAGAGAGAGAGAGAAAGATTATCCACTAGAGAGAGAGAGAGAGAGAGAGAGAGAGAGATTAACGTCCACTAGAGAGAGAGAGAGAGAGAGATTAACTCCACTAGTCCACTCTACACAAACTAGGTCATTTCGGGAATCACATTTGGTTTAATTTTATTTAAATAATTAGCTTGCGCATAGAGGTCTTTAGCAGTGGGAGGAAACCGGAGGACCCGGAGAAAACCCACGAGGTTGGAGGCAGATCTTGGGTTCAATCCCTGTGATTTGCCGAGGAAGTTCCTCGGGATGTTCCAGCTGGGTCAGTGATGCAGGACTAAGGGGCCAGCAAGGAATAGCATCTAGTTATTCTGAGGGGACTAAGAAACGAGGCCCTGTAAACACTTTGGCGTGCACCTAAGGGAACCCCTAACGATGATTTCTGCATAGAGTTGGCAGAAACCCTATGACAAAGAGTTGGATTTAATCTAAATATTAAGGCTATCTGCAGTTTTTGTCATGGTCACAAGATGTAAACAGGGCTAGCCCTAATACTAACCCTACAACGTATTAGACGACAAGGTGTGGGTTGTTGTGTTGTCAAGTTGTGTAACGCTTTTACATGACATGATCATGGGCGTGGATTTAGGCGGGGACGGGGGGACAGGTCCCCCCCTTAGAATCGAAAGGGTTGGGACGAATAGGTCTCTGTCCCCCCCCCCCCATGATTTTGATCGCCAGGACAGATTTTCAGGTTTATATCGACATGAATGACCAGTTCTGAAGGCTGTCCAACCACTGAATTGGGTCTCGTCACAGTAATTCATCTTCACGATATCTTCCTCCTTAATTGTAGGTAGTCAATTTTACCATATCGTCATCATATTACCCCTAGTTACAGCTTTCATCGAAATAACACTGGTAAACTGTTCGTAATTATTATTTTGGTTTGGTAATGAAAGGTTCCAGGGTTCGTCCGCCCCCCCCAAAAGTTATGACAAATCCACGCCCTTGGACATGATCATATGCATAACATTGTAGGGCTTCTGCTGGTACTTCCAGTTTCCTACCATTTTAAGGGGGGTTTGGTGGCCAAATGGTTTAATGCTTGCACGTTAAATCATAATGTCTGTCATTGGATCAAGTGGTGTGTTTTCGATGCCCCAGTTGAACGTAACAATGAGTAGGGTACTAGGGTTGCCAGTCCAACCTCGTGTTTTTTTTTCGTGTAAGCGAATTATTGAAATACAATTAAACCTTATTTTAGCCCCGAAATGACCCAGTTAGTGCAGAGTGTACGTTACACACCATTTCTCTTTCACTGTCTGCCATTTGAAATATTACGTAAAGTGTTTCGGGGAAAGGAAAACCCCTTTTTCCACCCATTATTTTAATTTTGAAAATTTCTTTTTAAACAGAACTGGAATATTACAACTTTAACATTTGAAGAAGATCCGGAGCCATTTGGTAAAGAGAGAGATGCTGTCATCACGGCCATGGCCAGAGAAGCCAAGGTCGAGGTCATCAAGAAAACTTCACATACTTTATACGATCTAGAGGAGTAAGTGACCTTTAACCTTTGACCTTTGGCTTTTTCAAGAGTCACTCTATAATGTTCAACTGATGCAATCTAATTAAAATTTCATCTTTTTTTCATTTCCATTGAAAATTTTTGTTTTTAGCCTACACTACATGAACTCAATTTTCTGTTAAATTGATGTTTAGCACTGCCGTGGTTTTAATTTCCTGGTTGTACGTGACAAGGAGTAGTGTCACCTGTCCAACCTCGTGCATTTCGTCCCATTGCCAAAGACCCCTACGCCCAAGCGAATTATTGAAATAAAATTGAACCATATGTTAGTCCCAAAATAACCTAGTTTGTGTCGATTGGACATTAAACCCCCATCTCTCTCTCTCTCTCTCTCTCTCTCTCTCTCTCACTCTCTCTCTCGCTCTATCTCTCTCTCTCTCACTCTCTCTCTCTCTCTCTCTCTCTCTCTCTCTCACACACTCTCTCTCTCTCTCACTCTCTCTCCCTCTCTCTCTCTCTCTCTTGCTCTCTCTCTCGCTCTCTCACTCTCTCTCTCACTCTCTCTCTCTTGCTCTCTCTCTCTCTCTCTCTCTCAGGGATCTTTTACGTGCATTCCAATTTGTACTCAGGACTTAACGTTGTCGTCCCTTGCCAACAACACCGCTGACAAGGGAGAACCACACTGGAATATCCTGATGAACTTTCTCAGCCTACGCAGGGATCGAACACAGGACCTCCCGGTTAGGGAGCCAACGACTTACCCATCGAGGCACCGTGGGTCCCTAAAAATCCCTAAAGATGTTATTAGATTTTATGGCAGGGTAAGTGAACAAAACAAATATTGTTATAGAGAAATGAAACAACATGTATTGTTTAATTTCAATTAGAATGCAACTGATGATTTTTTTATGGATCCAGATTATCTGATCCCCGTTTCACAAAACATTCTCAAAACTCAAGTTAAGAATTTACTCAAAACTCAAGTTAAGAATTTACTCAAAACTCAAGTTAAGAATTTACTCAAAACTCAAGTTAAGAATTTACTCAAAGGACAAGTTAAGGATTTCTCAAAATTGTTTGCCTTTTTTTTAAACTAAAATATAGCCCTTTATAAAACTCGTGTTGTTTTAATGTAACAATACATCAATAAGAAACTATGTGCAATGTTTTATGTTTCTGGATCAAAGATATTTCTCATAAACAGTGATTGAAAGTTGATTTATTCTTAACTTGATTCTGAGAATGCTTTGTGAAACCGAGGACGGAACCTATACCATAAAACATTTAATGTAGGAATATTTGTATTTAAAAAAAAAAAAAAAAAAAAAAATCATCTAACTAGAATGTTAAATTTAGTCTAATTGACAAAAGTTTTTATTTCACCCAAATCAAAATGGTTGTCCTCCTTTTTAAAATGTGCAAGAATCCTGGATTATCAGATATTTTATTTTTATCATTTACTTTTTTGCAGTATCCTGAATAGAAATGAAGGCAAACCACCCATGACTTTTAAAAGATTTCAGTCAATTTTAAGGGAACTTGACCCTCCAAATAAACCATTGGACACAATCACGGAAAAACTCGTATCTAAATCAAAAACGCCGATATCAAATGACCATGATGAAAAATACGGCGTGCCTAATCTAGAATTACTAGGTAAGACTGAGACTCGAGACAGGTAAAAAAAAACTATAAGAGACATATTAGCAGGGGTTTGGGGACGGGAGCAACTCCCTTTGGATGAACTTAGCTTGGACGCTACCATACAAAAGGCATTGTGTCTTTAACCAAAGGAAACGGAATCGAATAGGCCTCCTAATCGATGTCGCGTCTCCTACCAATGCTAGACTAAGCCTTTTATTTGGCTCCTCTGGCAAGTTTCACGGGAAACACATCCCTCCGATGTCTCCCAAGGTGGAAGCGGATGTTAAGCGCTAAGCAACGAACGAAAATGTTCGGGGTTTAAAATCCTCTTCCATCCAGGGTATTATCGCAGATATATATCTTTCGTTGTTAAGGTTTAATGTTAACTTATGTATATATATCGACAAAGGGATTATTACATGTTTTAGGATTCTTTTGGTTTGTTAATTTGACCAGGTTAAGATTATTACATGTTTGATTGGGTGGTAGCCTATACAATTTGATTGGGTGACAACCTATACAATTGGATTGGGTGATAATTTGTACAATTTGATTGGATGACTGTACAATGTGATTGGATGATTGTACAATTTGATTGGATCATGTACAATTTGATTGGATCATGTACAATTTGATTGGATCATTGTACAATTTGATTGGATGATAGTCTGTGCATTCAGATTGGATGATAATCTGTACAATTTGATTGGATGATAGCATATGCAGTTGCATCGGGTGGTAGCATATGCAATTTCATTTGGCGGTAGCATATGCAATTTCATTGGATGATAGTCTGAGCATTTGGATTGGATGATAGTCTGTACAATTTCATTGGGTGGTAGCATATGTAATTTGATTGGATGATAAGCTGTACAATTTGATTGGATAATAAGCTGTACAATTTGATTGGATAATAAGCTGTACAATTTGATTGGATAATAAGCTGTACAATTTGATTGGATGATAAGCTGTACAATTTGATTGGATAATAAGCTGTACAATTTGATTGGATGATAATGTACACAATACAATGTGTTACTGAGCATGCTATTGATTGGATGATATGTTGTGGGTTGGGTGTTCTCCATCTTTAATGGAAGACTTGATCTTGCTTTATCGCTGTACATCTTATTGATCAACGCTTTCACTTAATGCTGTTCATATTTTGTCACTAATTGACTAATAACATGGGTCCGTCTGTCCGTCACACTTTTTTAGACGCAATAACTCTCCTTCTAATTGAGCTAGAATGTTCAAACTTGGTGTAGATGTTTATTAGGTGAATGCCTTGACTAAGTTTGATGGTGAGGATTTTCAGCGTAGGCTAAGGAGCGATAACCAATTAACATGACAACTCTGCTTTTAATTGAGGTAGAATGTTTCAAGTTGATGTAGATGTTTATTAGGTGAATGTTTTGACGTGAGTTTTATGATCAACATTTCCCACTAAAGCTAAACAGAGCTAAGCAATTTCATTGATTGATGCTTTGGGACAAGATAACTTTGATTCTAACTGATGGAGAGGGATGAAACTAAGTTCATACCAGGTACTTCAACACCTTCACTGAGTTCGACCCTGAACATTTTATGCTTAGAATAAGTATAGATAATCAGTTTGATCGCTTGATACTTTCGAAAAAGATAAATGTGCAATTAATTAATGTGTCATCTTTTTATTTGGGAATTTCGGCGATCCACATCAGCCTCACTGTTGGCTTGTTTAAATTGGTCTAGGACCCAGCTCTAAACCTCTCAGATTCCTTGATAAAAAATATTGTGAATACAAAGTCTCGTGCTTTCCTGGGTAAAGGCCTATATGATGGTGTTTTAGTGGTGTTCCTCAGATTGGGTAAATGCCTATATGATGGTGTTTTAGTGGTGTACCCCAGGTTGGGTAAAGGCCTATATGATGGTGTTTTAGTGGTGTACCCCAGATTGGGTAAAGGCCTATATGATGATGTTTTAGGGGTGTATCCCAGATTGGGTAAAGGCCTATATGATGGTGTTTTAGAGGTGTTCCTCAGATTGGGTAAAGGCCTATATGATGATGTTTTAGAGGTGTTCCTCAGATTGGGTAAAGGCCTATATGGTGATGTTTTAGAGGTGTTTGTCAGATTGGGTAAAGGCCTATATGATGATGTTTTTAGGGGTGTACCCCGGATTGGGTAAAGGCCTATATGATGATGTTTTTAGGGGTGTACCCCGGAATGGCTAATGGCCTATATGATGGTGATTTTAGGGTCTTATGATGATTGGGTAACAATCGTCATTGTGTTATTTTAGTTTTGGTTTCCTTAAGTGTTATTTTTACATTCTCATATTAATATGATAAATAGATGTACATTTCGTCCAAGTCTATCAGTCACCTTCTTTCATCCAGACTTCATTTTAAACATGAAGCTGTTTGAATAGCAACAATTTCAGATAATTACTTCTAGATTTGATGCCCTTACAGTTGGTGCAGATACAGAGGGGGGGGGGGGGTATCCCTTACCCCATTCTATTGGCAAATTTTTATTATGCACCCACGTTTTCATAACTACGTATATTGTCTTCACCCCTGTCCGTTCTGAAGTCGGCTGTTTACATTATGATTGTGGACTATCAAAAGGTCACAATTTTTATCAGTTTTTGACAAAACTTGAAATATAAGTTTATATCCCAAAGATTTCGGTTCCTTTCGATATTGCCATGTATCAGACTGTAACTTCCTGGATTATGGTCCCTTATTTTATCGGATTTTAAAAAAACATTCATATGTTACTGGACAAAATGGCCGCTCTCCTTTACGCAAATAATGTAAAAGTATATATTACCAAGTTATGGAACCTCTTGAGATCACAATTTTAATCTGATTTTGATGAAACCTAGAATGTATGTTTATATCCCAAAGATCTCGGTTCTGTTTGATATTGACGTATGTCATGTACCGTAACATCCAGGATTATGGCCCCTTATTGTACGAAAATTTAATCTTCTTCTCTATCTATCTCTTGCAAAATGTGGTAGGATCATGCATGGCGACCACTTACATTAACTGTCTTAACTACAATAGAAATACCTTTCAGGATAAACAAGGTTTGCAATTTTATCATTTTAACGATTTATTTGTCAACTCTGTATAAACTTAGCGGGTGTGGATGGCCGAATGGTTAGCATTGTATCATAAGATCTGTCATTGAGTCGAATTGGCGTGATTTTGACAAGAAGTAGGGTTGCCTGTCCAATTTCATGGGTTTTCTCTGGGTCCTCCCACTGCTAAAGACCCCTACGCAGAAGCGAATTATTGAAATAAAATTGAACCATATGTTAGTCCTGAAATGGCCTTGTTTGTGTCAAGTATATGTTAAACCCCATTTCTCTCTCTCTCTCTGTATAAACTTGCAATATTGCTATTCTTCATTAATGAAATGGGGTTTAAGGTCCCACTGTTCTGCACCGACTGGGCTAATGAAGACGGGAATACATCATATAGCAACGCTACAGCCTACTCTTATCTTGAATTCCAACTGTCAAGGGATCTTTTATGTGCACGCCAATGTGTACACGGGACCTCGGTTTTTCATCCCATCCAAACGACTAGACAGCTGTCCTTGTCAGACCCTTCGTCTTGCACCTCTGAAAGTGGAAAACGTCGGAAAATCACAATGAACATTCTTGGACAACACCAGGATTGAACACGTGACCTCCTGGTTAGCGACCCAGCATCTTACCCACTTAGCTACCGTGGCTCTGTCTTTCAGACATAAGGGAGTTTGGTCGATGAGATCTTTAAAGTTACAATTTCATATTTTCTAAGAAAGTCAAAACATAATTATTTCTATGTCTTTTGCTCAATAGGTTATCAACTCACTATTATACGATCATAGGTGTCATTCTCACACTTAAAACTGGAAATGATAACACAATTACCTCCCAATTACCTCCCTTGTTTTCTATTCTCCACCATGGTTACCTTCAAACGTTTGAATTTGAAGATGAAAATGATATTTTGCCAATTTCTCAACTGGCAGTAGTGAATTATAGGATTAATAGGATTATTCTTTAACAAGGTAGGACTGTTTATAGATACCATCTATTTTAAGGCTTTATTTTGATAAATTTTAAAAATATAACTTAAAAATATGAAATTGTAACTTTAACATGTGTGCTTTAGATCTGTCTCTGAGACAAATGGCGTGTGTTCAATCCCAAGCAATTACTTCAGGTCCTCTAGTTCCCCCCCCCCACCCACTGCTAAAGAACCCTTCATGCATGAGAAGTATTGAAATATAATTGTCGCAGAATGAGCAAGTTTGTTATACTGACAATATTGATATCAAATAAATATGGTAGAATGTTGACACTACCAAGATCGCAAAGCGCAAACCTGCTGTGGGTTTATAGCATGTTGCCTGGCAACCTATTTTTTAATGTTGTATTGATAATGTAGCTTGGAGAATTATGATATTATACCGGAGAGAAGAATAGTGAAACAATATCTAAAACCTCTCCAAGTCTTACATAATCTTACAGTTGTTATAAAAATGGAGATTTATTTTTTATTATTTAAGGGTTTAATTGTGAAAATTTGAGTAAAACAAGTTTTAAGGGAGGAGAAACGGAAGCATTAAAACGACTTCATCGACATTTGGAGAGGAAGGTATGTAGTTTATTAACACTGTAACTCAAGTACCATTTAATCTTGTGTATTTAGCACTAATTTCTTTCACATTCGTGATTTGTAAAAATCATTTAAAATCACCCTAAATCATCTTATTTATACTTGTGTCTAGTTTAAAACCGACTGATTAATTTTGATAATGAGTGTCCAATTTCCAAGTATTTAATTTCCTGACCAATGTTTAAAATTGAATCATTATACATCATTAATCAATTGGGTTGTTGATCAAGAAATTAAACGCTTGTAAATTGGACACTATTATCAAAATTGAATGGTCAGCTTTAAACTGGACACAAGTACAAATTAAATGATTTTGGGTGGTTTTAAATGATTTTTACGAATCTTTAAACAAAGATTTGATATTGAATGAATGTGAAGGAAATTAGAACAATCTGTATAAATAGAATTAAACTAAATCATCCATCACACTTCGTTGCTGCGCTCCACCCCATCATATGTAATCTCAAATTAACCACCATGACCCTGTGAATGTTTTAGGCCCAGAAGAATTAGGCCTTGACCCCAGGTGAAGTACACTTCGTCGCCACACTCTACCCCTACATTAGTGGTGTTCTGAATGGTGTGAGGAATTAGCCAATGAAACGGTCTGTTGCAGCGAGTTCTTGGCAGGTGATGCACGGAACTGGCGGTATCCTACTAGAAAGATCAACGCTGATTGGTTAATCAAATGTCTGATGTCATTGGGTCAAAAGCTGCTTGTATGACCTCTGATGCGACTTCCCGCTACAACTGGTCAGATGTTCATGTAGTGTAGGCCATTGAAAGTATAAAAACGAAACGAAATGGAGATCTGTATCTTAATCAGATTGCTGCAGCCATAAAATATTTTTTTTTAAACTTTCATTAATAAGGTTCCCATGTAACCTATTTCTTACCATATTTGAATGTATTTTCAGGCGTGGGTAGCAAGTTTTGAGAGACCAAAGATGTGTCCGCAATCGTTGATGCCAAGTCAAACAACAATTAGTCCATATTTACGATTTGGTTGTTTATCAGCACGATTGTTTTACTGGCAGCTTCAAGAACTTTTCAAAAGGGTAAATTGATTTTTTTTTTTTCAGGCTCCATCCTTATGTTCCAGTCCGCGGAGTCCAGAGCATATCTCATAAAGCTTTAAAGATATCTATATTGTATACCTATACTTTTCATAACCTGCGATGATGGGGTGAGGTTTATTCGGAACAATGGACTTCTTGATTGAGAACATGAGAAACGATTTGTTCACACATCAACCTGTTGGCTTCTTTCAATTGGCTGTTGTACGTGACAAGGAGAAGGGTTGCCTGTTCAACGTCGCGGGTTTTCTCCGGGTCCTCTGGTTTCCTTCCACTGCTAAAGGACCCTACATGCAAGCGAATTATTGAAATAAAATTAAACCATGTTAGTCCTGAAATGACCTAGTTTGTGTCGAGTGGACGTTAAACCCCACTTCTCTCTCTCTCTCTCTGTTTCATTTGGTCTCAGATTCCTTGCTTGGATGATTACATTCCATTACCCCAGCCCTGCCTTTCCAACTGAAATGTCTACCTGTGATACCGGGGTCGCAAAGTTCAAGGTTCCCTGAATGTTAAATTTGCTGCGACTTTTCCACTTCAGCCTCCACTTTTCCACTAAGTTTTTGCTCTTCTTAGGTTTTCCGTGACTTTTTCAGCTAACAGAAAATTTTCAACGGCTGTAAATGTATATATTCCTTTATGTATTTGTGTCACGACCTCTGATTGGACAACATTATTGTTCACATGTCTGTGGTAAAGGGAGGTAATGTACCTAAAAATTCGAGAATTTCACAGTTTGTGTTTACGTCTTCTTTGTTTTCCTGTTGAAAAGAACTCTCTCGTGTGTATATATGAGATTAATTTAAATCATATTATTGGCGTGCACATAATCTTGACAGTTGGAATTTAAAATGAAAGTAAATCTTAGCAAAATGAAAGTAGTTCTCAGCACTACTGTCTGGGCCTTGGGCAAAATGAAAGTAGGAATTAGCACTGCTGTCTAGGCATAATTTCCCTCATAGTAAACTGTATGGTGTTTGCCTGTCTTCATTAGATCAGTTGGTGCAGAACAGTAGGACGTTAAATCGTATTTAATTAACTCAGTTGGTGGCAAATATTAGAACGTTAAACCCCATTTCCTTCAAAAAATGTATGATCACCAGAAATCTTAAACAGTCATTTGAATTGATTCCAACAATATTCACATAATGGTAGGTGTTGAAATTTTTTTTTAAAATCCAATTTCGTCTGGGAGACTGTCTAATGTTAATATTTTGTTTTATTTTCTTAGAGCAACTAATGTTGAAAATGTTGTTGTGTTTATTTGCTTGTCATTTAGTCTAGTAGCTTGGTTTTTGATTCCCTGCTTGTACGTGACAAGGAGTAAGGTCACCTGTTCAACCTCGTGGGATATCTCCAGGTCCTCTGGTTCCCCTTCCACCTTTAAAGACTCCTACGCTTAAAGGGATTGTTGAAATAAAATTGAACCATTTGTTAGTCCTGAAATGACCTAGTTCGTGTCCAGTGGAGGTTAATCTCTCTCTCTCTCTCTCTCTCTCTCTCTTTCTCTCCCTGTGTCAAAGAAGATGGATTGATATTGTTGTCCAAAAAATGTACAATCAACATCGGTGACTTGAAGATACGAGCGTAATTTATCTGTTTTTGTTTTGTAGGTAAAACGAGGAGTAGAACCTCCTATAGCCATGCACGGTCAGTTATTGTGGCGAGAATTCTTCTACACAGCAGCGACAAATAATCCTAAGTTTGACCAGATGAATGGTAATCCAATGTGTATACAAATACCGTGGGATAAAAATCCAAAAGCTGTAGCTAAATGGGCTGAGGTAATTTGTAAAATAAATCACATCAGAATGCTCATTTTCTCTTTCAGTACCACGGCAGATTACCAAAATTTAATGAGAGAAAAGTAATGGAGGGCTTTTTGAAATCCTATCATGTGCATGACGCCTTACTGAAAATAGGTCGGGGGAGAAATTTTTCTGGAATGAATCACAAGAAAATGATAATTAACCCTTAAGCACCGCAGGTGATTTCAAAAATTAAATTTCATCAGGTGGTGTGGGTTGGCTGAGCGTCTTACCCACTTAGCCACGTGGCTCCCTTGCAAGGAGGGGGGTTGGATGGCCGAATGGTTAGCATGTGCCTGCTGTATCATAAGGCCTGTCATTGAGTCAACTGGCGTTGTTTCGAATCCACGGTTGTACGTGACAAGGAGTAGGGTCGTCTGTCCAGCCTCGTGGGTTTTCTCCGGGTCCTCTATTTTCCTCCCACTGCTAAAGACCCCTACGCGCAAGCGAATTATTGAAATAAAATTAAAAACCATGTTAGTCCCGAAATGACCAAGTTTGTGTCGAGTGGACGTTAAACCCCATTTCTTTCTCACTCTCTCTCCCTTGCAAGGAACGGTATCTAATCATTCGGATTTCAGTTTGAATTTGAGAGAAAGACTAGGCAGAAACAATGCCGTAGTGCCGCTTTCCGCTCAAAATTTTCTTCATAGCACACTGCATGGTGTATGCTTGTCTTTGAGCCAAGTGTCACAGTTTTGATTCCTTGCTCGACTTGATAAGGACTAAAATGAAATGAAATGAAATGGAGTTTAACGTCCTACTGTTCTGCTCCTAACCTGGGCTAATGAAGACGGGCATACGCCATACAGTGTGCTATGAGGGAAATTTTGCCCGGGCAGCGGCACTACGGCCTACTCTTAATCATTTTCCAACTGACAAGGGATCTTTTACGTGCACGCCAATGTGTACACAGGACCTCGTTTTTTCGTCCTATCCGAACGACTAGACAGCTGTCCTTGTCAGGCCCTCCATCCTGCATCACTGACAAGGGGGAGCCATGCCGGAAAATCGGAATAAACTTTCTTGGCCAATGCAGGGATCGAACACCCGACCTCCAGGCCAGCGAGCTAGCATCTTACCCACTTAGCTACCGTAACCCCCTTGACAAGGACTAGGGTCGCGCCTTCGGTTTCCTCCCACTGCTAAGGACCCCTACACACAAGCAAATTAATGAAATAAAAGTGAATCATATGTTAGTCCCAAAATAACCTAGCTGGTGTCGAGCTGAAATAATTTCTAATTATATGTTTTTATAAATGTATTTAGGGTTTAACTGGTTTTCCCTGGATTGACGCCATTATGGTTCAATTGAAGAAAGAGGGCTGGATCCATCATCTAGCAAGGCATGCAGTTGCTTGTTTTCTAACACGGGGAGATCTGTGGCTCTCCTGGGAAGAAGGAATGAAGGTAGGGATCAATAGGATGTCAATATAAGACGTGTTTATGTATAAGATAAGGGTCAACGTGACCCCCTTCGATGTTATGTAATATAATAGAGAGCTACTGTTATATCATATGGTAAAACATATATTATGGTGATATAAACTAACCGTATACACCGTATGCATGTTACTAACACAGAAGAACTATTAAACTGATAATAATAATAATAAAGATAATGATAATAATAAAAATAAAGATAATAATAATAATAATGATGATTATAATAATAATAACTATTAAACTGAGGTAATAATAATAATAAAGAATAATAATAATAATAATAATAATAATGATGATAAAGATAATAATAATAATAATAATAATAATAATAAAGATAATAATAAAGATAATAATAATAATAATAATAATAAAGATAATAATAATGATGATTATAATAATAATAACTATTAAACTGAGGTAATAATAATAATAAAGAATAATAATAATAATAATAATAATGATGATAAAGATAATAATAATAATAATAATAATAATAAAGATAATAATAATAAAGATAATAATAATAATAATAATAATAATAAAGATAATAATAATAATAATCAAGATAATAATAATAAAGATAATAATAATAATAATGATAATAATAATAAAGATAATAATAATAATAATGATAATAATAATAAAGATAATAATAATAATAATAATAAAGATAACAATAAAGATAATAATAATAATGACTAGAACTGCGAAGCAGTAATGACGGGTTTCACCGGTGCCACGTTACCCGTGAACTTATGTCACTTCCGGTACCAATGAAACCGTTAAACAGGTTTCCACATAAGCATTCCACACATGAAATAAAATGGACACAGAAACAACCAAATCCAGCAATCAATTCATTTGCTACATGTCAGTGATCCTGTCAAAATTACATTACTTCCGGTGATAATGAAAATGTTAAATTGGTTTATGAAATCAGAACGTACTAAACTAAGGCATACATGTACATGATGACTGACGGGTATCAACACCATCAGATAATAACTTTAAGATACCAGACCATAGCCTACAAATGGTTCTGAAGGTTTTTATAAATCTTTCCAACAAATATGGTAAATATCAGCCATTTAAATTGGAGGAAAGAAAAACAAACACAATTTGCAAGAGATGGATAGAGAAGAAAGTTAAACAAGAAAGTTTTTTCATACAATAATATAATTCAGGAAGTAACAATCTGATATGAGCTAATTACCACAGGAACCAACATCTTTTGGTAATCAATTCATTTTATACATTTAGTGATCCTGACGAAATTACATTATATGCAGTGATAATGATAAAGATAAATTAGTTTTTTAAAATCAGAAATGGCAAAGACCCAAAACCTTGAAAAGTGACTTGTAGAAAATCGTCTATTTCTCTACAACCGTACAAGTAAGAAACCATTTTGCGGTATCTGTATGATCATATGTGTTCAATATATTTGTTGAGCGGAATCAAAAATCATAATTGTAAAAACATTACAAATCAGACTCATTTGACCAAAATATCTGTTTTGAAGGCTACAAATACAGTTTTTGCCAAATTGACGTTACTTCCGGTGATAATGAAAATCTGAAATTACTTGTATGAAATCATAATTGGTAAAAGGTATCAAACAGTGAAAATTTTATGAAAATCGAATAATAATTGACAGTTGTATGGTCCAAAAACCTTGAAAAGTGACCTGTTCAAAATCGTCTATTTCTTCGCAACTGACCAAGTTAGAAAGGAATTTGTGATATCTATATAATCGTATGGGTTCATTCTATTAGTTGATTGGAATCAAATATCAAAATTTTAAACGAATAACAAATACAACTCATTTGAATAAATTATTTGTTTCGAAGGCTATAAATACGTTTTTTGCCCAAATTACGTAATTTCCGGTGATATTGGTAATGTTGAATTGGTTTGACCTAGTTAAAATTGACATTACGCACCAAATGGTGTAACTTTTATGAAAATCCAGTAATGATTGACTCTTTTACAGGCAAACTAGCGTAAAAAGTAACTCATGCAAAATTGCCCATTTCTCGGCAACTGCTCATATTACAAACTATTTTTCACATACATTCTCTTCGTATGGGTTATTTCTACAAGTTTATGAACGTATCAAAGAAATGTTTTAATATATGAAGGCGCTGGATGGATTGTAAATAGCTTATTTTTACCCCTTTTTTTACCTTTTAATCGAAATGGCCCGAAAACGAAATCGAAATTAAAAAAACTGAGTCCGAGATTTTGTGCACCTTAACAGTGCGCATCTTTTGGATAATATCAGATTTGTAAAAAATAATATTTGCTTTCAAAAAGTGGTACCGAACTGTCAATATTGTAGTTTTTGCTAAATTTACGCGTCTTCCGGTTCCGACAGGAAACTTTACCGGTAACAAAAAAAATGACATTTTGAACCACGGAACATATGAACTAGGTTTTATACAAATCGAACAATAAATAATTAATGTAGGACTGAAAAACTGAATTAGCCAATGGCGGCCAAGGAAAATTACGGAAACAAAAAATGTTGACATTTTTGTTCAAATCAGATGACTCTTTAACCTTGGTTAAAATGTCATATAAAAATATTAATAAATAAAAAAGTTTTTTGTAAAAATTTAAATTTTCAAAATTTGGCGCCTAATATCTTCCAAGATTTGTCGAAAATCAAAAATCAAAAGTAACATAGCTATGTCCCCTGTTTCTGGCTATGTCAAAATGCATCATATGCTAAAATCCAATGATTATTGTTAATATTACGGCAATATTTCAAAAAACGACATTTTCGGTGATTTCGGACATTTCGCAATGTCGCAGAATGCCGGGAATAGCTTTAATCTCTAAGTCACACCCACTTTCCCAGTAAAACTGAAGACATTGTATCGATCCGACAAGAAGTTGCTGAGATATAAGCAAATTGGAAAAAAAAAAAATAATAATAATAAGAAGAATAATAATAAGAATAATTTTAACAAAAACAATAGTGTTTCACACAAGCTACGCAGTGTGAAACCCTAATAAAGATAATAATAATGACAATAATAATTCCCAATTTATATAGCACAAGAGCACTATATGGTATTTTCTATTGCACTTTTCAAGTTTTATAAAATTCATTCACTACTGACAAGAATATGTCTAGTATTTAAAAGAAAGATGACAAATATAGTCTAATATTAATATCAATGGTGATAACTGTTTACAAACAAATGATTCTAGATAAGTACCCCCCCCCACACACACACACCCACACACACACACACACACACTATAATGTCATAAAATTTCTCTCTTAATGGGCCATACATGTATCTATTTTATTTTTTTTTAAATTAATCCTAATTCGTCGTTTAAAATAATGTATGGATTATGGGATTTATTTCGGGAAGGGGCACAACTGACGGCAAAATTTACTTAATAATCAACCACATACGCATGGGCAATGGAACTTTTCTTCATCAAATATTGACAACAGATCCAGACCCTCTGTATGTTGAAGACAAGGAGGTTTTGGGTGTGATCGAAACAACCTTATTTCTACCTGGGCTTAACTGGGTGTGATCAAAACTACCTATTTCTACCTGGGCGTAAAGAGGATCAGTTAAGATGCATGTCATAATTTGAACACGATTAATATTCGATACTTATCATCATGTTTTACTGCACGTTTTAGAAAATTATACGCATGCAATATACAAAAATTTCCAGGATGTTTTAGAAAGAGGATCAGTTAAGATGCATGTCATAATTTGAACACGATTGATATTCGATACTTATCATCATGTTTTACTGAACGTTTTAGAAAATTATACGCATGCAATATACAAAAATTTCCAGGATGTTTTAGAAAATTATACGCATCCAATATACAAAACGTTTCCAGGATTTTTTAGAAAATTATATGCATTTCCAGGAATGTGTTCAAATGATAAAGTTTATGATTAAATCTTTCAGATGTTCTTGTTAGAACTGAGCACATAAAAATGTCATATTTAGATATGTTATTGTTGGAAGACAATAATTTATTTTAACTAAATTTACATTCATCTAAAGATCAATGTGAAGGACGAATGCCACCAATAGTCTGAAGATTGGGAGCATCATCCAAGAGTTTATTCAGACGAGGAATGATGTCATTAATTTGGGCGTCTCTTTTAGTTTCAATAACTACATTTGGTCTGAGTTCTACGCTCAAAGATTTTGAGCTAATATTTTGCAAAACAGAATTTCCTATTACAGGTGTTTTTGCTGTACTTGTCATCAACGGCAAGTTCCTTTCACAAAATTCTTTTGTTTTTTTGTTTTGTTTTTTTCTGTCTTGGGCTAGATGTGCATGGACGAACAGGAACATAGCCACAACTTAATCTAGTGTTGCAGCTCTATCAGTAATCCTAGCCCCTGGCTGTAGTAGCAAGTTAATTTGTAACTGCATCTGGTGCCACAGCTTTATTTGTAGTCACAACTTTATCTATTGTAGCAGCTCTAGCAACAGCTCTGTCGGTAGATGCATCTCTACCTGTAACTGCATCTCTAGCTGGTGTTGCAGCTCTAGCAACAGCTCTGTCAGTAGTTGCAACTCTACCTGTAACAGCAGCTCTGTCAGTAGTTGCATCTCTACCTGTAACAGCAGCTCTGTCAGTAGATGCATCTCTACCTGTAACAGCATCTCTAGCTGGTGTGGCAGCTCTAGCAACAGCGCTGTCAGTAGTTGCAACTCTACCTGTAACAGCATCTTTAGCTGGTGTGGCAGCTCTAGCAACAGCTCTGTCAGTAGTTGCAACTCTACCTGTAACAGCAGCTCTGTCAGTAGTTGCATCTCTACCTGTAACAGCAGCTCTATATGGTCTTGCAGTCACAGATTTATATGTAGCCGTTGTGCTCTTATTACTAACAACTCTAGTTGCAGCTCTGTCTTTATTTGTAAAGCTATCTGTTGTCAAAATTTATCTGTAATTGCTGCTCTATAATTACTCGCAGCTCGATCTGTACGTATTCGTAGTTCTTATACGCCCACATTTTCATGTGGACGTATATTGTCGTCGCCCCTGTCCGTCCGGACGTCCGAATGTCCGTCCGCCCGTCCATCCACAATTTTTTTGTGGACACTCTACAGGTCACAATTCTTATCCGATTTTGATGAAACTTGAAATATAGGTTTATCTCCAAAGGATCTTTCGATATTGGCATGTATCGGATCGAAACTTCGTGGATTATGGCCCCTGTTTGTACGAAAAATCACGTTTTTAGCTTGTGGACACTATAGAGGTCTCAAATAGCGTAAAAATATGGTATATCAAGGTTGTGAACCCTATAGAGGTCACAATTTTTATCCGATTTTGTTGAAACTTGAAATGTAAGTTTATAACCCAAAGATCTCGGTTCCTTTCAATATTCGCTCATATCGCACCATAACTTCCTGAATTATGGCCCCTGATTGTACGAAAAATCGCATTTTTAGCTTGTGGACCCTATAGAGGTCATAATTTTTATCCGATTAAAAAAAACATATTATTATATCACCGTTACACCTTAAGGATGGCTGAGTTTGAATTTCGTGTAAATCGGCCCAAAATTGACAGACAAAATGGCCGCTGTTCGTTCTCAAATAGCGTAAAAATATAGTATATCAAGGTTGTGGACCCTAGGTCACAATTTTTATCCGATTTTGTTGAAACTTGAAATGTAAGTTTATAACACAAAGATCTCGGTTCCTTTCGATATTTGCGCATATCAAATTGTAATTTCCTGAATTATGGCCCTTGATTGTAGGAAAAATCACTTTCTTTTTAGCTTGTTCTCTATCCATCTCTCGAAAATGTGGGCATATCCTGCCTGGCAGCCGCTGGTTTCTGTAGTTATCGTCATATCCATAGTGTCAAAGCAGCTCTGGTTGAAATCATACTTAATGTCTGATGTTTAAATTTTCAATTTCATTTTAGAGGTGTCCAAACTTTTTCTCAACTGATTCTTTTATATTAAATTTCACATTCTTATTGTGTTGTTATTAATTTGTTGAAGAGATTAGCTTAGTTATTTTATTCATTTGAAATCTTTTCTCTCGTAGCGCACTGCATGGTGTATGGCTGTCTTGCATATAGGACTTTAAATCCCATTTCATTTAAAAAGCACATCAAATGACCAAACAAATTTTTCTCTACTGGTAGTCCGTGTTTAATATATGCACTTTTAATGACAAGTACACACCAATCTGATTAAAATTAAATCACCCATCTTCACTCCCAAGTTGCAAATATAGACCTCTGTGAAAACAACTTTGCCAATTATCGAAAACACTCTTAATCCACTTAGACGCAAGTGACGTCACAGTGACCGCATGCATATTTGGAATGTTTATTTTTTAATTACCTATATTTTAATTACCTGTTTTTTAATTACCTATATACAGCTATTTTTAATTACCTATTAACTTCTGACTGATTTCTTGGTTTCTTTGGTAATTTAAGATCCAATTTAGAATTTATTTTATTACAACATAACAAAGACAGTTGCTGTGTCCTTTTGATTAGAATAAATTGGAGTAAGCCAACGACAAACCAGTACAATATTTGTCTTTTTATAAAAACAAGATGTGTGTAAAATTGTTATCAATGGTGCTACAAATATCTATGAAGCCAACAGAAATATTTTCGGCTTTTACGAAAGCGAAATGGTTTCAAGTATTGTTGATTCGTGGTGGTAATTCTGGATGTGATCGTCAACACTGTTTCATTCCTTAGCGACTGCGTTGAATCGTTCCCATCTCCGGTCACAGCACGCAGGTATAAATGGATTCTTATACTTCGAATCCAGAGTTTGAGGCTGTCACAATGTTTTAGTTTTCCATGAGCCATCAATTTTGTTTTCAAACCTGGAAGAAACTGTAATAATTCTAATGTTATGATTAACATTTATTTAAACATACATTATGCAAGAGCTAAATCTGATTATTGCAAGTCTTAATTTAGGCTTCAGATGTTATAGAAATTATAAATTAGATCTTTATTTACACGACAAGCCCAAAATCAACTCTGTAGACCCACGGATGGCTCGGCTAGAGCTCGGATTTAAATAGGATTTCACTTATTGATTAAATCAAACATGGCACACCCTGATGAGAATATGTCAGTTAGATCGAGGCTAAATGATAGAGTGTACTTAGCGAGGCCGCTGTAGAGCGTTTCCGCATGCCATTGAAAACTTTACTTGATAATCGAGATATGTAGGTGGAGTTAACGCCTGTCAATCAAACGATTGGCCATGGTTAAGGCACATTTCACTACCATTTCTAGTCAAATATTACAATGATGATAACTATGTTCAGAATAAAGTAATTTGACTTAAATTTTAATATATTCTTATTTCATCATCTACTTTTGAACTGTTATAGCAAGAATGGCCAATTCTCTATAAAAATCTCCCATAATGTATCTTTAAGAAACAACTTGTTCCAGCGACCTTCCAAGATATGGTTTAAAGTAGCTAAGTCTCTAACTCAATATCATCCAAAACCTTCGACAATGAAAACACGAATAATTTGTCAATTTTAATCAACATTGGTGTTGTGATCTTACGGGGAGAAGATTGGCTTCTGATATCCAATATTTGAGACAAAATGAACATTTTACCATTGGTACACGAATCGTGTACCATAATGCCTTTTAGCGCAATTTGTAACAAGCAACTCAGAAGAACGAGGTTAGACATATTCCACAAGTCATGTCAAACGGTAACCCCATATTTTTATCTGAATAACATGCGCAATAAATACTATCGGTATAGACTGGAATAACCAGACGCTAGATTGATTGAGACTTCTGGCGTATTTCACCGAACATAACTGCTTTGGAAACGATTGAATGTAAATCAGTTTATTTAAATTCCTATTACATTATTATGTACGTTGCAACCCATTTGTGTCAATTTGTAGGTCCCAAATATTAGCGTTTTAGCTCCTTTAACATTATACTTTAAATTTTTTTATGATGATCCAAACTCTTACCAAGTTACAATTAAAACAACTTTACCTTTAGCTTCGTGCCAGACATCAAAGAAGGGCTTAACATTCAACAGGTTTTTACGGATTCATTTTCCGATTTGAGTAGCCGGCTGTATATCATGTTCCTGGAGTCATCGTACCCCGCGAATGAGATCGAAACCATCCTTCCCCATGTGGATGCTCGATTTGACATCGTTACTCATAAAAAAATGAAATAGGAAAAAATATCTCACTATGTTAGAATTAACATTACAACTAAATTTGTTCTAATTAATTTTGTTGGTAACCAACTAAATTGAATAACAGATTGTTTGAGAACGGGCATCTGACCATATTTGTTTGAGAACAGGCATCTGACCATATTTGTGTATTAATATGGCAAGTGTACACGTGTCGTTAATATCTCTCGTTAATCAATACCGACTAAAAGTTGCTCAGTCATGGGATCATAAATTAATTAACACCTTGATGTTAGGACTAATAGCTCGTGGGATTAAAAACGCTGACTAGGTAAATAACTTTGTGCGCTGGTCAGATCAAAGATGTAGGTTTACACAAATTCTTGTAATATTCTTTATTTAACTTTTACAACATAAAAAATACGAATTAAGGCTTACCTGGAATAACTGTATATCAAAAACAAGAGATTTCTCCTCATCCAGGAGCCAAACTTAGCGTTGTGGTCAGGAGCCAAACTTAGTCTTATGGTCAGGAGCCAAACTTAGTCTTATGGTCAGGAGCCAAACTTAGTCTTATGGTCAGGAGCCAAACTTAGCGTTGTGGTCAGGTGTATCTGTCCTACCGTCTGCTCCCACCGTTATACCTGTCTCATTTAATCTGACACCGGCAATGTAATCGACTTACATTAAAAGCTGGGGGTAATTATAGTTTGTTGGTGATTCATGTTGGTTGCCATGGTTATAATGGGTATGTTCATGATCAAGAATGTCTTTACTTTTGACAGAAGAGAACCAATGACACTTTATGTGGCATTTTAAAATTCACTCTAAAATATTCCAGTCAAAAGTATGTAATCCATATCAATTGAAGACGAGGAAGGTCAGCTGTTAGAAATGTTTTAGGTTATAGTGATTTGTAGGTTACCTGTAGATAATTATAATCAGGTATAATTAAGTCAGTAAGCATGTTAATTAAACCATCACTAAACACTAGTCAACTGGTGGTCAGCGAGAGAAATGGGGTTTAACGTCCACACGATACAAACTAGGTCATTTTCGGGACTAACATATGGTGTAATTTTATTTCAATAATTTGCTTGCGCGTAGGGGTCTTTAGCAGTGGGAGGAAACAGGAGGACATGGATAAAACCAACAAGACATACAACCGGGGATTCGAAACCACGCCAGTTGACTCAAGGACAGACCTTATGATACAGCGCGCACGCTCTAACCATTCGGCCATCCACTCCCCCATCTAGTGGTGTTTATAGATAGTAATAAGATAATATATATATTCTAGGTGACGTCACCAGCCAATCAACCGGATTAAGGCTATAATAGAAAATTTGAAAAGTGTTTTCAGTTTTATATACTTAAGTGGTAATATGTTGAATAATTTTAATGAGATTGGTATGAACTTGCCGTGAAGTGCATGTATTAAACGCTCGCTACAAGTACAGAAAATTTTGTTTGGTCACTTGATGTGCTCTGAATTTCAATAACAAATGTGATTTTTTTTTGTTCAGGTATTCGATGAGTTGTTATTGGATGCTGATTGGTCAATCAACGCTGGTCTTTGGATGTGGTTATCCAGTAGTAGTTTTTTCGCCCAGTTTTTTCAGTGCTATTGTCCAGTGTCGTTTGGCAAACGTGTTGATCCTTCAGGCGATTTCATACGGTAAGTCGATCATAAAATACATTATCTTGAAAGCATCTTTTTTATTTTAATTTGTGAGTGAGGTTAAACCCCATTTGTCTGTCTCTACTATCATTTGCAGTCAACACCTGTTTAAACGTAACAATGTAGATGTCCAACAGTCAACACCTGTTTAAACGTAACAATGTAGATGTCCAAATGTGACGAAAAAACCAAGAGAGAGAGATATATTTAACGGCCACTCATTTCAGGACTAACATATGGTTCAATTTTACTTCAATAATTCACTTGCGCACAGAAGTCTTTAGCAGTGGGAGGAAACAGGAGGACCCGAAAGCGACCCAACTCCTTGCGACATGCGGAACCACACCACTTTACTCAATGACATACCTTATGATGCAAAGCGCACATGCTAACCATACGGCCACCCAACCCCAAGAGAACCCTTGACAGTAGAGCCTAGTGCTGCTCTGTCCAGGCTACATTTCTCTCTTTGTAAAGTTCATGACACAGGTTTCTCTTCCATTAGCCATGATGAAATGAAATGGGGTTTAACATTCTACTGTTCTCCTTCAACTGGGCTAATGAAGATGGGCATACACCTTACAGCGTGCTATGAGGGAAATTTGCCCAGGCAGCGGCATTATGGCCTACTCTTATATCAAATTTCAACTGCCAAGGGATCTTTTACATGCTCGCCAATGTATACATGGGAACTTTGGTTTTCCGTCCCATACAGCTGTCCTTCTCAGGTCCTCCGTTTCGTGGGTAACCACAACGAAAAACTACCGACAAACTTTCTCGGCCAATGCAGGAATCGAACATGTGACCTCCAGACTACCCACTTAGCCACCCTGGCCCCATTAGCCAGGATGAATCAGGGAAGTAGGACGTTACCTTTTCAACACTATGTTTATTTATATTATCCAATGAAATTGTGGTAGAAATATCATCCAGTAATTTTTGTTTTGTTTCTTTATTTGTAGTCAGTATCTTCCAGTATTGAAAGCTTTTCCCCAGGAATACATATATGAGCCTTGGATGGCGCCGGAAACGGTGCAGAAATCGGCTAAATGTATTATCGGAAAAGATTATCCTTTACCCATGGTGAATCATAAAAAAGTGAGCTATATTAATTCCGAGAGATTACGCCAAGTTTATCATCATCTTACCACCAGAGCATCAGGTAAGTACCATTTGACTTTCATCTTACCACCAGTGCATCAGGTTAGTATCATCTGACTCCCATCTTACCACCAGTGCATTAGGTTAGTATCATTTGACTCCCATCTTACCATGAGAGCATCAGGTTAGTATCATCTGACTCCTATCTTACCACTAGAGCATCAGGTTAGTATCATATGACTTTCATCTTACCACTAGAGCATCAGGTTAGTATCATCTGACTCCCATCTTACCACCAGTGCATTAAGTTAGTATCATCTGACTCCCATCTTACCACCAGAGCATCAGGTTAGTATCATTTGACTCTCATCTTACCACTAGAGCATCAGGTTAGTATCATCTTAACCATCATCTGACTCATCTGACTCCCATCTTACCATCAGAGAATCAGGCTAGTATTATCTTAACCATCATCTGACTCCCATCTTACCATTAGAGCATCCGGTTAGTATCATTTGACTCTCATCTTACCACTAGAGCATCAGGTTAGTATCATCTGACTCCCATCTTACCACCAGTGCATTAGGTTAGTATCATTTGACTCTCATCTTACCACTAGAGCATCAGGTTAGTATCGTCTTAACCATCAGCTGACTCAGCTGACTCCCATCTTACCATCAGAGCATCAGGTTAGTATTATCTTAACCATCATCTGACTCAGCTGACTCCCATCTTACCATCAGAGCATCAGGTTAGTATCCATCCAGTGGTGTGCAGAGTTTTAGAGATGCCCTAAACCAACTCTTTGATTGTATGCCCCCATGACTCAAGTTTAAGGCCTGGTACTAAGAAATGTTAATGCATCTTAAAATATAAATTGATTACATTAATTAAGTGTAGTGCTCCAAATGAAGATGAAACCGGTTCTCTACCTGAAAGGTAACGGCGATAATTTCAAATTTAAAAAAAAACTTTACTTGTTAATTGGACACACTCTTGAAATGCATGCAATCAGGAGGCCATGATCTTAGCAGTGATCATTCCATAACAGAATGGATCTTACAGCTCGCTGCATAAAAGACCAATTGTCACCTTCCTCTCTGAAAGAAGTAGATGGTGATTTTGATGAATGCATGATAAAATGTGGCCTTACTAGACTCAAGGGAAGGAAACCTCAAGTCCTGGAATAAGACACTTTCTATCTACTTTCAGTCTGCCCAGCAGTAGTTAGGATAACTTAGCACAAAAATACTGTATGGTGCAGAGAAATGACCTCTTTGTAGAGGTAAGAACATGACAGTGTTCAATGTTCAGAAGACAGAATAACAACTGGGCTGGTACTGTACACTTCAAGTCAAAGTTCAATAATACCTTGTCAGCTACTTCGGTAACCATGGGAAGGATAACTGGGTTCAGCAGAGCAATTGATGGACACTTTGAAACACAATAACTGCTTCTAATGGAGGTGGAACGTTCAGACTTTGTGTAGATGTTTATTAGGGGATTGCCTTGACACCAAGGCTAAACAATACTTAAAGCAATCCCATTATTATAATTGGGGGAGAATGATGAAACTTGATGTATAATTTCATTACTTCAACACCTTGGACATGATCGATTATGAGCATTTTGTCCTTAGACAAAGCAGAAATAAGCATGATTGCATGATTGCTTGATTGAATGATAAATAGACATGTCTAAAATAAGAGTCATCTGTCTATTATAGGATTGAGGTGAGAGACGTATGCCTCATGGTTGATCTGTTGTTATACCTGAATGTATGATTTTTTTATTTATTTGTATATTTTATTTTTTTTTCTAGTTTCATTTCATAATCAGAAGAATGTGCGTCAGTTTTTCTTCAGTCGAACCTTGAAGCCAATCTTATCATCGAGTAACTCATAATAATGGTTTAACGGATCGTGTTGAATCCAGGTAGCAAGAGGATCAATATATCATCATCATCAGTATTGTCTCACAACAACTCCATGACCATGACACATTTGGGTTATTTTAGAAATTCCAAATTAACTGATCCTGTTATTTCGTGTTTCCTAGGTTCGTGATATACCAACGAAAGTGAGGACTTTAAATTTGTGTGGAGATAATACTGATGTCATTTGGAGATCTGATATCATTTGGAGATAACACTTTCATTCGGAGATAAAACCGATATCATTTGGAGATAACACCGATATCATTTGGAGTTAACACTTTCATTCGGAGATAAAACCGATATCATTTGGAAATAATACCGATATCATTTGGAAATAATACCGATATCATTTGGAAATATCACTGATATCATTTGGAGATCTATACTGATATCATTTGGAGATAAAACTGATATCATATTGGAGATATCACTTTCATTCGGAGATAAAACCGATATCATTTGGAAATAACACTGATTTCATATTGGAGATAACACTGATATTATTCAGAGTTCTACGCTGTTGTCCGTGACATTATTTTTAAGGAAAGTGGTCGGTAAATCCAGCTTGCCAACTTACTTAATATTTATTTGCTAGTATAAACACCCATTAGGAGCAAGACTATAGGGTAACAATGACACATAACATCGTACAGGTCTTAGAAAAACCTTGAAAAATCTTGACTTTAGGCCTTGTAAAGTTGGTCAATTAAATAAAAATTCATGGAAAGTGATAGCCATGAATTTACAGGTACCGGTATTTATTTTTGTAGGTTGACCGTAATTTTAAAATCATGTGTTCGTGAATAATCGTTGTCTTGCCATATAATTAAGGAGATGATTTGAACCCATCAAGAGAAGAGTAGTTTCAAACAGAGAAGTCGAGAAACCCACAAGTAGAAATAGTACAGATTAAATGTCTTAAACTTCACTGATTGTCATTTGTTGTTTCCAGAATCTTTCTTGGCTTAATCCATTCTAAATTATACCCAAGGGTTAGGGTTAGGTAACAAAATTGATATTTAAACCGGCGTTATCCAAGAGCTATATCTGCCTAATGCAGGTCTTTCTTTTGGCTTTTTGGGGGGTTGGATGGCCGAATGGTTAGTGCATGCGCATTGTATCATGAGGTCTGTCATTGAATAAACTGGCATGGTTTTGATTTCCCAGTTGTACATGACAAGGAGTAGGGTCGCTTGTCCAACCTTTTTTGGTTTTTGCCGGGTCCTCCGGTTTCCTCCCACTGCTAAAGACCCCTACAGACAAGCAAATTTTTTAAATAGAATTGAACCATGTGTTAGTCCCGAGATTACCTAGTTTGTGTGAAGTGGATGTTATACCCCATTTCTCTCTCTCCTCATAGTCTACTGTCCCGCCTTCATTTGCCATCTTCACCCCTTGGGAAACTTTTTGGCGACAAGCAAATTTTTTAAATAGAATTGAGCCATATGTTAGTCCCGAAATGATCTAGTGTGTGTCGAGTGGACAAACAAATGAAAGAGCGGCAATAGGCAGATTTTTCTCTTACATAATGCCTCCTTATAAGGAAACAAACTTAACATGTTAAGGGGAGATAATCTTCCAGTTGAGTTTGGATTCAGTCAGGTTAAATAGATATTCATCAAAAGATCTCAGTGAAAATTGTAGGTGGTCGAACTGGTTTTCACCTTATCCTGTTCATATAATCTGGGGAGGATGTCGAAGGTTAAAAAAGTTTAAATTCATCATATCTTTGTAATTATTGAATTGAATAATTATTTAAGTGACTGCATCCTTTTTAAAAACATTTGAAGAGCCCCAGGGGAGAACGATCTAAGTCACTTTTTCAATGAACCCCAGTTAATGGCGCCATCTGATAGCAAATTGTATAAGCTTTCTGTGGAACAATCAATTTCAGGTAAAAATGATCGGAGTCACATCGAACCAAGGCCCTTCCGAAATGGCCTCCCGGTCAAATACGTCCATTGTACCCTTTATTTGACCTTAATTTGGAAGTCAGTTGTTGTACTGGTAATTATGATTTGTATTAAACATCTTTTTGAAGTTGTAATTGAACCCACTCGCTGTTCTGTTCACGTCAAGCATTCTCGTCCAAAAGTCTGTCTTGCCTTTTATCCGAAAAGACAAAAATGTGACTTAGATCAATCTTCCCCTCGACTCTTCATTTTAATGACTGAAATTGAACTATTTCTGGACTGAAATTCCTTTATGGCCAATCTGATTACAATACAGATCTATATTTCATTTCGTTTTTTTTATACTTTTGATGGCCTACACTACATGAAGATCTGACCGGTTGTAATGGAAGGTCATGTCAGAGGTCATATGAGTGGCTTTTGACCCTATGACGTCAGACATTCGATTAATCAATCAGCGTTGATGTTTCTAGTGGGTTACCCAAAGTTCTGTGCGCCTCACGCCAAAAACTCGCCATAACAGACAGTTTTATTGGCTAATCCCTTACATTAATCATAATGCGGGTTATATAACAACTCTACAAGACCCTACAAGACAAGTAAAATGAAATTTTGAACTATA
This sequence comes from Patella vulgata, assembly GCF_932274485.2. Lineage (NCBI taxonomy): Eukaryota > Metazoa > Mollusca > Gastropoda > Patellidae > Patella > Patella vulgata. The sequence continues at coordinate 3,232,923 of NC_065880.2, forward strand.
AAAAAACGAAACGAAATAGGATCTGTGTTTTAAACCGATTGGTTTAGGGGTTCAAAATAATTCTGCAAATGACGGGTCACTGGCTTTAATTTATGTAAAAGTAAACATTAAAGATGCATTATTTAAGAGCTAAATCTGCCGAATAAAAATCTTTCTTTTGCCCTCAAATATTATATAAATCATTAATTAGACATTTATTCACATGCCAAGTGACCAGCATATAATCAGCTCACTAAATCTGGTGGTCAATCTAATCCAAATAAATCTCTGCCATCTGATGGTCTAGAGAGTGGATTATGGGCTTGTTATGTTAATAAATGTCTAAGAAATAGTTTTTATAACATTTGAAACCAAAAACCTGCAATGGGCAGATTAGCTCTTACATAATGCATCTTTAATTTTGTGCAGTGGGCAGGCCAAAGATATTTTAATGTATAAAAGTTATTAATTTATCAATACTATTTATTTTATTGCTTCATGTTGCCATAATGGCGTGCAGAGGTGGGGTGGTGCTGCCTGGGACAAACTCCTTGATAGTATGCTCCCTAGATTCAAGTATAGGACCAACTCCTTGATAGACCCCAAGACTCAAGTATAGGACCAACTCCTTGATATTATGACCCCAAGACTCAAGTATAGGACCAACTCCTTGATAGACCCCAAGACTCAAGTATAGGACCAACTCCTTGATAGTATGCTCAAAAGACTCAAGTGTAGAGATTCACAGCGATACAAAACAAAAAAGCTTGTTTTTCCGAATAGCCGCTTTTAACACCTATGCTGATTTGTCAATTGATTGACTGTCATCATAGGACGAAAAAAAGTTGCTTGTATGACCCCCGACGCACCCCCCACCCCCATTACCACTTGTCAGATGTTCAGGTAGTGGAGCAATCGAAATCATATAAAAATGAAATGAAATATAGATCTGTATTTTAAGATTGTTAGATATAAGATTATAAATAGGACCCTTACTGCACATATGCGACAGTTGTACATGTGATGACAGTCAGCCATATAAGCGAGAGAGAGAGGGATGGGCTTTATCGACCACTCGACATAAACTGTTTCATTTTGGGAGTAACACTTAATTTTCCGTTCTTCCAGATCATCTTTTCACATTTTCCTTCTTTGTGAAAAAAGTGGTTGGGTGAATTAGAGGTTTAACGCGTACGCTTGAAATCATAAGGTCTGTCATTGAGTCCTGGGGTTTTGATTCCCCGCTTTACATGACAAGGAGTAGGGTCACCTGTCCAACCTCATGGGTTTTCAGCTAGTCCTCCTGTTTCCTCCCACTGCTAAAGACCCTACGAGCAAGTGATTTATTGAAATAAAATTGAACCATATGTTAGTTCCAAAATGACCTAGTTTGTGTCGATTAGACATTAAACCCCATTTCTCTCTCCCTGGAATCGAAGATGCATAGGTAGAAAGTCTGCTGTCCAGCCAAAATTTTACATACCTTTAACCATGTTCATCTCAGAATCATGGGAATGTATCACCGTAACCCAAGTATCGTTTAATCTTGTGTATCTAGCACTAATTTCTTTCACATTCGTTTAATATCAAATCTTTGTTTAAAAATCACCGTAACCCAAGTATCGTTTAATCTTGTGTATCTAGCACTAATTTCTTTCACATTCGTTTAATATCAAATCTTTGTTTAAAATCACCATAAATCGTTTAATTCGTATTTCTGTCCAGTTTAAAGATGACCATTTAATTTTGATAATGAGTGTCTAATTTACAAGTGTTTAATTTCTCAATCATTGTTAAAAAATAAACAACCCAATTGATTAATTATGTATAATGATTAATTTTTGAACTGTGATCAGGAAATCAAATACTTGTAAATTGGACACTCATTATCAAAATTAATCAGTCAGCTTTAAACTGGACACAAGTACAAATTAGATGATTTTTGGTGATTTAAACAAATGATACTTGGGTTACAGTGTATTCTATTGATGAACTGTCCGAATTCATTCCATTTAAATCTTGTTTTTATTTTCATTTTGTTTGTAAAGTTGACCATCGTTCAATCTTGCTTTGAATTTTCTATGTGCATTCAGATGACTTACGCGAAGAATTTCCATTATTTACTTCTAGAGTTATTGCCCTTGCTCACTTTGTACATCATTGTCTATTTTACTTAATATTTGTGTTCTTTGTTTTAATAGAATCTTGTTCTACTTAATGAATACTTTTGGAGTTATTGCCCTTTTCTATGTGATAAAATCTTGTTCTACTTAAAATTTTGTGTTCTTTGCAATAATTAACAACAGTATCTAATGAATACTTTTAGAGTTATTGCCCTTTTTTATGTTGTAGAATCTTGTCAGTGTGCTAATGATATCAGGGTTAGATCTATTAGTTGAGGCCAACTCAATTTTCGGTAAAATCGCTGAGATCTAAATAAGGATAAGGCACGGGATTGTTGGTGAGATTGTAGATTAGGGTAAGCATATGGGCTAGGTCCAGGGTTAGGGTTGGGATTAGCGCTAGCCCTGTTTACATCTCATGACCTTTGACCAAACTTGAAGTTGGCCTTATCTAATAGATCTTACCATGATTTTGTTTATTATTAACCGAAATGTGACAAACTTTATGAACTTTTCAGACAAATTAACTACTTTGTATGTTTCAATGCCTTGCAACCTATCTTTTTATTATTATTATCATTGCAAAATTTTTATGGAGATGACGTTTTAACTGAAAATACTCTGATCTGATGTGCTTTAGGGGTCCACCGTAAAACAAATAACCTACGGAGCTAGGTGGGTGAATTGAATGACACCATGGATAAAAATGATCAATTAAATTTGGTTATTTTGTCTTGAACCTGCATCAAAATCCATCTGTGTCAACATTTTCTTACACTGACGGCACGGATGGTTAGATGGTTGGGTGGCTGAAAATCTATTTGCAGGTTATTTGTTTAGACGCAAGTGTTAAAACATTGCGACGCTCCCTTGAATAGCCATAGTAGGTCATCAGGGATCGACCCAGGGGACCTACGGCACGGAAACCGGTCATGACGACGTGAATCGAAATAAATCGATAATAATCGGCCTCCTGGGACTTCATGTGTCCTAGAGCAATGTACCGGTTACACCCCCCTTCTCTCTCCTTGGGCCTACTGTGCATTACGGAACATATAACTTATTTGTAAATACTGTGTGTTCTATGGACCGTGTGTGTTGATGTCTGTGATTGCCTTATATTCAGTGCTTTAACATACATATATTTTCTATACATGTACAATATTTTCTCCATCCCAAATTGTCTCCGCCTCATCTTCAACAAGTATCGCCTGGCCAACCGCGTGGGTTTCTCTACGTTCAAGTGAATTATTTAAATAAATTTGCTCTATGTGTTAGTCCCAAAATGACCTAGTTTGTGTTGTATGGACTTTAAACTCCATTTCTCTCTCTCTGTCTCTCTTAATCTGTCTTCGTTGTAAATGTTATAATTGGGGTGTTGGGATGGCCCAGTGTTCTTGAGTGTCGCACTTCAAACTTTAGCTGGCTGGCCAATTCTGACTTGCGGTCGTGGCTTGGAGATAGGAGCGCCATTACACCCTCATGGGTTTACCGCACAGAAAAGTCCCCTGCATGTGCGCTACGCATAATAAAATAAAACTTGTCTGCGATTTCACCCTCAGTGGAAGCGGATGTAGAAGAAAAATATGATAAAATGTAGACAGGGTCGACAGGGACTTAGTGAGTAAGGCGCTAACTCACTAACCAGGCGATCACAAGTTTGATTCCAGTGTTTGTCGTAAAGTATTTGGGATTGTCCCATCTGGTTTCCCTTTGTCGGTTGTGCAGGAAGGAGTGATGTCCCTTTGTCGGTTGTGCAGGAAGGAGAGATGTCCCTTTGTTGGTTGTGCAGGAAGGAGTGATGTCCCTTTGTTGGTTGTGCAGGAAGGAATTATGTCCCTTTGTCGGTTGTGCAGGAAGGAGTGATGTCCCCTTGTCATTGGTGCAGGAAGGAGTGATGTCCCCCTGTCGTTGGTACAGGAAGGAGAGCTTAGCAAGGAAGACCTAGTCGTTCAGATAGGACACAAAATTAGTTCTTGTGTAGACATTGGTGCTCTCGTATAAAAACCCTCTCGTAGCACCCTGTTTGGTGTTTGTCTGTCTTCATTAACCCAGTTGGTGCAGGACAGTCGGACGTTTAACAAAATTGGGACAATAATGGTTGTCATGGAAACAGAGACAATGTGGTAGAACACGACTAGGATTAAAACTTGTTGTAGAACACAACTAGGATTAAAACTTGTTATAGAACACAACTGGGATTAAAACTTGTTATAGAACACGACTGGGATTAAAACTTGTTATAGAACACGACTGGGATTAAAACTTGTTATAGAACACGACTAGGGTTAAAATTTGTAGAACACGACTGGGATTAAAACTTGTGTGTTTTTGTTTTATAAATATATTTGGTAATCCCTGTGAAACATTGTTATATTTTACAAATGGGTTCACTAGTTTCCGGGTCTACTAATGAGTAGTCTCTATCATCCAGACAAATATTCTGTAAATATTAACCTGCATAATAGGTCATTGGTTAGATTAACCGGTCTTTTACATTATCATGAACAAAGTCTAAGGGAGGTAACTAGCCCTAAAACAAGATGTTGACACCCATGAAATTAATTTAAGAATTGCCATTTCAGAAAATCTATTTGCTTTGCCAGTTCAATACCCAACACTCCTAGTTTTTTTTATTGTAAAATTTCTCTCTTCATGGGCCATATCTATGTCTTTTAATCCTAATTCATCGTCACAATTCATGTTTGTTTATAATAATGCATGAATTATGGGATTTATTTCGAGAAGGGGCATAACTCTTACTTGACATGGTGAAATATACTGGATAATCAACCACATAAAAAAACAAACTCCCAGTTACGCATGGGCAATGGAACTTTTTGTCACACAACAATTAGAGGTTAGGGTTCTGGGTGACCAAGACTAACCCACTGGTACGCTATATAACACCAATACTAGGTTTCCACTGTCGTGCGATGCGTTACGCTAGGATTGTCCCTATTGAGTCCATGATCTGGTTCGGGTATGTTTCGATACGATCAACTGACCACCTGATGGGATCACCACGATTACTCCACATTTATAACCACGATTTTCATCATAGCGTGAATCGTGATAGTGGGAAGCTAGCATTGCACATGATCTAACTATGCTAGACAATATAGTATAAATTTAGGTACCTTCCCAATAACACTAACTGGTGAACTAGTTCCCGGGGGTAGGGTGCTGTAGTGACAAGAAGGCCGCATGTCTAACCTTGTGGGTTTTCTCCGGGTCTTCCAGATTCCATCCACTGGTAAAACACCCCTACCCTTAAGTGAATTATTGAAATAAAATTTAACAATATGTTGGTCCCAAAATGACTTAGTTTGTTTCGCGTGGACATTAAACGTCATCTCCTTTGTAGTCTAAATAACTTTAATATAGTATAAATTTAGGTACCTTCCCAATAACACTAACTGGTGAACTAGTTCCTGGGGGTAGGGTGCTGTAGTGACAAGAAGGCCGCATGTCTAATCTTGTGGGTTTTCTCCGGGTCTTCCAGATTCCATCCACTGGTAAAACACCCCTACCCTTAAGTGAATTATTGAAATAAAATTTAACAATATGTTGGTCCCAAAATGACCTAGTTTGTTTCGCGTGGACATTAAACGTCATCTCCTTCGTAGTCTAAATAACTTTAACGTAGTTTGTTTCGCGTGGACATTAAACCTCATCTCCTTCGTAGTTTAAATAAATTTAACCCGAGAGCTAGTGAACTTTTGTAGTATTACTAATATTTTATTTTATGCTGTTTTTTGTCTTCAAAGTTTATATATTTAAATAAGTTCATGTAGGTTGTGTTGAGTCATTGAATGTGAGGGGTGGGGGTGGGGGGGGGGTGCGGCGGAGTTCAAGCATCACCCCCCAAAATGTACTATTTTTTAAGTGATTTTAGTAAAACATATTTGATTCATGTATTGTATAGGTGAATATGTATATTATATATATGTAGGTTGCAAAAAGATTTTAAATTTTAAATTTACAAGGAATTTAAATGGTGCTATTTATTTTTTATTTGGTAGATGGTTCGGTTAAAGTGGCATTAGGTAAGATGAGATAAAGAGCTGACAGTTCTTGCTATAATAGGTTAAAAAATAGATAACAAAAAGAGAATATGCTGAATATTTCAGTAAAATTACTTCACTCTGTTATTAGCGATAGGAATTTGGCGATACAATAACACTGTAGCCTTGATTGTCATGCTACCGTTGTTCCGATAATAAACAAAGTCTTGATTATCCATTTTTACAGTAATCGCATTGGCCACAAAACATATTTAAATCAACTTAACATCGGAGCGATCCGATGGCATCGAGAGTTGATCATGGTCTTGGTAAGTTAATTAATGTCTAATTAATAGTTTAGATAACATTGTAGGCCTAATGTGTGTTTAATGTTTGAATTATAGATGTTGGAACTTACCATACTTTTCTAGAGTCGCACATTTCCTTCAGGAAAATTGTTAATTATTCCGGCAAATTCTTAAAGGTACATTATGTAAGATTTAGATAAAGAATTAGCCATTCTTGCTATAATAGTTCGAAAGTAGATGATGTAAAATGAATAATTTGAAAATTTCATTCCAATTACTCTATTGCAAGCGTGTGGACAATCTAAGACATTGCAATTTTTATTTAATTTTGAAGAATTTCAAAATGTATGTTAAAATTCCAAAGATCTTGTTTCCTTTTGATATTGTTGCATGTTGGAACGTAACTTCCCGGATTATGGCCCCTGATTGTGAGAAAAAAAACAACACTTGTTGTTAGCTTGTTCTCTGTCCATCTCTTGCAAAATGTGGGGCATATCTTGCATGGCAATTGTTTGTTAAGTGACACAGGAGAAGCTGAGGACAAGAATAGTTTGTTGTTTTTTGTCTAACTATATCAGACACTCGCCCACGTAACTCCAAGTAACTAAGCCAATTTATGATAAATTTGTAGTCATATTAGTGATTGGAGGAATTTCATCTCACTATAGGTAATGTGTTTGTTCCATCACAACCCCTTCCCCACCCCTAATTGTATATTTATGGTCAATTTGCACTTAAAATGTGGAATAAAGATTACTAAATGTTATTTTGATATCATGAAAATTGTAATTGTTTAATAAATATTAAAATATGGCTGTATGTTTTGTTGTTGTTCAACTATTTTGAATGGAGACGGAAGCCATAGTGGCTTTCTTTCAGCATGGTCTCCACTTGTCAGTGGTGCAGGATGGGAAGGGCTGACAAGAAAAGCTGTCAAATGATACGAAAAACCCTGGTCCCATGTATACATTGACGTGCATGTTAAAGATCCATTGACAGTTGGAATTTGATATAAGAGTAGGCCCTAGTGTTGCTGCCTGGACAAAATGTCCCTCATAGCACACAGTATGGTGTATTCCCGTCTTCATTACCCCAGTCGGAGCAGAACAGTAGGACGTTAAACCCCATTTCATTTTCTTTTATTTCAATAGTGGCTCAGTGAGTGAGGCGCTGGGTCGCTAACCACATGGTCCCGGGTACAATCCCGGTGTTGGGTGAGAAAGTAGTGCTGGACAGTGGTCTAGTCAATCAGATAGGACAAATAACAGGTCTAGGTACACGCATTTGTCTATGCAAAATTTTTCCTCATAGTCTGGGGGGTTGGATGGCTGAATGGTTAGCATGTGCGCGCTGTACCATAAAGTCTGTCATTGAGTCAACTGGCGTAGTTTTGATTCCCCGGTTGTACGTGACAAGGAGTAGGGTCGCCTGTCCAACCTCATGGGTTTTCTCTGGGTCCTCCAGTTTCCTCCCACTGCTAAAAACCCCTACGCGCAATCGAATTATGGAAATAAAATTGAACCATGTGTTAGTCCCGAGATTACCTAGTTTGTGTGAAGTGGACGTTAAACCCCATTTCTCTCTCTCCTCATAGTCTACTGTCCCGCCTTCATTTGCCATCTTCACCCCTTGGGAAACTTTTTGGCGCCATTTTGACATTTGGCCTCACCCAATCACGTACGAGAGCACTAATTCCTAAGTAACGTGTAAATATTGACAGCTTTATAAAAGACAAGGTCTGTATTCATGTTGGCGTGCACGTAAAAGAACCCTTGACAATGGGTATTCAAAATAAAAAACCCAGTCGGTGTGGAAAATTACACTGCTCATCGCCTCACCTCACTTCACTCGTGGCACAGAGTAGACAAGGAGTAGTCGCTGAAGCAGATTATAGCAGAGGCGCCAAGACATTGAAAATCTCCGGGGGCCCTCCCCCCTACAAATATTCCAATGGTTAGGACATTAAACCCCATTTCATTTCGTATGCCATGTAGTGCCAGATGAATTGAACAAAGAGTGGTTTAACGGCCACTTGACACAAACTAGGTCATTTCGGGACTAACATATAGTTCAATTGTATTTCAATAATTTGCTTGCACATAGGGGTCTTGAGCAGTGAGAGGGAAATGGAGGACCTGGAGAAAATCCACAAGGTTGAAACGGCGACCCTACTCCTTGCCTCGGACAAGCTGGGAATTGAAACCATGTCACTTGACTCAATGACAGGCCTTATGATCTAAAGCACGCGCGTTCAACCAGCCAATCCCCCAAACGAATTGAACCAAACATGAGTGTATGTTAGCTATCAGATGAATTGAACCAAGGATGGGTGTGTTAGCTATCAGATGAATTGAACCAATGATGGGTGTGTTACTGATCAGATGAATTGAACCAAGGACGGCAAGGATGGGTGTGTTACTGATCAGATGAATTGAACCAAGGCTGGGTGTGTTACTGATCAAATGAACTGAACCAAGGATGGGTGTGTTAGCTATCAGATGAATTGAACCAAGGATAGGTGTGTTAGCTATCCGATGAACTGAACCAAGGACGGCAAGGCTGGGTGTGTTACTGATCAAATGAACTGAACCAAGGATGGGTGTGTTAGCTATCCGATGAACTGAACCAAGGATAGGTGTGTTACTTATCATATGAATTAAACAAAGGATGGGTGTGTTAGCTATCATATCAATTGAACCAAGGATGGGTGTGTTAGCTATCATATCAATTGAACCAAGGATGGGTGTGTTACTGATCAAATGAACTGAACCAAGGATGGGTGTGTTACCTATCAGATCAATTGAACCAAGGATGGGTGTGTTAGCTATCCAATGAATTGAACCAATGATAGGTTTTATATCACTTTATTAAGCCGAGATGATTTTTCATAGAATCGAAAAAATATACATATGGCATTCTATTATCTAAAACTAAACAATTCTTTCAAATATTTCGAAAGATTTTAAAAGATGGCACGTCATATAACAACAAAAACAAACTCGATAAACACATAACAACAACATCTTACCATTAAATGTATAAATTAATCTCATTTAGGTTTGATTTGGTACCTGATTTAGGTTGGTACCTTACATTATGTAATGATTAAAGTTCCAGCCACCGGGAACCATGCCTAATCAGGTACCGAGCCAGAACATGACATTGAATCAAATTTATAAATTAGTTTCTTTAATGTCTTATTAAGATGTCACAGTTAGATTTGGTACCTCGTTTGGGTCGGTACCTTGTATATGTGAGGAGTTGAGTCCCATACTCTGGAAACCATGCCTAACCAGGTACCGAGCCAAACCTTGACACCGTATCTAATTTATAAATTAAATTAATGTCATGGTACCTTGTTTGGTTTGGTATCTTGCATTATGTAATGGCTTGAGTCCCAGGCTCAGGGAACCATACCAAATCTGGTACCAAGCCAAACTGTTACACCATATCTAATTTGTGAATTAATCTCTTTCATGACTTATTCTGATGTCACACTTTGATGTGGTACCTTGCTTGGATTGGTACCTTGCATTATGTAATGATTTGAGTTCCAGGCACCGGAAAACATGCCTAAGCAGGGACCGAGCCAAACCGTGACACCATATCTAATTGCCAGTCATAACCGGTATCACAGCTTGACTTGGTACCAAGTTTCAGTTGGTACCTTGCTTAAGTCCGAGAACCAAGCCTAATCAGGTACCGACTCAAACCGTGACATCATTTATAACTGACTTGCAATGAAACTTGACAAGAGGAGAAATTTACAGACCACAAAAGACGATGTGATGGTTTTTGTCACTGACCAATCAAAAGAGCTTTTATTGCAAAGGAACATACATATAGACAAGAGACAGCAATAACTATTGGTCAATATAAAACATAAATAGATAGCTATTGTTCAATATGCTGATCATAACAACCAATGACTGTAACAGGCTTGAAAATAAAAATATACAAAAATTAAAAATATGTCATTCTTCATTTAAATGCAAATATAAAATATTGTGGACGAAAACAATGTTTAAAATGGCAGAAATAAAACAACATTTAAAATGGCAGAAATAACACAAGAAATTGAAAACAAAATAATGCAGTGTAAGAAAGACCAGAGACAATTTTCAGGTTGATTGGGAAGGGGCATAAATTTCCACACGGCTATATAAAGTAGCTAAGTCTCTAACTTAAAATCATCCAAAGTCTTCGACATTGAAAACACAAATTATTGGTTAATTTAAATCAACATTGATGTTGTGATCTTACCGGGGAAAATGTTGAATATGTCTAGCCTTGTTCTTTCTGGTCACTTGTTATAAATGACGATGAAACGCACTATGGTACACGATTCGTGTACCAATGGTTAAATGTTTATTTTGTCTTAAATATTGGATATCAGAAGCATACCTTTTCCTGGTAAGATCACAACATCAAATTAATTTGAAATGACAAATAATTTGTGTTTTCAACGTGTAAGACTTAGGATGATAATGAGTTAGAAACTTAGCTACTTTAATATATTATGTCTGTTGAAATTTATTAGAAATATAGCATTATTGTATTTTATAGATTCTGACTCGGTTTTATTGGTTGTCATGGTAACAGTTTTTTATTCTATTATGGGGGATTTGGGTGGCGGAACGGTCTGTCATTGAGTCAAGTGGCGTGGTTTCAATTCCCTGCATGGAGGACCCGGAGAAACCCACAAGATTTGGCAGGCGACCCTGCTCCTTCTTCTCGCATGAACAAGCAGGGAATCAACCCCACGCCACTTGACTCAATGACAGACTTTGTGATTTCACACGCACTTGTTAAAACCATTCGGCCACCCAACCATTAAGAAACAGGATACAACATTGTAATAGGTTACTTCTTTGACAAACATTAATATGTTATAAAAAGATACAAAGCAACGTTTGGACAATTTGCTGGATGAAAATGAGAGAAATGAAATGGGGTTTAACATCCTACTTTTCTGCACCAACTGGGCTACTAAAGACGCGCATGGAAAATTTGTATCGACAGTGGCACTATGGCCGCCTCTTATTTGTAATTTAAACTTTCAAGGATTCTTTTACATGCACGCCAATTTGTACACAGGACCTCAGTTTTTCATCCCATCCAAACGACTAGTGTCATAATCATCGAAACATTGCTTATTAATTTTAGTACCGATGGGTGTTCTCAAAGATCTGAAATGTAAAATTGGTGTGGCATATATTACATAGTAAAATAATAGAATTTAGTTTCTCTGGGTTTTGTTTAATAAATAACCCACTCAATTCTTGTGTTTTGTTCAAATTTCAAAACTTTTGTTGTTTAAATCAGTCTTTTTTCCCGAAGAAATAAGAAGCCAAATTCTAACAAGAGTTCAAACAGAAAATGAAATTTGTGTGGCCAACACATAAAACATACATTATGCTAGAGCTAATTCTGCATATTGCAGGTCTTTCTTTTGGCCTGAAGTGTTATTTAAATTATTAATTAAACATTAATTAACTTATCCAGATCATAATCAACTCTCGATGTCAACGCTAGCCTACGATGTTTATTGGATTAGGATCCGATTTGCTGCTCAACCTTCATTTATGATTTAATCATTAAATGGATAATCGAGACTATGGTTTTGTCGTACATACTTTAGTAATGATGATCGAGGCTAGACAGAAAATTCAATCGCTTAATTCTCGGTTCATAGTGGATCAATTTGACTGAAATTTTCAGCAAATTGCCTTTACATTATCTAGTTTTTAACTATGATAGTGAGAACTGCCACCTCTTTATCTAATCTCCCATAATGTATCTTTAATACACACTAGTCAAGAAATGTAATACAAACAAGTCAATATAGACAAACACAAAATTCACAAAATTAACACAAATTATTCATAACACAATTATTCACAATCTGTATATACAAAATTAACACAAATTATTCACAACACAATCAGATTAAAACACAGATCCTGTACAAAATGAAATGAAATGAATTGTGGTTTTAACATCCTACTGCTATCAAAATTCCAGAAGAGCTTCTTTCAATGAAATGAAATGAAATGTGGTTTAACGTCCTACTTCTATCAAAATTCCAGAAGAGCTTCTTTCAATGAACTGAAATGTGGTTTAACGTACTACTGTTCTGCTCCGATTGGGTTAATGAAGACGGGCATACGCCATACAGTGTGTTGTGAGCGAAATTTAGCCCGGACAGTGGCATATGGTCTACTCTTATATCAAATTCCAACTGCAAAGAGATCTTTTATGTGCACGCCAATGTTTACATGGGACCTTGGTTTTTTGTCCCGTCCGAATAACTAGACAGCTGTCCTTGTCAGACCCTCTGTCCTGCACCACTGACAAGGGAAAAGTACGCCAGAAAATCCAGATGAACTTTCTTGGCTAACATCGGGATCGAACCCGCGATCTCCAGGCTAGCGAGCAAGCGTCTTACCCACTGAGCCACCGTGATACCCAGGGCTAATAAAGACACGCATACCACAATCGTAATTTTATACAGATCTGTAGTTTAATTAAATTGTTCATAACACAAAGAAAAATATTTAATTGAAGGCAATACGAGAAAATCATGTGGTTTGTATACTGGTATATGTAACACTATATAATATATTGCTAAACAACTGCTGCAGTGGCAAAATTCCCCTTTCATATATCATCATAGATGTTTCGAAACAGTGGGGGGAGGATGCATACAGAATGCCTAACAAAAAGAAGGATGGTATTGCGGAAAGTTATAATGAACAATAAAAAGATTGGTTCCCTCGGCACTTCTACCATCATCATTATTTCATTTTTAATTATGTGATTAAAGTAAAAATATTCAGAGATTCTGTCCATAAACATATCATATCTCATTTGACGTAAATCTACGAAACTCTACTGCTATACTTAAAGATGCATCATGTAAGATTCAGATAAACAGGTGGTCCAGAGTACACTAAACATTCTCAGACTTAACTTACCAATATTCTCAAAATTGTTCGCATTATTTGAACTAAAATATAGCGCTTTATAAAACTTTTGTTGTTTTAATGTATCAAATACACTGATACTATGTGCTAAGTTTTGTGTTTCTGGATTAAAGATATTTCTCATAAACAGTGATTGAAAGTTGAGTCTTCAGTCTGAGAATGTTTTGTGAACTCAGGGCCAGGCCGTTCTTGCTATAATAATTTAAAAATCGATAATGAAAAATGTATATATTGAAAATGTCAGTCAAATTACTTCATTCTGTGCAAAATGCTGAGTGTTTGAGGTTTTGTCAAAATGTAGCGTACATTGTTTATTATGGCTGCGGTGTATTGGCTTATCATAGCTAAAACAAATTTCAATTTACCTATTACATAATGCATCTTTATGCGGACCTCTAATCTCTATATTACTAAATATAACTTTAAAAAACCTGTGCTCGAATTCATTAGTGCAAATTGAATATTATGACAAATTTCTACTTAAAGAATAATACTAAAAATTGTATATAATTTGTTAGAAAATAATACTTTATAACAAATAAACGTCTTGTTATATTATGACTTAGATTTTTCTACAAGATTAATGCTAAATAAAAAAAAACACAAAAAAAACTATACGCTTTTCTTTTGAAACAAAAATACTAAAAAAATGAGCCCTATGAAAAACAAATTTCCATATATGGTAAAAATTAAATTCTTTAAATACATTTATCACAACCTATACCGACGTACGTTTCTTCCATATATGGACACATCTCAATCTCCATTACCAATTAGGGTTGTTTTCTTCAACTGATTCTCACCGAGTTGATTTATATTTGTTCAACTCGTTCCTTATAAATGGCATCTTTTAGAACTTCATTTTTTTTTAAAACTTTACAATAAAAAATCTTGACTTTAACGTTCCTAATGATAATAAATGTATGTTGAAAATTTCCGTATAAATTAGTTTCATTTTAAAGTTTTTACTAATAAATCATTCTTTGTGTGACAATTTTTTCCATTATAATCCTATTTGTAAGGTTTTGATAAGAAATGCCCATACATGTAAGTAAAAGACTGACTCATTTAAAAATTGTCCATCTTGATAACTCATAAAATAACTGTTCTTGAAATTTTAAAAAATATTTGTAGATTGTTCTTTTCTGTAACTTTTTTACTAAATACTTGTTCTTGAACTTTCGAATTGATATCTCTTCTTTTTATAAATAACATTTCTTGAAATTCCTAATCAATAACTGTTCTGTAACTTTTTTTTACTAAATACTTGTTCTTGAACTTTCTAATTGATATCTGATCTTTTATAAATAACATTTCTTGAAAATCAAATTAATAACATTTCTTGAAATTCCTTATTGATAATGGTTCTGTAACTTTTATAATTAATTTGACTTGTACTGCATATCGACTTACACCCCCGTCAAATACGGTAATAACATTTTTTGAACTTTAGTAATAATGTGAATTTCTTATTACACAACTTTGAACTTTTCTTATAAATAATATTTCTTTCAAATTAGTAACATTTCTCGAACTTGTTAAATTAACAACATTTCTTGAACTGATCAAATTAATATCATTGAATGTTAGTACCCTTTTCTGAAACTTTTTTATGATATAACCTATCGGCACATTAATCCTTAATATTAAATAATCATTACTGAACCTTCTGTAACACTTTGTAACATCCCCTTGAATAGTTCACACTATATTACACACACCTAAAACACTGTCATTTAAACTGTTCAAATTATTAACATTTCTTAAACTTTAGTACCAGGTAATAAATGAGCCTTTTCTTCAACTTTTCTATTAAATACAATCTGTAATACATCGTAATGTCCCCTTAAATCATTCAAAATATATTACATCCTTATTTAGATTATATGATTCTGTAATTTCAACTTTTCAAATTAATAATTTTAGTCATAATGATGTTTTTCTTCAACTTTCCTATTACTACAAATATTCAACACGTAATAAACTTGCCTCTACATAAGGCACCTGTCAGACCTTGTCATAAGCAAATTATCACACGTTTATATTATAATAGAAATAAAATGAAATGAAATGGGGTTTAACGTCCAACTGGGCAAATGAAGACGGGCATAACCCATACAGTGTGCTATGAGGGAAATTTTGCCTATGGTATACTCTTATATCGAATTCTAACTGCCAAGGATCTTTTATGTGCAAACTATTGTATACACGGGACCTCGTTTTTTTTTTTGTCCCATCCAAACGACTAGATAGCTGTCCTTGTCGAGCCCTCTTTCCTGCACCACTGACAAGGGGGAACCACGCTGGAAAATCCCGATGTCAATGCAGGGATCAAACACGGACATCCAGGCTAGCCAGCCAGCGTCTTACCCACTTAGGCACTGTGGCTCCTATTATAATATAAACGTTGTATGATAATTTGTGTATGACAAAATCTGCGACAGGTATCTGTCTTATGTTCAAGTTTGTTCATAATATCCCCTTAAATTAGTCAAAATTGTTCAAAATTGTTCCGAATTGTTCCAATTTAATGTTTGAATACATGATTCTGTACATTTATATATTTCACAGTCAAATATTCTACATAATGTCCCCGATAGTGCTGTTATGTCGGGTCTTCCGATCGTTGGGGCCAGCAGCTTGATCATTATTTTTTCTTGTCAACGCAGCCATGCGATCAAAGTCGATCATGGCGTAACTTTCTGTCTTTTTACTTGGAGATTCTGGTAGCGAACTAAAACTCACGGGGGATGTCGGGGAAATACTCTGGCATGGTGACGGATTATCTGACGTTTGGTTTTTCAAATCCAACTGAATATAATTGACAAGCGTATCTTCGTTATTATTATTTGCGATCACTTCCCCGTTTAAAGTTAAATTGGCATAATTATGATCCCTCTTGAGAATCGTCGAGTCCCGTGCCCCAGCCCCTCCTTGAGCACCTTCTGGGGCAATGTTTATATATTCTGGACACGCAGCTGCTTCAGAAAGTCCTTCCAAGAAAACGTCTGAATCCATCGAGACTAACACAACGTCCTCACTAACGACCCCTAAACCACCTGTACTGTTTGTTTCACTAACCAATCGTCCACCGGCTCGGTTATTTTCCTCGCAAAGATTCTCAGTGCTGCGTGGCAAATCTAGCTCCGCGTAGTTGACCTGTGGTTCCTGGGATGGAGCCAAATTTGGGTTGTGCAGGAAATCAATGAGAGCAGAGGTTTGATCCAAGCCGTTACTAAGACCACCAGTATTAGTATTAATATACTCGTGAGAGTTCCGCTGTACGATATCACCATTAACGTAAAGCTGGGCATTACCCAGACTTCCACTGAATGAATTATTCCGACCGTTTACCATTATGCCATACGTTTCGTGTGTTTCCGTCAGGGAATGCGGTCGACTATTCGGTCGACTCGATCCTGTGAATATATTATGACTAACACGAGTATGATCCTCCTGACCTGCCCGTAATATGCATTCCTGTACCATGTTAAACAATGCCTCCGCATTCCGACATTTGAACGCGTAAATTCCAGGTCCCGTCGGACATCTTCGCCCACTCTCAAACGAAAATAATTCTGCATCAAAACCATAGCGTCTCAGGCATCTCAGAGGCCAAATGATTGGTTCTTTTCCTTTCTGATAAAGAATCAAATCTGTGTCTCCGATTTCGATCTTTCCCGGGCTGAGCTCCGATCCACGCTCGTCGACGTTGTAAACTCGAAAGACGTGAGCGTTGATTTCGCTATTCAAACTTCTAGCAAAGCTACAGCCCATGATAACTGTTATCTACCTTCTCGCTTCATGCCTGAAAAACATAAATATAGAAATAAAATGGGGTTTAACCAGGGATGCTATTTCAAAATTTTGCTTATCACAGAATTAGGTCGCCAGAAGTTGAAGTCAGCTGGGAAAATAGGGTCAATAAGCTGAGATAATGAAGACAGGCCTACATCATGCAGGGTCACATAAGGTAAATTTTGTAAAGAGAGAGAGAGAGAGAGAGATGGGGTTTAATGTCCACTCAACACAGACTAGGTCATTTCAAGACTAACATGTGGTTTAATTTTATTTCAATAATTCTCCATTTCTCTCTCTCTCTCTCAATGTTCTGGGATGGTTGGGTGGCCGAATGTTTTAACATTAGAAGTCTGTTACTGAGTCAAGTTCAACCTCTTGGGCTTTTTCTCTGGGTCCTAGGGTTTCTTCCCACTACGCACTAGTAAATTATTGAAAAAAATTTTTAAATCATGTGTTAGTCCCCCCCCCCCCCAAAATGTCTTCATTAGCCCAGTGGGAGCAGAACAGTAGAACGTTAAACCCCATTTAATTTCATTAGTCCTGTCTTTGTTAGTCCTGTCTTCGTTAGTCCTGTCTTCATTAGTCCTGTCTTCGTTAGTCCTGTCTTCATTAGTCCTGTCTTCGTTAGTCCTGTCTTCGTTAGTCCTGTTGGAGCCGATAATTAGGATGTTAAACCCCGTTTCATTTTATTTTCTGGGGGGTTGGATGGCTGAATGGTTAGCGTGCGCGCGCTGTATCATAAAGTCTGTCATTGAGTTGACTGGCGTGGTTTCGAATCCCCGGTTGTACGTGGCAAGGAGTAGGGTCGCCTGTCCAACCTCGTGGGTTTTCTCCGGGTCCTCCGGTTTCCTCCCACTGCTAAAGACCCATACGCGCAAGCGAATTATGTAAATAAAATTAAACCATATGTTAGTCCCGAAATGACCTAGTTTGTGTCGAGAGGACGTTAAACCCCATTTCTCTCTCTCTGTCTCTATTTTATTTTCTAGCCATTTAGATGTCCTAAATTAAACTAGCTAAATCTCTAACTCAATATTTTCCATAATATTCGAAATTAAAAACACAAATTAAAATTCAATATTGGTCGATTTCAATCAATATTGATGTTGTTATCTTGCCATGAAACTATAGCAACCCAATATCCAATATTTAAAGATACAATGAACATAGAGAGAGAGAGAGAGAGAGAGAAATTGGGTTTAACCTCCACTCGACACCAACATAGGTGATTTCGGAACTAACATATGGTTGAATTTTATTTCAATAATTCGCTTGTGCTTAGGGGTCTTTAGCAGTGGAAGGAAACCAGAGGACCCAGAGTAAACCCACGAGGTTGGACAAACGACCCTACTCCTTGTCACGTACAACCGGGGATTCGAAACCACACCAGTTGACTCAATGACAGGCCGCATGATACAACAAGCACGTGCTAACCATTCGGCCATCCACCCCCCAATGAAGAAAGAAAACCATATCCTAAATTACAATGCGACAGTAAATAGTAATGGCTGATTCACAAATGATAAAATAATAATAAAAGAAACGTTTAGAACGGACGACGAAAGCGTTAAAGACTGTCTGTCAGTTTGGACTGTTCGCCTATTTCACCAAACATAATTGATTAGAAATTACAATATAGTCTTCAAAAATTGAATATAAGTCACTTTACATACATTCATATTACATTAAAGGAGCTAAATCGCTAATATTTGGCACCTCGACATAGACCGAAATGGGTCACAACGCATATAATAATGTAATTTGATTGTATATAAACTGATTTACATTCAATTGTTTCCGTTTTTACTCTTATTTCAAATCAGTTATGTCCAGCGAAATACGGCATGAGTCTCAACCAAATGCCAATTTCTAGCGTCTGGTTATTCCAGTCTATTGCGCATGCTCTCCAGATAAGAATTGTATCACCGGTTGACATGAGTTGTCGAATATGTCTAGCCTCGTTCATTCTGGTCACTTGTTACAAGTGACACTGAAACGAATTATGGTACACGATTCCTGTACCAATGGTAAAATGTTTATTTTGTCTTAAATATTGGATATCAGAAGCCTACCATTTCCCGGTAAGATCACAACATCAATGTTGATTTGAATTGACAAATAATTCGTGTTTTCAACGTGTAAGACTTTGGATGATATTGAGTTAGAGACTTAGCTGCTTTAATATGTGCTTTTAGGATCATTTAAGGTTCCAAACAATAGAGTCATCCGCCCTTTAACTGTTCTGCATCAACTGGGCTTACATCAAGCAGACAGTGTGCAATGAGGGATGCTTTACCCTGGTTTGCGTTGAGTGGAAGCTAAACTCTCTCTCTCTCTCTCTCTCTCTCAATAATTCATTACCACCTTTCTATGACCAAATATGGATACTATTAATTTATCTACAGCAAGCTGTGCAATAATCTAGTTAATAGACAAGAATAGTCTTAATTTGTCATTTATTGCTGTTTGTTACCAAATATAACCGTGATATACCCAACATGTTACTATAAATAAGTGTGCGATACACAAATAGATCATGTATTAGACCAGTGAGGATATCAATCACCATAAAATATTTTTTTTTTGCCAATAATTGTGAAATGTGATCTGTAGAAAATGTTAAATTACTCTCGTCGCTGATCGTTCAGCAGTATCTAATTTACTTTTTACGGCTTAACCAAAGTAAATTGGTCATTCAACATTTTATTTAGGAAACAACGTCTAATTATCAACGGTTGATACAAGGGTTAGGGTTAGGGTTATTGTAGTGTTCTGATTTGGATTCAATCAGATTGTGAAGAAATGAAATGGGGTTTAAAGTTGCAATTTCATATTTTTAAGTTATATTTTTAAAATTTATTAAAATAAAGCCTTAAAATAGATGGTATCTATAAACAGTCCTACCTTGTTAAAGAATAATCCTATTAATCCTATATTTCACTATTTCCAGTTGAGAAATTGGCAAATATATCATTTTCAACTTCAAATTCAAACGTTTGAAGATAGCTATTCAATGGGGGGAATAGAAAAACAAGGGAGGTAATTGTTTTATTATTTCCGGGTTCAAAGGATTTTTAAGTGGGAGAATAACACCTATGATCGTATAATAGTGAGTTGACAACCTATTGAGCAAAAGACATAGAAATAATTATGTTTTGACTTTCTTAGAAAATATGAAATTATCGCTTTAACGTCCTACTGTTCTGCTCCGACTGGGACAATAGAGACAGGCATATGCCATACAGTGTGCTATGAGGGAAATTGTTGCCCCGGCAGCGGCACTATGGCCTACTCTTGTATCGAATTCCAACTACCAAGGAATCTTTTACGTGCACGCCAATGTGCACGGGACCTCTGTTGTTTTTTTTGTCCCATCCGAACAACTAGACAGCTGTCCTTGTCAGGCCCTCAGTCCTTCACCACAGACAAGGGGAAAACACGTCGGAAAATCCCGATGTACTTTCTCAGCCAATGCAGAAATGAAATGGTGTTTAACGTCCGACTGTTCTGCTTGTACGGAAACAAGGATTAGGGTCGTCTGTCCAACCTCAATGGTTTTCTTCAGGTCCTCCGGTTTCCTCCCACTGCTATACAATTGAACCATATGTTAGTCCCAAAATGACCTAGTTTGTGTGGAGTGGACATTAAACCTCATTTCTCTCTCTGTAATATTTCTCAGTAATTATGTGTCTTCATTTAAACCAATCGTTCAATGCTCTAACTTTTTATACCAGCTCAGGTGACATAAGGTCTTTTTTGCAAAGAGAGAGAGAGAGAGAGAGACAGAGATGGGGTTTAACGTCCACTCGACACAGACTAGGTCATTTCGGGACTTAACATGTGGTTTAATTTTATTTACATAATTCCCCATCTCTCTCTCTCTCTCTCTCTTAGATACACGCCAATGTGTACACAGAATTTCAGTATTCCGTCCCATCCTGCAAGGCCTTCTCTCCTGCACCAATAACAAGGAGAAAACCACGCTAAAAATCTCAAGGAACTTACTCAGTCAAACTGGGACCTCACTAAGCGACCTTCATTTTAATTATTATAGAAGTATGGGTATCAGGTCAGACCGTTATTGTGTTCATATGACAGATGATTAAATATGACATTTAAAAGAGATTGTTGTTGGTAATTGATCGAATGCTAGATGAAGGTCAGCTGGTCAAGGTCATTACAATTCAAACATTGTCAATAAGCTGACATTACACTACATACAGTTTGTTGTCCTTAGGTACATTCAGAGAGACAGAGACAGAGATGGGGTTTAATGTCCACTCGACACAAACTAGGTCATTTCGGGACTAACACAGGGTTCAATCTTATTTCAAGAATTTGCTAGCGTGTATAGGGGTCCTTATTTGCAGTGGGAGGATACCGGAGAACCCCGAGAAAACCCATGGGATTGGACAGGTGACCCTACTTCTTGTTACATACAAGCGGGGAATCGAAACCACGCCACTTGACTCAATGACAGACGTTATGATCAAACGGTACATTCTAAGATGGACTTTATAGGTGACCCTATTAATGTTCTTACGTACATGTACATGTAGTTTGGTGGCCCTTTTTTTTAGTTTGACAGCCCTTTTTAGTCTTAAACTTACTTTGTTTTTAGCCAGACGCTAAATTTGTGCATCCGCTAGACTAGAAGCATCAGGTTAAACGCATGTTCCTGAAAGATTGACAGTGAGTTTTACAACATCTACAGTCATTGTTTTTTAAGGCGAGCGATCGCTCTTGAGCACTTGTCACTCACCTGAATGTCGACTGAGGGGAGTTTTTTTTCCCTCTCCTTAAAATTGAAAATCGCTCTCCTTTACAAAGTCATGGGTGGTTTATTATCATTTATGAAACCAGGTATGACCCTGCTAACATGCAGTTATTGATCTTCAGAACCATTTCTCATACACTCAACTAATCACTCTCCTTAATATCAGATCATTCTCCCTAATTTCTAAAATCACTCTTATTATCGAAACTGGGAGAGCTTCTTTAGGGAAGTGATTTTTTCAATTTGTTCATTAAGGCGAGCTTTTTTCGGCGCTCCTCTAAAATACAAACAACAATGACTGCATCTAGCCGTTGAAAGATTTGTTAGATAGGTACGTTATCTCCCGTTAACACAAACTGTTGAACATTAGCATTGTCCAATCAGAGGCCATGACATAAACACACTCAAATCGAGACTACGTTTTCTAGTGTACCAACTTTAGTAATGATGATCGAAGCTAGGTTCAGAGTGGACGAAACTGACTGAAATTTTCAGCATATTCCCATTACATTATCTAGTTTTTAACTATTATTATAGTAAGAACTGCCAGCTCGTTATCTAATCTTCCATAATACACCCTTTAACCCTGTATAAACCATGTTGGGACCCACACTCTGCTGATAAAAAATTTATTTCATGTTCCTACAGTAAAAACTAAAACTGGTGAACGGGCTTTTGTTTACGCCTCTGCCAACCTGTGGAATTAATTACCTAGTGATGTAAAAAAAATTCTACTAATGTTGCTGTTTTTAAAAAGGATCTTAAAACCAAACTTTTTAAACATGCTTTTAAACTATAAACATGTTGACATTTTAATGTTTTAGAACTATTTGTTTTACATTGTATGTACCGGTATTTTGATTGTGAAGAACATGGTGGAGCAGCTTGTTAGCTGGAGCACTCAGTGCTATACAAATTGATTATTATCTTTTTTTTGATAATTTTAGAAAATTTTGATATATTTATTTGTATCCTGATCAATAACTTGTGACCTAGATCAAACATGTTATGTTCTCTAAGGCTGTATTTCCTGTTATTTATTTATTGTTTCAGTAGAATTAAAACAAAACATATAAGATAGGTTGCCAAGCAACGAAACATATGCCCACAGCAGCTAAAACTTCGGGGCAGTCAACAAAGAGTTGTCAAATATTATTTACTTTTGTTGGTAATAAAACATTTATAATACACTGAAATCTGATTAAGAGTAACAACTCATTAAGTAATTATCAGAAAATCATTGGAATTTTTTTGGCCCATGCTAACGTATAGTATACAAAACATGTAATATCATGGATTTAGCTGTTCAAGTTATCAAAATTCATGGAAAATCAATATACTTGTTCGTCGCAACGTCGAAACGATTATATAGGAGTAAACATGGTGTATGAATATAAAACCAATCAGATGATAACTGTGGCCTCTAGAGTGTCCATAAGATTTTTCAAAGTGATCAAGGGCCATAACTCTGGCAGTAATTATCGGAAATCTGATGATCTTAAACACCGTGTATAAATTTAAAGTCAATCGGATATTAACTTTAGCCTCTAGAGCGTCCACAAGCAATTGTGGACGCCGGCCGGCCAGCCGGACGGGGGTGACAACAATATACGTCCACATTTCAATGTGGGCCTATAAAAACGGCTTTACACGGCAATACATCTTGGTTTATAATTTTACATACAACGGTTGACTGGACCGTGTGGGAATTTAATTCCTCGTCTGCTACAGAGCAGTTTTCTTTATAAAAAAGGTATTCTTGAATGCCACTCTAGTTGTAAGTTGCAAACTGTAACATTTGTAATAAATTACTGATATACATCTTCAATAGAGCAACAAAATTATTGAGACATGATTTAAAATCAGTAATTTATTACAAATGTTACAGTTTGCAACTTACAACTAGAGTGGCATTCAAGAATACCTTTTTTATAAAGAAAAAAATACTTAAAACATTGTTAAAGACACTGAAGATAAAGGCCAATCTTCCAAGAGCTAAAAATATTACACACGTAAAATCTCCTATATATAGTCTATTGAAGTTAGATTGTATAAAGTCTATTGAAGTCAGATTATATAGAGTTTATTGAAGTCAGATTGTATATAGTCTATTGAAGTCAGATTGTATAGAGTCTATTAGAGTCAGATTGTATAGAGTCTATTAGAGTCAGATTGTATATATCTGCTGAAAGACACAAAGAGATATTGGTAAAAGTTTGGGGGGGGGGGGTTGAGGTATATCAGCAGGTCTGTCATTGAGTCAAGTGGCGTAGTTTCGATTCCCTGCTTGTATGTGACAAGGAGTAGGGTCGGCTGTCCAACCTCGTGGGTTGTATCCAGGGCCTTAGGTTTCCTCCTACTGCTAAAGAGCCCTACGCGCAAGCAAATTGTACATGTATATGTTAGTGCCAAAATGACCCAGTCTATGTTTAACCCCATTTCTCTCTCTCATTCATAAAATATTGTTGGCTATTTGTCCAGTTTTCAATTTTGGCTATTTGTCCAGTTGATGTTCATGTGTAGGCAATTGGCCTATTATTAACATACACTGGTTAACTCTAATAAAAACAGCAGTGTATTTCCACAGTTTTGTATTGTTTCTGAATATCCCCTACTTTTTTTGAAGAGTATATATCTTCGTTGAATTATGGAAACCATATAAATGCATGATCAAAATATTGAACTATTGATACTTAGCATTGCAAGGCAATTTATTTTTTCACTCTGATGAGACGGTGTTTTAGCGGTGTAAATATTCTGGAATATATCCTACCTTTCTAGGTCTGTTTATATCCGTTCTAGTTCTAGAACATATATCTATATACCACGATAATCTCTTCTTCCTAACATTACATTATACTTAATTTCCCTGTTTCCGGTTCTTTAACGTTTAAAACATGGCCACATATCCTTTCATCAGCTGATGAGAGAACCTCAGTGATCTCACAGCCATGTGGAACTGTGTACAGAATGGAATCATTTAGACTAGTCCATTATATGCAGCATTAAAGGGGAGGGAAGGTGTATTTGTGTAAACATCCAGATCGGTCTATTTTTAGAAGTAGGTGAATCAATACTATGTTTAGGTTATCCGTCTGCCATGAAAATTGTTGACAAGAATCACATTGCTTGGCCGAAATACAAGTAACCAGAAAACATCTTCTAAAATGGTACAACTCACAAATTTGATTTAAAGAAATGTTCCCTAGTACTTATAGGAGGTAAATCGCTAATATTTGAGGCCTAGAAATTAACACAAACTGGTCGCAATGCATATAATCATGTAATATGAATGTACCGGTATAAAAACTGATTTACATTCAATTGTTTCTGTTTTTACTCTAATTTCTAATCAGTTATGTTCGACGAAATATGTCAAAAGTCTCTATCGAATGGCAATCTCTATAGCGTCTGGTTATTCCAGTCTACACTGATAGTATTTATTGCGCTCTCAATATCAGAATATAGCATCATCGTTTGACATAACATGTGGAATATGTCTGGCCTCATTCTTCGAGTCCCTTGTTACAAATGGCGCTGAAACGCATTATGGTATACAATTTGTGTACCAATGGTAAAATGTTTATTTTGTCTTAATTATTGGATATCAGAAGCCCATCTTTTCCTGGTAAGATCACAACATCAATGTTAATTTAAATTGACAAATAATTCGTGTTTTCAATGTCGAAGACTGTGGATGATATTGAGTTAGAGACTTATAGCCCGTTCAGACGCTTAAGTTGAACTGGTTTAAAAACCCTGGGGATCGTTAAACCAGTTTAACTTAAGCGCCTGAACGCAAATGAGGGGCAAATAAACCAGTTTAAAAACCCCTGCTCGCGACCTGTCTTCGAGAAGGCTTTTTATTTTAAACTGGTTCATCTTAACCGTCTGAACGGGTTGGCTTAAAAACCCCAGCTCCAGCTTGCTTCGAGCATGCGCAGTACGCAGTTAGTTACATTCCTGTGAAAATATTGGGGTCAGACAGTGCCAATGTTATCGAAAGCGTGCGAGAACCGAATAAAGAATATGAAGCTGCCCATGCGCAGTTAACTCTAACCTCCGACCGAAGAGGTCAGAATAGTTAAACTGGTTTGGCTTATAGTACGTGTGAACGCAACACGATGCTGTCTTAAAAACCCCAGCGATTATGAACTGGTTTAAAAATAAGTGTCTGAACAGGCTATTAGCTACTTTAATTAATGGCCAGAAAATAAAATGAAACGGGGTTTAACATCGGCTCCAACAGGACTAATGAAAACAGGACTAACGAAGACAGGACTAATGAAAACAGGACTAACGAAGACAGGACTAATGAAGACAGAACTAACGAAGACAGGACTAACGAAAACAGAACTAATGAAGACAGGACTAACGAAGACAGGACTAATGAAGACAGGACTAATGAAGACATTTTGAGGGGGGGGGGACTAACACATGATTTAATTATTTTTTTTCGATAATTTACTAGTGCGTAGTGGGAAGAAACCCTAGGACCCAGAGAAAAAGCCCAAGAGGTTGAACTTGACTCAGTAACAGACTTCTAATGTTAAAACATTCGGCCACCCAACCATCCCAGAACATTGTGAGAGAGAGTGAGAGAGAGAGAGAGAGAGAGGGGAGAGAGAGAGAGAGAGAGAGAGATGGGGAATTATTGAAATAAAATGAAGACAGAAATGAAATGAGATTTAACGTCCTACTGTTCTGCTCCTACTGGGCTAATGAATACGGACTTACACCATACATCCTACTGTTCTCCTTCTTGACATATATAACTCTAAAGACGACGGGATCATTCACCTTATTGCTTTAATAAAAGTAAACATTTAGAGGACAAACCAGTCCAAGTCAAGAACGGTTTTAAGGAGCGGGAACATGGTGTTCTTGAGAAGCGACACATTTTATGAGCATTAAGCATACATTGTAAGTGATGTGCCAATATGACAATGGAATGAACTTTGGTTCAATGTCCTATGGAATGAAATACCAGGGCTAATGAACGCAAAATTTTTGACAAAGAGAGAGAGAAATGGGGTGTAACGTCCATGACACAAACTAGGTCATTTCAGGACTAACACAATATATGGTTAAATTTTATTTCATTAATTTGCTTGTCAGTAGGGTCTTTAGCAGTGGGGGGGGGGAAACTGGAGAAAACCCATGAGGTTGGACAGGTGACCTCACTACTCCTTGCCCACATTTTGCATGAGATGGACAGAAAACAAGCTAAAAAAAGGGGATTTTTCGTACAATCAGGGGATATAATCCAGGAAGTTATGGTCCAATATGTGCAAATATCTAAAGGAATCGAAATCTCTGGGATATAAACATATATTTTAAGTTTCATCAAAATCAGATAAAAATTCCGACCTCTAGAGGGTCCACAACCTTGGTATTACATACTATTACACCATTTGCGTACAAGGAGCAGCCATTTTGTCGGGCAGTTTGGGTCTGATTTTCACGAAATTTGAACTCAATCGTAATTAGGTTGAAAGACTCATATATTTAAACGTCTTTTAAAATCAAATAAAAAATGTGACCTCTAGAGGGTTCACAAGATAAAAACTGGATTTTTTGTACTATCAAGAACCATAATCCAGGAAGTTACAATCCGCTCATACTCCTCGCAGTGTTTCGTTTGATTAGAGCTAATCCCACTTAACACTGCTGTAATGGAAGCAAATTTCTGTTCCAAATTATGACTGGTCAATAGTCTGATTAACAACCAATAGCTAAAGGGGGGTTGGATGGCTGAATGGTTAACGTGCGCGCGCTGTATCATAAAGTCACCTGGGCTTTCTCCCACTGCTAAAGACCCCTACGTGCAAGCGAATTATTGAAATAAAATTGAACCATGTGTTAGTCCCGAAATGATCTAGTTTGTGTCGAGTTGACGTTAAACCCCATTTCTCTCTCCCTCCAAACATTAAACATACATTATGCAAGAGCAAAATCTGATTATTGCAAGTCTTAATTTAGGCTTCAGATGTTATAGAAATTATAAATTAGATCTTTATTTAAACAACAAGCCCAAAATCAACTCTGTAGACCCATGGATGGCTCGGCTACAGGTCGGATTTAAATAGGATTTCACTCATTGATAAATTCAAATATGGCGCACCCTGATGAGAATACGTCAGTTAGATCGATGCTAAATGATAGAGTGTACTTAGCGAGGCCGCTGTAGAGCGTTTCCGCATGCCATTGAAAACTTTACTTGATAATCGAGATATGTAGGTAAAGTTAACGCCTGTCAATCAAACGATCGGCCAAGGTGAAGGCACATTTCACTACCATTTCTAGTCAAATATTACAACGATGATAACTATGTTCAGAATAAAGTAATTTGACTGAAATTTTCAATATATTCTTCTTTCATCATCTACTTTTGAACTGTTACAGCAAGAATGGCCAACTCTCTATAAAAAATCTCCCATAATGTATCTTTAATAGATAGATTTACACCATAACTGGGCACCCAAAATGGTTATCTAAAGTAAATTCTACCTGTTTTATGCTAGAATTGGATCAAAAATAAAACATATTTTACAAGGAAATATATGATCATGTAGGATTCGTCATGTGACAATTGTTACATGTGGTGTGCAATTTGAACGTGGTCTGTCAATTGCGTATTTCTCATGATAAAGTAAATCTGATCAGTGTCACTTAGAGGTAATCACATTTACTGAATAAAAATGAAATGAAATGGGGTTTATTAACATCCTGTACTGTTCTGCTCTAACTAGGTTAATGAAGACAGGCATACGCCATTCAGTATACTACATGTATGATTAGGTCTAAATATTAGAGAGAGAGAGAAATGGGGTTTAACATCCACTCGCCACAAACTAGGTCATTTTGGGACTAACATATGGTTTAATTTTATTTCAATAATTCGCTTGCGCATAGGGGTCTTTTAGCAGTGGGAAGAAACCGGAGGACCCAGAGAAAACCCACGAGGTTGGACAGGTGACCCTACTCCTTGTCACGTACAACCGGGGATTCGAAACCACGCCAGTCGACTCAATGACAGACTTTATGATACAGCCGCGCATGCTAACCATTCAGCCATCCAACCCCCCTTCTAAATATTAAGGCCACCTGTAGATTAATTCGTCAAGGTCACAAGATGTAAACAGGGCTAGTGCTAACCCTTATTCTAACCCACAATCTCATAAACAATCACGTCAACCCTGTTTAAATCTCGCAACCTTGACGAAATCTGCAGGTGGCCTTAATATTTAGACCTGACCACATGCCAGGAAAACAGTGCTATGGCCTACTCTTATATCGAATTCCAAATGCTAAGAGTTCGTCTACGTGCACGCCAACTAATGAAGTTGGAGAGAGAGATGAATTAAATTGAAATGGGGTTTAATTTATTCTGGATTGATTTGTGGACATTCCAACGCACAGGCCGGTGAAGTTACTTGATTTTCCATTTACTATCAATATACCAATAAGTAGATTGCTGTCAATGGATCATTGCTACTATAACCATTGATATAAGAGTAGACTGTAGCTCTGTTGTTGGGCAAACTCACCCACATAGTACACGGTATGCCCGTCTTCATTAGCCCAGTCAGTGCAGAACAGTAGGACGTTAAAAAAAACATTTCTTTTACATTATCAAAATCAGACTTTCTTTGAAATGAAATGAAATGAAATGGGGTTTAACATCCTACTGTTCTGCCCCTACTGAGCTAATGAAGACGAGCATACGCCATACAGTGTGCTATGAGGGAAATTTGCCTGGGCAGCGGCACTATGGCCTACTATTATATCGAATTCCAACTGCCAAGGGATCTTTAACATGCATGGCAATGTATACACAGGACCTCGGTTTTTCCTCCCATCCGAATGACTTGACAGCTGTCCTTGTCAGGCCCTCCATCCTGCACCACTGAAACGGGGAAACCACATCAGAAAATCATGATAAACTTACTCGGGCAATGCAAGGATCGAACACGCGACCTCCAAGCTAGCGAGCCAGCGTCTTACACACTTAGCCACCGTGGCTTCCCAGACAGAGAGAAAGAGAAATGGGAAATGACATTTCAGGACTAACACATGGTTCAATCTTATTTCAATCATTACTAAATTAGCTAGAGAGATAGAGAGAGAAATGGGGTTTAACGTCCACTCGACACAAACTAGGTCATTTCGGGAATAACATATGGTTTAATTTTATTTCAATAATTCGCTTGCGCGTAGGGGTCTTTAGCAGTGGGAGGAAAACGGAGGACCCGGAGAAAACCCACGAGGTTGGACAGGCGCCCCTACTCCTTGTCACGTACATCCGGGGATTCGAAACCACGCCAGTCGACTCAATGACAGACTTTATGATACAGCGCGCGCACGCTAACCATTCAGCCATCCAACCCCCCCTAAATTGCCTACCTCGTAGGGGTCTTTAGCAGTGGGGAGAAACAAAGGGGAGAGGGGATCCTTCTTGTCACATACACGCCACTGGACTCATGACGGACCATACGATGATCAACAACCCAACAATTAAACATACATTATGCAAGAGCTAAATCTGCTTATTGCAGGTCTTTCTTTAGGCCTGAAATGTTATCTAAATTATTAGTTAGACATTAATTAACTTATCCAGACCATAATCAACTCTAGATGGCATCGCTAGCCTGCGATCTTAAGTGGATTGTGAACCGATTTACTGCATAACTTTCCTTCTCATTTAACGATTAAATAGATAATCGAGACTATGCTGTTTTTCGTACTGACTTTAGTAATGATGACCGAGGCTAGGCAAAAATTTCAATCGCTTAGTTTTCTGTTCATAGTGGATCAATTTGAATGAAATTTTTAGTAAATTGCCTTTACAGTATCTAGTTTTTAACTATTATAGTGAGAACTGCCAACTCGTTACTGAATCTCCCATAATGTATCTTTAAGTAAAAAAATCAAACTAAATAAGTCAAAAATCACTAATTAAAATAAAACATCAATCCATTTTATAAGCCTATTAGGCTGGTCTTTAGAAGGACTTGAGTCCCCACAATCTTATTCAGGGATACACACGTTTTGGAACAAAAAGGGACCAAAATAATAAATATTTTGGGCAAGTAATTATTATTAAGTTATTGAGTCCTGTCGAAATCTACGCCTATATTCCTGTAACTTAATCATGTTAAAAAATTCTTCTTTTTTTTTAATTTAAAGATGCATATCATGTATGTAGGATTTAGATAAAGTGCTCACAGTTCTCGCTATAATAGTTAAAAAGTAGATAATGAAAATGGAATAAGTTGAAAATTTCATTCAAATTACTTTATACTGAGCAAAGTTATGGGTGTTGTTGGAAGATGTAGCCCCAATTGTGTACTATCATAGCAACAGCAACGTTACTTGTTAATCGAGACTTGGCCTCGCTAGTCCATTTTTAAATTAAATCACTAAATCTACTTTAATCTGTTTACATCTGTGCCATCCGGTCGTCTAGTGAGTGAGTCTTGCCATGTGTATAAATGTCTAAATAATAATTTTATATAGCATTTGAAGCCCCCCAAAAAACAACATATAAGCCGATCTAGGTCTTGCAAGTTACATAATGAAATGCATGTTTTATAATTATTGTCATTCTGATAATATTTCAGCCAAGATGTACGATATTCTGTTACCTTCAACATATTATTATATCCAAAACAAAATGTACATTTTTTTTATATTTAACATAAAAGCAACAAGGTTTTTATGTAGAGTATTATATTACATGTATATGGAGGTATTCATCCGAGACTGGGTAATAGCCGTTATCAGATAAACCCTTGCTTTTCACGTAAGCTGGGACAATGAAAAATACCGTTATTTAACGTTAAATACACACACGCATATAAAAACAAACAACAGCGGGTTTGTCATGTGTGACATTATATACATGTATAGCGGAATACATCTCTCGCATAACACACTGACTGATGAATAGTCAGAAACTACAAAACCCTCGATAATAATAACGGCATTTTAAACAGGATTTCACCTCATTTATAAACATCAAGGTTTACAATCAAACACAGAGTTGTAAATAGTTCATACTTACCATGCTCGTTTTGAATTCAGGGCACAGATAACGTATATCAATACTCGATGGATATTCGTTGATTTTTCAGGAAAACACTCACTGCCGCCATTGTATGTGAAGTCACGTGACTACCACAGCTGTCTGATCAACAACGTTAATCACTACTGTTAAGTATTATATCGAGACGATGCCGATGTTAACTCATTGAACATTACGTGTGAAATTAACACGTTTAAAACAAGGGGTTTGAAGAAAACATTGAAGAAAACACTCTTAAAACGGATTTAAAAAAAAGCAAGCGGTGCATAACGTTTGTAATGTAAAATCCGACAAAAAAAACCCCCAATAAACAAATAATAGTTTTGAGTGTAAAATACACATTGGAAAACATTATATTATGTAATAATATCACTACGATAGAAAGATACAAAATATTTCAAAAATACATCGAAACTACAGATATCGAAAACCGAATGACGCCGATATGAAATGAAATGAAATGAAATGGGGTTTAACGTCCTACTGTTTTGCTCTGAACTGGGCTAATGAAGACGGGCATACGCCATACAGTGTGCTATTAGGGAAATTTTGCCCAGACAGCGGCACTACGGCCTACTCTTATATCGAATTCCAACTGTCAAGGGATCTTTTACGTGCACGCCAATGTGTACACGGGACCTCGGTTTTTCGTCTCATCCGAATGACTAGACAGCTGTCCTTGTCAGGCCCTCCGTCCTGCATCACTGACAAGGGGAAACCACGCCGGAAAATCTGGATGAACTTTCTCGGCCAATGCAGGGATCGAACACCCGACCTCCAGGCTAGAGAGCCAGCGCCTTACCCACTTAGCCACGTGATCCCCACTTAGCCACGTGATCCCCATGACGCCGATATGCAAATATTAAATAAACAGGGGTCCAGGAATTGAGCAGCTAGGGTGGAGACTTTACGCCAACTTTGGCGTTAGGTCGTGGCGGGGGGGGGGGGGGCATTAGAAGCTTTTCCATTGTAGTAGATAAAATTGTTTCTCTGTGCCAGAAGGGGGGAGGAGGGGTTGAGAGGGGAATAATTTATGAGTTCTCCCTTAATTAAATTCCTGCATACTTTGTAATGTAAACATGTCCGACTAAACTACGTAGGCAAATGAATAAAAACAAAAAGAAACATTGTCGATCAGTTAGATTTATTAAAAGACACTTTAGCTATAAGCCACTGATCGGCAATGTTTCTTTTTCTTTTTCTCATTTGACTACCTCGAAAAACTGCAAATAATCAGCTTAGAAATATAAACACAGATAAGTGAATATTTAATGAATTAAGTGAATAGAAGACATTTCTTTAAATAGTATTTAAAATATACACCTTCTCGTATTATCAGCACATGGCATTTCTTTATTTCGTTGTGAATTTTACAGCAGAATTTAAAATATAGGCCTTCTTGTATTATCGGCACAGTTAGGCACTTCTTCATTTCGTTGTGAATTTCCCGGTTGTTCTAATATTTATAGCGGGGGCTAAAACAAAGTTTTTCGGGCATTTTGAGCCATAATTCAAAATGTTATGATCCGATATGCGCGAAAATCTATAGGGAGAGAGAGAGAGAGAGAGAAATGGGGTTTAACGTCCACTAGGTCATTTCGGGACTTACATATATGGTTTAATTTTATTTCAATAATTCGCTTGCGCGTAGGGGTCTTTAGAAGTGGGAGGAAACCGAAGGACCCGGAGAAAACCCACGAAGTTGGACAGGCGACCCTACTCCTTGTCACGTACAACCGGGGAATCAGGGAAATAAAGGAAACCCGATCATCAAGTCGCATTATCCCAATTTTTGGGGCGGTCGCCATTCGCCGTTTTAGGAGAGTCACAGACACCGGTATATGGATGGCATGTGTGTTTCCATCTGGTAGTGGCAAACTGTCGGGGGGGGGGGGGGGGGGAATTATCGTCATGCAGAGACCCTGCCAATTAAATTACTCAGCAATGAAGTGAAATTTTATTCTTGAGTTCATCTAAATCCCTTACCATGCAAACCCAATCGATGGTGGTTTCATGCGATACTGAACTTGACAAATACATGCATACTAATACCAAGGTTGTGGACACTCTAGAGGTCACAAGTTTTATACGATTTGATGAAACTGACAATATATGTTTATAATCGAAAGATTTCGGTTCGTTTCGATATTGGCACATATCTTAAATACATTTTGAGCTTGTGGACTCTCTAGGGCTTACGGTTTTAATTTGTTTGTAAAAACCGTTCAGATATATCACCGTTACACCATATTTACCGTATATAGAGTGCAAATTTCGTGAAAATCGGACCAAAACTGCACGACAAAATGGCCGCTACCATAAAAAGCATGTAGGCTAATAACCAGGGCCCTTTTTCTCGAAATCTTAAATAAAGATAAAATTCAAATTTTAGTAGATACTTAAATTTTGATTGGCTAAGCACTAAAATCAATCTAATATTATCCAATCAAATTACTAGAATTTGGATTTTATCTTAGTTAAAATTTCGTGAAACAGGCCCCAGGTTGTGGACTTGCACCCTGATGTTCGAATTTTCATCGAATTTGATATATCCTAAAGGTCTGGGTTCCTTTCTATGTTGGACCGTAACTGTCTGGATTATTACCCCTGATTGTACGAAATATCACGTTTTTAGCCTGCGGGCCCTCTAGAAGTCACTATTTTTTTTTTATCATATTTTCAAAACTGTTCAAATATATCACAGTTACATAATAATTTAGTGAAAATCTGACCGAAACTTTCAATCAAATGACTGCTCCCGTTTTAGTATAAAAGCCCTAGGGTCCGACTGACAGTCAAACCTAAATTTACCTGCCTTATCTAAAATCGTAGCATTTATGGCAAAACGGGCCAGACTGCACACGCTCGCCATTATTTCATTTCTTACACCCGGAGATTCTCCTTGGATGAATTTCGCCTTGGACGCTTCCCTGTAAATACATTGTGTCTTACCCCAAAGAGCTGGATCAAGCCTATTTTTGTGGTTTCCTATGGCAAGTTTCCTAGGAAACACTTGTCTACGATATCACCCGTGGTGGAAGTGGACGTAAAACTCCAGAAACAAACGAACGAAGATTGTGGACCATCTAGAGGTCGCAATTTTTATCCGATTTAGATGAAACTTAAACCGAGTATCACTAGTTCTTATGGCGGTATATTAGATTCAAAATTCTAACATGCTATCGTCTAATTTCTAACCTCCGTTCCGTTAACTTCTAACCTTAATTCATGTAACTTCTAACCTTAATTCATGTAATTTCTAACTTCAATTCGTGTAATTTCTAAATTAAGACAATGTATAATCCAACTTCTTTATTTGTTCAGTGTAAATTTTAATTCTGTTTCGTCTTATTTTTATTGTTAAGACGAAAAATGTCTACTTCATTGTCACTTTACATGTTAATCATGAACGTCGAGCAAATTTAGAATTTTGATACCTCTACCAAGCAACCATCATTATGACGTCGTTTGGTGTCGCCAGCATGTGCTCAATTTGGTGATTGAGCACTGAGCGGGATCATTATGTTGCCACAAACGACTCGCTCTTCGTCAGGTTGAATGGTTTGGCGGAGTGTAAAAATTGAAAACAACATCGAACGTGATATGTTTTGCAAATACTGTTTTAAATATAAGCTAAACAGCATTTGTTATTTTTTTTAAAGACAAGTGCAGGATTTGGAGAATTTTATTTTATTTTTATTTTACAGTTAAGCCAATTACTATTTATATACTGTTGATCTATAAATTATTCTGTTAATGCTCTAAAATATGTCTCTTTATACTACCCGAACGACTAGCCACTGTCCGTGTCAGACCCTCGTCTTGTATCAATAACAAGGGACGGATAACCACGCCGGAATATGGCGGTTATATCATAAAAAAAATATATGTCTATGGGTTATATAACATCGTCAGCTAGTATACACACTGGCAAAACTACGCTTTATAATATTTCTGACATTATTAGTTCCGTCCTTGTGATTTGCGGAGGTTGCCGTTATTGTAGGCATATACAGTGTCTAGTAGATCGGGTCGGACGAAAACCGTTGCAGCTGTTATCTATATATATATTTGTGACTGTCGTTTGTCTGTCTGTCTGTCTGTTCGGGGTTGGCGGCTACACTAGGTCTGCCCCGAGTCTGAAATTTGGGGTATAGGGGTAGCTCGGACCGGGGAGTAACATAGGCCAGGTGGCGTTAGTCTACCACTTCCGGTTTCGGAGTTATGACCCCTCGAGCGAAGCCGGTCTGTTCGGGGTTGGCGGCTACACTAGGTCTGCCCTGTTTCTGAAATTTGGGGTATAGGGGTAGCTCGGACCGAGGAGTAACATAGGCCAGGTGGCGTTAGTCTACCACTTCCGGTTTCGGAGTTAAGACCCCCTGAGCGAAGTCTGTCTGTTCGGGGTTGGCGGCTACATCTGCCCCGAGTCTGAAATTTGGGGTATAGGGGTAGCTCGGACCGGGGAGTAACATAGGCCAGGTGGCGTTAGTCTACCACTTCCGGTTTCGGAGTTATGACCCCCGAGCGAAGCCGGTCTGTTCAGGGTTGGCGGCTACACAAGGTCTGTCCCGAGTCCGAAATTTGGGGTATAGGGGTAGCACGGACCGGGGAGTAACATAGGCTAGGTGGCGTTAGTCTACCACTTCCGGTTTCGGAGTTATGACCCCCGAGCGAAGTCTGTCTGTTAGGGGTTGGCGGCTACACTAGGTCTGCCCCGAGTCTGAAATTTGGGGTATAGGGGTAGCTCGGACCGGGTAGTAACCGGTTTCGGAGTTATGACCCCCGAGCGAAGCCGGGTATCCTGCTAGTTCGTAATAAAAGTAGACCGTAAATTTCACTCATGGCACACCGTAAGTTCGTCTTCATTAGCCTGGATGGTGTAGAAAAGTAGGACGATAAACCGCTATCTATGAATTTCGCTATTGCTGTATGCAACTTGAATAAAATATTTTTGGAAAAAAAACTACCATAAAGTTAGTCAGGTAGGTGTAATGGAGGAATCAGAAATAAAAACTCCATCGCTATCCACATGAACAGATTATCCCAGACTCCCGAAAAGGCCGTTTCATCCCTACAGTATGAGGTTTCTAAATTTATATCATTGAACCATATCAAGAAAAGGTTTATCATTTTTGTTAGAGGTAATAGAATACAGATTAACAGTAAATAAATATTATTGATGGCTTAACTGTCTTCAAGAAAATTGAAAAAAAAAATGCTGTTTGGCTTTTATTTGAAGTAGTATTTACCAACCATTTCACGTTCGATGTTGTTTTCAATTTCACCATCGATTCCCTGGTTGTACTTGTCAAGGAGTAGGGTCGTCTGTCCAACCTCGTGGGTTTTCTCCGGGTCCTCCCACTGCTAAAGACCCCTACGCGCAAGCGAATTGTTGAAATAAATTGAACCATATGTTAGTCCAGAAATGACCTAGTTTGTGCCGAGTGGTCGTTACCCCTCTCTCTCTCTCTCTCCCATCACTCCACCCAATCACCAACCAGGCGAAGAGCGAGTCGTTTATATAAACACTAGCAGGATACCCGGCTTCGCTCGGGGGTCATAACTCCGAAACCGGAAGTGGTAGACTAACGCCACCTGGCCTATGTTACTCCCCGGTCCGAGCTACCCCTATACCCCAAATTTCAGACTCGGGGCAGACCTAGTGTAGCCGCCAACCCCGAACAGCCAGACAGACAGAAAGACAGACAGACGACAGTCACAAATATATATACAGATAGATAGATAGATAATGGTCCCTACCAGGTGCGCAATCACCAAATGAGCACGCAGTGGCGACAAGAAAACGACTTCATAATGATGGTTGCTAGGCAGAAGTGTAAAAATTAAATTCTAAACGTGTAAAGAATCAATGAAGATAACGTTTTTCGTCTAAATAATAGAAATAAGATGAAATAGAATTAAAATTTACACTGAACAAATAAAGAAGTTGGATTATACATTGTCTTAATTTAGAAATTACACGAATTGAAGTTAGAAATTACATGAATTAAGGTTAGAAGTTACATGAATTAGGTTAGAAGTTACATGAACGGAGGTTAGAAATTAGACGATAGCATGTTAGAATTTTGAATCTAATATACCGCCATAAGTTCTTGGAAAAGTTCAATTTTGTGCGCATTGGATTGACCCCCTGTCTTTTACGCAAAGTGTGAAATATGGATGAAGTTTGTGGATCTTCCAAAGGCGACAATTTTTGTCTAATTAATGAGATGAAAGATCAAAAGTTATTGGATGAGTTCGACTTGGTACGCACCATATCTAACATTCTAGAGCTATAGCCCCTGTTTTTTCGCAAGATGTAGAGGCTACAATTGTTGCCCCATTCTGGGGAAATTAATACTTTAGAAAACATTTCAGGCCGAAAGAAAGACCTGCAATAGGCAGATTTAGCTCTTGCATGTTTAACAAATATGTTAAGGATCAAATGACCTTGAATGAAAGAATGAGCCCTATTGGTTTTACCCCTTCCCCATACATTTCATGGAAAATGTGGACGTATCTAGCATGGCAACCGCCTGTTTCAACTGTTCATAATGCCAGCAGTGAATTATTTGATGGGTAAGGAACACGAAAGGAAAGAGTGTGAGTTATTACTTAATCTGTCATAGATACAATGGAAGTGCGATGTTCAGTTAACTAATCGTGACCCTCGCAACTGGGAGTCCCTTAACCCAGGGATCAGTATAGAACATAGAAGGGTTTTCTTCTGACTGTCTACGCTCTAGAAGTCTCACTTCTATGTTAAAATCAGGCCTCGTATCTAACCACATAATTACATGTACTTGCGTACAATAATCTGGAGAAAGGAGTACTTGCGGCCAAATTATTGGTGTGTGTGTGTGGGGGGGGGGGGCTAAAGTCCCGTCTAACACCCCCCCCCCCTCTCTCCACTGCTGTTTTGTATTATAGTGGTGTTATTGTTTAAAAGACGCGTATTGTGCAATATATCTCATGTGTTCTCTTTGAAATATGGACGGGAAATCTTCCTTTGTTCTTTTCGTTGAATAAGCAGATTGTTTACCCTCTAGTAGATTGGTTGGAGCTTAACCGTGCAATAACTAAACATGTTCAATGTTATTGCACACTTTTGCTGGTTTACACTAGTTTTAGTAGAAATCATATAGAGAAGTGGGGTGGGTTTTCTGTGCAAT
Source organism: Patella vulgata (assembly GCF_932274485.2). Lineage (NCBI taxonomy): Eukaryota > Metazoa > Mollusca > Gastropoda > Patellidae > Patella > Patella vulgata. The sequence continues at coordinate 3,272,163 of NC_065880.2, forward strand.
AACAATAAGCATGTTGAGTAGGTGTCAATGTTACAAGTCATTTATAGCACGCTTCATGTGTTTACAGGTTTAACATCTCGGCCTATGGCCTCAATATTTAAACCTGTTAACTCATGAAAACCGTGCTATAAATATAACTTGTTAAGGCCAGCTAAATTTTTGTCAAGGTCGCCGAGATGTAAAAAAGGTTAGGGCACGTGATTGTTGGTGAGGTTAGGGTTAGGGTAAGCATCGAGGCTAGGTCCAGGGTTATGGTTGGGATTAGCGCTAGCCCTGTTTACATCTGGTGACCTATGACGAAAAATTGGGCTGGCCATATTAATTAGCACTAACCCTTTCTGAATGATAAGATTCTGCCGAAGTTCGCTTCCACCGAGGGTGAATATGGCAGACAAATTGTATTATTGTACTGCGCTCAGCGCACGTGCAGGGGTCTGTCGTGTGGGAGAAAACCGCGGAGTACCCAGAGTCAACCCACGAGGTTGAGAAGGAAAGTCACATACGTTCACACAAGGGATGGGAACCCCGACCGCAAGCCAGGGGTTACTGGTCAGCTAAAGCTCGACGCTAACATCGATAGTAATGCCATAGGTTTCCACTATCACGATTCGCCCTACGATTGAAATCGTGGTTTTAATCGTGGAGTAATCGTGGTGATCTTATCAGGTCTTATCATATAGTGAAGACAGTCGTAGCAATCAAGTTGATTATATCGAAATGTATCTGAACGTATCTGCACGTACCAGATCGTGGATTCAATAGGAACAATCCTATCGTGACGTATCGCACGTCAGTGGGAACCTGACATAAGGAATTATATTCCCTAAAAATCAAAGACGGGGTATTTTATCCAATATAATTATGGTGCATGTTAGCCAATCAGAATCAAGGAATTTTCAGACGTGTTGCAAATATAAATAATATTTACATTCTATTAGTAAGCGCAGGAGGGGATCACGTGGCTAAGTGGGTAAGACGCTGGTTCGATCCCTGCATTGGCCGAGAAAGTTCATCCAGATTTTCCGGCGTGGTTTCCCCTTGTCAGTGATACAGGACGGAGTGCCTGGCAAGGACAGCTGTCTAGTCGTTCGGATGGGACGAAAAACCGAGGTCTCGTGTACACATTTGCGTGCACGTAAAAGATCCCTTGGCAGTTGGAATTCGATATAAGAGTAGGCCGTAGCGCCGCTGCCCGGGCAAAATTACCCTCATAGCACACTGTATGGCGTATACCCTTCTTCATTAGCCCAGGTTAGGAGCAGAACAGTAGGACGTTAAACCCCATTTCATTTCATTTCAGTAAGCGCAGGAGGACCGCACTACACACAAACCAAAACCTACCTGCGGACAAGACAGAATACACAGACATTGCAATAGCTATAAAGTTAAGTGAATAGATCCGGGGAGCTAGCCGTAAGCACCCACTGCGCTGTACAGTCCGGGCCTGTAATGATACAGACTTCACGTAGAATGAAAAAACAGAATGATTAACAAGAAAGACGTAACAGAGACAATACAACTGATCTTGACGGTGGTCGTCTCGTGAATGGCGATAGTCTGCCAGTTGACATCATGAGTTAAAACGGGTCAGATTTAATTGATAATGCCAACTTCAAGTTTGGTCAAAGGTCACGAGATGTAAACAGGGTTAGCGCTAATCCCAAACCTAGCCCTATTGCTTACTCTAACCTACAATCTCAACAATAATCACGTGCCCTAACCTTATTTACATCTCAGCGACCTTGATGAAAATTAAGCTGGCCTTAACAAATAGATTTAGCCGTTAGAACGTCTAACAATTTTAACAATAAGGGCGGTAGGTCGGATAGAATCTAGGAAAATACTAAAAAAAAAATTAAAATATAATAAAGTGTAGTGAGGAAACGGGAGCAAAGCCCAACAACGAGAACATTCTGCAGTACGAACAGCTTAATCTGTAATCAATTAACACTAATTACAAAACGGACATTCTGGCCAGATATTTTGATTTTCAGGACAAAGGCTGTTTGTTTTCCGGACAAAACGTTCCGAAATTTCAAATTTTAAAATTATTAACCTTTTTTGCTACCGAGCATGTTAATTGACGTTTCCCAGTGATCAGAAACGCCAGTCTCCAAACTGAAAAAAACGACAGATAAATATCAGCTAGGCCACTTTTTTTTTAGCGGGGCTCGCAAAACAAGATCCTAGTTCGACTCAGCCGATAAATCAAAGCAGTAGTCTCACCTGGGTAGTCCAGTTTGAACATTCTTTTTAAGGAGTCAAGTCTTCTTCGCATACAGTAAACCTTTTCGGATAAAAATGAAATGGGGTTTAACGTCCCACTGTTCTGCTCCGAGCTGGGCTGGGAATACGCCATACAGTGTGCTATGAGGGAAATTTTGCGGCACTACGGCCTACTCTTATATCGAGAAAACTGTCAAGGGATCTATTACGTACACGCCAAAGTGTAGACGGGACACGGGACCTCGGTTTTTCGTCCTATCCGAACGACTAGCTCTTGTCAGGTCCTTCGTCCTGCATCAAAGACAAGGGGGAACCACGCCAGAAAATCTGGATTAACTTTCTCGACCAATGCAGGGATCGAACACCTGGCCTCCAGGCTAGCGAGCCAGCGCCTACCTACTTAGCCACCGTGACCCTTTTCGGATAGCTTTTGTTTGGCAACAACTGGACTGATAAAGACGGACATACGCCACGCAATTTGCTATGAGGGAATTTTATCCCCGTGTAACTGCGTTTCCATCTATTTCCAAATACCAGGATGTCTTTAACGTGCACATCAATCTGTAGACTGGACCTCGGTTTTCGTACCACCCGCACCACACTTAATCAGGCTCGTGGTTAGAGAGAGAGAGAGAGAGAGAGAGAGAGAGAGAGGGTACGTCCCCTCGACACAAACTATTGGTAATTTCGGGACTACCACACGGTTCAATTTTATTTAATAATCTGCTTGTGCGTAGGGGTCTTTAGCTGTGGGGGGAAACCGGAGAACCTGAGGAAAATCCACGAGGTTGGACAGTCGACACTACGCCTTGTCATATACAAGAGGGAATTCGAAATGGCGTTAACGTCATACTTCCAAGTAACCGTTACAACTGATATATTTTTTTCTGGGCTTAATCATATTGCGCGAGATTAGATGTTTAGATTGCTTTTGAAAATATGAAACATGCATTATGTAAGAACTAAATGGAGTGCCCATAATCCGGGACTTTTACTGGCAGTTGGGTGGGGTGATGTATTCCCACAATACTGATTTTGATTCAGGGTGTCTAGTTGGGGCGCTATCTGGTAAAGTTATGTAGGTTCATTGATATAGCCCCCCCCCCCCCCCCCGTCCCTCCAAGGAACATCTCACCGTACGCCGCGCCTATGCTTAAAACGATAAAACGAGATCCAGCGTTGATTATACACTTTGGTGTGCACTTAAAAAGATCCCATGGCTGTTATATATAATTCGAACTAAGTCTGGGATCATAGCACACTGCATGGCGTATTCTCGCCTCTGCATTGTCGCCGCTATAGTGCAAAAAACTAGGACGTCAACTCCATATCATTTACGGTTAGGGGATCACGGTGGCTAAGTGTGTAAGACGCTGGCTCGCTAGCCTGGGGGTCGTGTGTTCGATCCCTGTATTGGTCGAGAAAGTTCATAGGATTTTCCGGCGTGGTTCTCCCTTGTCAGTGATGCAGGACGGAGGGCCTGACAAGGACAGCTGTCTTGTCGTTCGGATGGGGCGAAAAAGTACCGAGGTCCCGTGTAGGCCTACACATTGGCGTGCACGTAAAAGATCCCTTGACAGTTGCAATTCAATATAAGAGGCGTAGTGCCGCTGTCCGGGCAAAATTTCACCCATGGCACACTGTATGGCGTACGCCCGTCTTCATTAGCCCAGTTCGGAGCAGAGCAGTAGTAGGACATTAAACCTCATTTCATTCATTTCATTTTATTTAGCCTACGGTTAAAGCCAAAGGGCAAAATTGTCATAAAGTTGTCGGGGAAATTTGTAAAACTTTGAGTAAGTTGTCTTAGAACTAGAAGCCCTTAAGAATTTGGAATAGCTTGCCGATTAATGTCGGAGCAACGGTATTGTGCACAACTCTGATTTATTTGTTAGTAATTAAAAGCGGTAATAGCCAAAGACGTTTCGTGCAATAAAATTTTAATCTGTTAAACAGATAGCATTTGAGTAAAGGGAAGTAACTCCATTTAAAAGCGCACGTGTTCATAGAGTTATGTCCCACAAATCGATTAACACATAGAGGGCGCTCGATTGGCTTTGTTGCTTGTCGACATATTTAGGAAATGTTTATGCAAAATTATCACAGTAATCCAGAATTTCTGCGTTTATTTTGTCGGTAGAATGGTTTACAACGTATCCAGGAACCTGCAAAAATAAAACACTTGAACTGACGAGTGTTGTTTTCCTTTTTTTTTCACTGTTTTGTTGTTCTTTTAAATCCCCAAATTTTCAGGGTCTTCTAAAAGCCAACTTCCGGTTTCAGCACGGTCATGGCTTTACCACCAGAGGTAAGATTGTACAGGATTTGTGGCAAAATCAGTTAAACCTGTTACTTGCTTGCATCATCACTTTATAGCATTGTATTTTATTTGTAAAAAAAGTGTGCAGATATCCCTGCTGTCTTCACTAGCTTCTTGTTTACTTTTTTTTGTGCTGTGGCCAAGGCCCAAAGGAAGGCCAAGGAGGAGGATAAAATTTCACTTCTGAATTGCACCTCGTTGAATGAAGGAGTGAATTAGACCAAGTAGAATTTGGTTAAAAAAAGATATAAAATAGTTATGTTATCCTGAGAATTAATCATGAATTTCTACCTTGTTAATATGTAACAGGCATCGCCTGAGTAGAGTGAAGCTGATATGATTGTTGTTAAATATAATGTTGAATAATCACGTTTTTCTGAATTGGTTTTAATTTAGATCTAATGTGTGACGTCATTGATTAAATGCGTCATAAAAATATTTCTATGAGACGCGTAATCTCGTTTGGGCGAGATTTGGTAAGTTGGCATGCGCATTGCCATTTTTGCCCAGTGTATCCAGTTCTGGTCTGAATTTTTTTTTAATCAACAGTCTATGGTGACAGTTTTAGTTACGCTCCTGTGTTACCGGAAAAGAGCTTTGCTCAAGCACCACACTTTGCGCGGTGCTTTAAAGCTTCACTCTATATTAATGTTAACTCCAGGATCAGCTGTATCCTGCCCCTGGACCGAACGGTCGTGTCATCCCCGCAGAACTGCAATGCAGTAGGGTGGTGTAAAAACTGCAGTAGAAACCATGATTTGGCAGTAGATTACCAAAAGCACATAAATTCGCACTTCCAAGGGTAATTCATTGAGAAATGATACATTTAAATAGGCCCAACGAGACAAAAAAGAAATTTATTTTTTACATAATTTTTTTAAATGGGTAATAAGTAAATATAAAATAAACACAAGCAATGTTAACTATATAAAATTTATGTAATTAATCAGATAACTATGATTTAGAAATTGAAAATGTAGTCTACAGAAAGGCATAATGTCAAATAGAGGTCTGTAGGCTAATTATGACGAGATTACCACTTAGCTTAGCACGATTTTAAAAATGTCCTTATGTTCCTCATTTTGGAATTTTTTGTCAATATTGTTATATATGTACGATAACTGGTATCAGATTTTATAGTGTTTTTACATTAAGAATATTAGGGGAGGGGGGGCGGTGAAAAAAGAATTATTTTGCATAACTGCTAATCTAATATAGTAATATAAGCATCATTCAATTTAATCAACTCCCCCCCCCCCATTGGCGATTATCCTCTCACAATGTACAGGAATTTTTTTCTCCCGATATTCCGAAAATCTGTTTTTATATTTATTGAGGTTATATTGTATTCGGAATATTTTATTTGATGCTGTACGCACGCAAAAAAAAATTTTGGCCATTGCTGCCGTAAACAGGTCGCTATTTGTTTATTTTATTCAGTACACATTTTAAGAGTATTGGAAAAAGGTCAATAATTATATAAGCTTTATTAGATTGGAAACTTGTGATTACAAATCTTATAGTTAAATTACACCTTAATTACCCCAAATAGATGTTGATAACCAAGAGTCACGACCTTTTGTGTTTACATGCAAAGATTTCAAAGAGTTGCATCCCTTAGCTCCATAGTTTTGGCGTGAAAATTGAAAAAAAATCTTTCTTTGAAAATGCGGTATAAATCTATTACCACGCAGTAGTGCATGAGGCGTTTTCGCAGCACTGTAACGTGTGATATAAGAGTTGACAAGTTGCCTGGGAATAAATCAATAATCTTGTCCCATGTAACCAGGTAAAGGCAAGTCAGATCACGCGATTGCTGAGTTATAAGCTGTGATTTGTGTTCGTGGTTTTAAGACATCATGGACTACAAATCACAGTTTTACCTCCTCTTTAATTAAATCTACAACGATGGTCTTTATTTATCACAACGATAAAATGGCGTGGAAAGACCTGTGCAAAAATCACCAGAAAACTGTGTAGGACGCAAGTTGACGCAACCCCATTTGTTTCATGAGTTGTTTAAGAGATAAAGCACAGCCTTTTTAAAGAAAAGTCAAAATTAGTTAAAAACTGCCCCAAAGTACAATAAAATGCATCAGATATTCCGCTTGACTGTAACTCACTCATATTGGTGGATTATAAGTCCTGTGCAATGTCACTACAAATAAATCAGGAGTAGTTTGTCTTGGCGAAACTTCACTTTGTGCTGAATGACAAACTTGTGAACTTCCATAATAAGTTTATGTTATAACAAGTGTAAATATTAATAAAGAATTATTTAAGAATTATTTTGTTTGTTGTTAAGCCATACATGTATTTAGAAAGAGTTTTTAACAACATTAAGTCTAGGCAAACCAGAATAAGTTATTGTCATTGATTAACTCTTGAACTGTCACTTGTTCCATATGGAATGTTAATCAGGAGGCCATTTTGCAGGTCATGACCTATAAGTAAAAATGTCAAAAAATGTTAAATATTTTATACCACTGAATTCAAGATCTTTCCAAAAATATCTACATTTGTATGATTTATTCTTAAATTTAAAGAGTTACAGGATATATTCTAAACGGTATGATTTTCCTAGTCGAAACCCCAAAACAATCCGACGGCTAAAGGGTTAACCATTAATCCTACTAAATGTTGAATAGTCATAGTAGTTTAGAAATTGTTTCATCAAATCTGTTTACATAATTTACTATAAACAAAAGTTATTTTGTTTGCCAACGTATTCAAGAATTAAGAGATACTAAACGTATTTTCGAAATGTGGTAATTTGTAGATAACCATAATTACCAATATAGAACCTGGTTGTTATTGTATTAATAACAATATTGTTATCTCTAATTTAACAACTGTTAATATAAGTTTGAAAAACAAAGATCTTCTATTGAAGACTCAATGATATTCCAGCTGATATTGGAAATAGAAATTGCCTTTCTGCTTAGATAGTTCAAATTTCAAATCTGTGCTCACAAACGTTTTTCTGAGACTCTCTGGACTCAACATATATTTAAAGTCACTTGAAGCAATGAATAAGATATAGTCTTTGAGAGATGTAATAAAAATTGTTTTCGTTTATTAAATAATACATTTCTTGTAGATCATAGCACATGTTAACTTACTGTATATTATTATTGTTGAAAATAAGGCCTCCGGGACTTTAAATATTATGTACAAATAGGTCTCCAGTCGTTTAGATATTAGGGACAAATAAGGCCTATGGTACTTGAAATATTACAAACAAATAAGGCTTACGGTACTTGAAACATTACAAACAACTAAGGCCCAGGTATTTTTGAATTAGATATAGACTGATAGGCCTCCGGTATGTGAAATATTGTAGACAAATAAGGCCTGCACTACTTTAGATATTATAGACAAATAAGGCCTGCACTACTTTAGATATAATTGACAAATAAGGGCCCTGGTACTTAAGATATTACAGACTAATAAGGCCTGCAGTACTTTAGATATTAGGGACAAATGAGACCTCCAGTACTTTAAATATTACAAATAAGGCCTCCGGTTGTTTAGAAATTACAAACAAATAAGGCCTCCAGTTGTTTAGATATTACAAACAAATAAGGGCCCTGGTACTTTAGATAAGGCTTCCTGTACGTGAAGGGGGGTTGGATGGCTTAATGGTTAGCGTGTGCGCGCTGTATCATAAAGTCTGTCATTGAGTCGACTGGCGTGGTTTCGAATCCCCGGTTGTACGTGACAAGGAGTAGGGTCGCCTGTCCAACCCCGTGGGTTTTCTCCGGGTCCTCCGGTTTCCTCCCACTGCTAAAGACCCCTACGCGCAAGCGAACTATAGAAATAAAAAAATTAAACCATATGTTAGTCCCAAAATGACCTAGTTTGTGTCGAGTGGACGTTAAACCCCATTTCTCTCTCTCTCTCTCTCTCTCTCTCTCTCTCCCTGTAGTGAAATATTATGTGTGTAAAATATATTAATATATTGTTATATTGATTTACAGGAACAAGGTTATATAGCTGATAAAATAGTCAAGGCTGAAAAACGAATTAAAGCTTTTCCATATGATACAGAAGCATGGAGTATTCTAATCAGAGATGCTCAGGTATATTTTCTATTGTTTTACCTGTAGTGGCAGGTGCTGGTTGTTCGATTAAGGTCTGTCGTTCGGACAAGTGGTGTGGTTTCGATTCCCATTTTGTATTCAACAAGGAGTAGGATCGTCTGTCCAACCTTGTGGGCTTTCTCCGGGTCATCCGGTTTTCTCCTACTGCTAAAGATTAAAGTGAATTATTGAAATAGAATTCTACCATATGTTAGTCTCGAGATGACCTAGTTTGTATTTAGTGGATGTTAAACTCTCTCTTTTGGAAATAAACCAGTGTACATTGTGTAAGTTTTGCTGGATTTCGGGGGTTATCCATAAGAAATAGGTTATTCATATAATTCAAGAATTTTGTACTTTATTGGAATAGATAACAAAATTCGCTATTAAAATCACAGTAAATTGCTTTCTCCACAAATCCATTCTCTTGATTTGATATTTGTTGTTTTTTTCTTGCAATGTCTATGTAGTTTGTCTTGTCCGGGGGTTTGTCTTGTCCGGGGGTTTGTCTTGTGTGTGGGTTTGTCTTGTTCATGTGTTTGTCTTGTCCGCAGGTTTCTCTTCTCGGTTATGTTTTCGTGTAGTGTTGTCCTCTAGCACCCACTAATATTATTTTCTGTTTATTTTAGATGAAGAAGATCGAGGACGGAAGAGTTTTATATGAGCGATTAGTGGAACAGTTCCCCAACGCTGGAAAATATTGGAAGATCTATATTGAACAAGAGGTTAATAATGATTTTTATTCTAAATTTTTATAACAGTAAATTATAAATATTCGCTGGAAAATCCACATATTTTTGACACTGTTGTTTAAAAAGACTACCACGAATAATTGGAAGTTGTTACTGTTATTGTCACGAAAGAGCTTTAACATTACACAAGCATGGTTGGATCATTTTGGCCCCTTAATAAAACTAAGCTGACATTTTAGGGCTCGAATCTAGCAGACTTTTTAGCTGAGATGTTTTTCAAAAGTTTATTTTTCTCGAAATAATTCTAAAAATGCTATCCTCAGAGTATATTCCTGTTTTGGGGGTTGGATGAACGAATGGTTAGCATGTGCACGCTGTATCATAAGGTCTGTCATTGAGTCAACTGGCGTGGTTTCGATTCCCTGGTTGTACGTGACAAGGAGTAGGGTCATCTGTCCAACCTCGTGAGTTTTCTCTGAGTCCTCCGGTTTCCCTCACTTTTAAAGACCTATACACACAAGCAAATTATTGAAATAAAATTGAACCATGTGTTAGTCCCGAAATGACCTAGTTTGTGTCAAGTGAACTTAAACTCTCTCTCTCTCTCTCTCTCTCTCTCTCTCTCTCTCTGTTTTATCCATATAGCTATGAGATAATTTTCCTGGTAGAGAGTAATTTTAATTTACTGTTAAATAAAATGTTTAACAATTTGATAAATCTTTTCAAATCACATTATTTATTATGTTTTTTTATATTTTTGCATAATTTATGTTAACATTAGCAGGTGTTGTGTTGGGTTGTTTACATTTTTATTCAAACTAGAATTTAAAAAGTTTGTATAAAAGAATCTAAAAAGTTTTCTGGTGTTTCGTAGTCTCTTCGTTGTTGTTTTAATTATGAATGTTGTGAATGAAAGGAGGATAAGGATTGTTGAGAAGAATAGGGTTGTTGGGAGAGAAAGAATGATGGGTTTGTTGAGAGAGAGATGGATGAATAAGATTCACAGCTGGTTTGTTTTACTTGTTATTAGGAAGCCGATTTATAGAAGCCATTAGCTGATTTTTAGAAGCCATTAGCTTGTTTCGGTATCCCCTAAATGAAATATTGTTTAATTAAATAATTACAAAAAAACCAAATTGATTTATGTTCAGGTTGGCCTACAAGACAGTAAATGAATACAGTGTCACCCCAATTTCCGTTGTCACCCCAATTCCCGTTATCATTCCAATTTCTGTAGTCATCCTAATTTGTGTTGTTGGGCTCAACTATTTATAAGCTTGACCCTCACCATTTATTTTATCAGTGTGTATATAGTACGGACCAAAAACTTGAGTACGACGTTATCACAACCCTCTTGGAATTGTGCATACTGCACGCAGAACATCAGTTACATCAGGTGATCATTTTGGGGCGGGACTTATCGACTGCCGTACTGCTTTGTACCCGAAGCACATGGTTTATGTAAACAAATGTCAAGTTAGCGAAAATGTCGACTTTTGCCACTCCGGTAAAAGCGATATATAATATGTGCTAGTGAGTAATATTGCAATACAGTCTTTACCATTGTAAACTGTCTTTATAGTTTCAATCTGTTTATCTTTCAAAACAAGGTTAGATACTCCTAAATTTGTCTTCGCAAACAAGACTGCTTATGTGAAATTATCTTTCATGGACGCCGCCATATTGAATAATTAGTGGACTATTTTGTGATTCCGCTCTGATCAGTTTGACATCTTTCATACACACAACGGCTAAATAAACATATTTAATTTCATTCAGTATGAAAATAGAAGAGAAATAAATACTTCTAAAAATTTCTAAATGCATACTCAGTGTTTTCGACTAAAATCGTTGATGTAGGAATTAAAATGTTGGTTAATTAGCTTAGGGCCTATTCTCAGGCGGAGCTAGCTGTAGACAGGCAGCCTAAGTTTGGGATGGGAATTGTGATGTCATATCATCCCAATTCCTGTTGTCCAAGGAACAACATGACTAATTTTATTCAATCGTCCATCAACATTAATTGGCGGAGCCTTAATATTTTTTGATGAGGGTTGCCCCAAACAAAACAAGATGAGTAGTGATTGGTTGCCAGTCCTGGCTCCAAAAATTAACAAAACATTTCTTCATAGGCTGGAACAGGTTTACGATCAGGTCAGTCCAAGGGCGGATCTGGGAATTTTTGCAGGAGGGGGTTTGCCAGGTTCCTGAGAAAATGTATCCCCCCCCCCCACCCCACGGGTTGAAATTTTTTGAGAAATACATGGTCTCTATCGTCATTTTCGCGTGTATACATACACATTGACCTTTTTAAACAGAGAAATCCAACATCCTGTTTGACGTCAATTTTTATTATGAATTAATACGATGACATTGTAATTCAATTTTATTGATTTTTATTGATGCAAAGCATTAATTGTGATATCACATATGTCTATATCATTATCTCGTGCTTTGAGTGCCCGTCCTGTCGCACCATCTGATGATAAAGGATAAAGCACAATTATGATACTTTTCTCATAAAAAAGGTTGTTTTACAAATTTTTTTATGTAGCTGAGCGTGGGGAGGTGGGGGTCCCAACCCCCCTCTGGATCCGCGCCTGCAGTCGAAAATATGCTTCACAAGTTGTAGTTGGATCTTCCAGTTATGAAAGTGTAAAGCTAAAAAAGAAACGAAAGTAGGATCTAATTATATGTTAATTAGAGCTTCCATGACTGTCTTTACTTCTAACACATCCTCATTAGATCATACGGTCTTTCATTGAGTCAAGTGGCGTGGTTTCAATTCCCCGATCGGACGTGAGAAGGAGTAGGGTCCCATCCCATAACTCAGGTTCTTTCTGTGGGTCGTCCGATTTCCTTCCACAACTAAAGACTCCCAGGTCGGTCGATTATTGATGAAATATAATTTACTATATCTTAGTCCCGAAATGACCTAGTTGGAGTTGGGAGGATGTTAAAGGCCTATCATTTCTGTTCGCTCAATACAGAATGTCTGCTGGCTTATAACTTATAGATCAATGAGATTTCAATTCAACATGATGAACGGAATTGATCAATTTTGGACCAATATTCCTATTGTATTCTTCACTGGATAAGGCACACTTTTTTTACCGAAGAAAGTGTGTGCCTAATGCATAATGTTAATCAAATCCAAGCTTTCCTGTGTCGACAACGAAGTTTGAAATTTACGAAATAACTGCTGAGAATCAACACATGTTGACCAGGTGACGCTACCTCAAAAACTTATGATATATTATCACCCAAATTAAATACAATACTGTTCGAAGTCACTGTTCCCTTTTATGTCCATTTATACTTGTCAATAATATTTTAGATAAGTTTAAAATATGTCAATAATTATTGCCCATATTTTTATCGTGCATAAAAATGATGGCGACATAGTCTGCTATAAATGATAGATTTATCTTCAATTTGTTGCAAGGGATTCTTATGGCTTAAAATGATGAGCATAGACTATGCTTGGAATAAACAAACCAGCTATGAGTGCAAAAATTGAATGAATGAAAATGAGATTAGTTTTGAATGAGAGTTTGTAGTTCTTGCCCAATAAATAAAATATCATATTGAAAATAACGTCTAATTGATAGCATGACAAACTGCACACATGCAGACCTGAAAATATTGACTTTTATCGTCAAGAATTAATTGATCAATGTAATTCGTGCCACCTCGAGTATAATTTTTGATTGGCTGAAACATCCAGATGTTATTGGCAGAACAGCCAGGCAATCTTCACGGCACGCGATAATTAAGTGACTTTTTAGTTCTGTGTTTATTATTATGGCTCAAAGGGGGGGGGGTGGAGCTGAATGGTTTGCACGTGTGGCTGTATCATAAGGTCTGTCATTGAGTCAACTGGCGTGGGTTCGTTTCCCTGGTTGTATGTCCAATCTCGTGGGTTTTCTCTGGGTCCTACGGTTTCATCCCACTACGAAAAGACCCCTACGCACAAGCGAATTATTCAAATAAAAATTGAACAATGTATTAGTCCCGAAATGACCTATTCTCCCGTCTCTCTCTCTTTCTCTCATAACGGTAACCTTGTTTAATTGCATACATTCAAAAAAGGGGGGGGGGGTGTTGGATGGCCGAATGGTTAGTATGTGCGCACTGTATCATGAGGCCTGTCATTGATTTAGCTGGTGTGCTTTCGAATCCCTGGTTGTGCGTGACAAGGAGTAGGGTCCCCTGTCCAACCTTGTGTTTTTTCTCCGGTTTCCTCCCACTGCTTAAGACCCCCTACGTGCAAGCAAATTATTGAAATATGAATGACCATGTGTTAGTCCCGAAATGACCTACATGTAGTTTGTGTCGAGTGGACATTAATCCCCATTTCTCTCTCTCTCTCTCTGTTTAATTGCATAGATTTAAAAACCAGAGTGTTGTTCAGTTATCAGGTTTAGTGAATTAATAGCAAGTATCTTTATCAGGTACCACAAAATGAATTGATAGCTCTTGCAAAGTATTTGCAAGTTTGTTTAAAAGTGCTCTCGCAAAGTTTATGGGGGTGCTTTTTTTCATGCTCGCACATTTGATAAAAATGAGGCCTGGCGTAGACATCTTGTTTTAGGGCTAGTTACCTCCCTTAGACTTTGTTCATGATAATGTAAAAGACCAAATAATCTAACCTATGACCTATTATTCTCAAATGTTGACAACCTATGCAGGTTAATATTCACAGAATTTTTTTCTATTAAAACCCTGATAATAGACAAGACAGAATGACAGGCATTAAAGAGACTGTGTTCAACAAAACCAGGTTCCGAGTACACCAAGCATTCTCAGACCATAATCAACTCCCAGTGCCATCTGATGGGTCCAATTTTAAGCAGATTAGAATGATTCAACCATTTAATGATTTATCGTAAAAAGTGAGGCATCCGCATAGCCTTCTTGAACAACCAGTGCAGTCAAACCTTCAAAGGCAAATATCTTCGCTCAGAATAAAGTAATTTGAATGAAATTTGCAATATATTCATTTTGCATTATCTAATTTTGAACTGTTATAGTAATAATGACCAGCTCTTTATCTAAATCTTACATAATATATCTTTAACAAATTACTGGATTTGGATCAAAGATATTTCTCATAAACATCGAAAGTTGAGTAAATTCTTGAGTCTGAGAATTCTTGGTGAATTCAGGGGCCTGAATTTATCCCCGATATCAGGATTTTCCGGCGTGATTCTCCCTTGACAGTGATGCAGGACAAAGGGCCTGACAAGATCTCTAGGCAGTTGGAACTGGGCAAAATTTTCCTCATCGATGATCATAGCACATTGTATGGCATATGCCCGTCTTCATTAGACCAGTAGGATACATTCCTGCGTACAAACTGGATGATTTGATGTTACATTTGGACTAAAAAAATCTTATCAAAATTTTGCTTCAAATCCTTCTCAAAACATTGCATTCACCAGGGAATACACCTGCCTGCTGACACAGTACCTTGCACCTGGTCGAAGCCGGAGGAGAATTCATTGCATATACAAGACGCTGTCCATTTATCATAAATATTGAAGCCTAATTAACATCTCGGATTATCCACTGCCCACAGCTTTTTCTATGTTTTTTTTATCTCAGAAACTGTAGTACCTTGATGAAACTTAAAATATACATTTATATCCCAAAGATCTTGGTTCCTTTCAATATTTGCGAAAATTGGGCCGTCAGTTGATGGATTATGGCCCTTGATTGTACAAAAAAATTACGTTTCTAGCTTGTGGATCCTCTAGAGGTCACAATTTTTATCCGATTTTCATGAAACTTGAAATTAATGTTTATAAGATGTTGATTCCTTTTGATATAGTCCCTGATTGCACGAAAAATCTACTTTCAGCTTGTCAACACCAAGATGTCACAATTTCTATCCAATTTTGATGAAACCTGAAATGTATGATTATAACCAAAAGCCAGGTCTCGGTGGTGAATGGTCAATGCATACACATTGCATCATAAGGCCTGTCATTGAGTCAAAGGCATTGTATCGATTCCCTGCTTGTACTGACAAGGAGTAGGGTTGTCTGTCCATATTCTTGTTCCTCTCACTGCTAAAGACCCCTAAGCACAAGAGAGTTATTGAAATAAAATTGAACCATATGATAGTTCCGAAATGACCTAGTTTGTGTTGAGTGGTGGTTAACCTCTCTCTCTATTATTGTCTCTCTCTCACAAGAGTTGAGTCGGAGCTCTGGCGAAATTGACCACCATAAAAACAGAATTTCAAAACATTTAATCATCAATATATATATATATAATAAAAAAAGCCTGGGATAACCCTCTGAAACAACATTTTGCTATAAAGCAGGATAATGAAAATACATGAAAGAGTTTGAAGTGACAGTAATGAGTGAGTGAGTTTGTCAGTATGAATTTAGTTTGAAAGCAGAAGATGCGAGCAGCTTGTTGGAAGTGGAACAGCTTTTATTTTCTCGCTTTTAATTCTAGCATTTTATCTTGTTTATAAATATATCATGGTAAGTTTAATTGTAATGATGACATAGATGTTCTGATTGAATTATATCAATATATGATAAATTATTCATCTATTTAAAATATACGATACAATACTAAACATAGGTTAAATAAATATATTAAAGGTAGACATTTAAAAGTATTTTTTTATCTTTTCACGTGTTGACTTTAAAACTGAAATATTAAAATAACTTCATATGGAATACTAAATTTCTCATTCCTAATTGGGGGGGTTGATGGCCGAATGGTTAGCATGTGCGCGCTGTATCATAAGGCCTGTCATTGAGTCAACTGGTGTGGTTTCGATTCCCCGGTTGTACGTGACAAGGAGTAGCTTCGTCTGTCCACTCTCGTGAGTTTTCTCCGGGTCCTCCGGTTTCCTCCTACTGCTAAAAAACCCATACGTGCAAGCCAATTATTGAAATAAAATTAAACCATGTTAGTCCCGAAATGACCTAGTTTGTGTCTAGTAGAGGTTAAACCCCATTTCTCTCCCCCTCTCTCATTCCTAATTGTGAGGCTAGTCAATTTGTATGTGCAATAATAAAGTCTCAATCAACTGTCCTTTCATCTGGAGCCACAGTGGCTTAGCGAGTAAGACGCTGTCTTGCTAGTCTGGAGGTAGCAGGTTCGTTCCTAGTGTTGACCGAAAAAAGTCCATCGGGATTTTTTGATGTGGTTTCCCCTTGTCAATGATGCAGGGCGAAAAAAACAAGGTAGTTGAAATTCGATATAAGAGTAGGCCGTAGTGCCACTGTCTGAGCAAAATTTCCCATATAGCACACTGTATGAAGTATGCCTGTTTTCATTAGCCGAGTCGGAGCAGAACAGTAGGATGTTAAACCTCATTTCATGTCCTTGTATCAGAAGGGGGTTGGGCAGCTGAATAATTTAACACGTGCACATTAGATCATAAGGTCTGTTATTGAGTAAAGTGGAGTTGTTTCGATTCCCCGCTTGTACGTGACGAGGAGTAGGGTCATCTGTCCACCTTTGTGGGTTTTCTCCGGGTCCTCCGATTTCCTCCCACATTGCTAAAGCAAATTATTGAAATAAAATTAGTCCCCAAATGACCTAGTCTGTGTCTAGTGGACGTTAAACCTCATTTCTCTCTCTCCCTTGCAACTGAGTGAATCCAGTCATTGCCAACTGATGTGACAGACACTTTATGGCAAAGACCCCCTCAGACCAGCATAGCTTTTCAGATTTCAACACTTGTCGATTTGCGATTTGGTGCTGTTTATGGTAGCGTCACAAACTAGGCCAAACAGGTTTAGAGAATGTCCCTTCTTGTTGAGAAGCGTCCAATGTTTCAGACACACACATATTGATCAAAAGGAGCTGAGTCTTGTAACCGTCCTCGAGCTGCGGGAGAGGGAAAGAAATGGATTATAATGTCCACTCGACACAAACTAGGTCATTTCGGGACTAACATATGGTTCAATTTTATTTCAATAATTTGCTTGCGAGTAGGGGTCTTTAGCAGTGGGAGGAAACCGGAGGACCCAGAGAAAACCTACGAGTTTGGTCCTTGTCACGTACAACTGGGAATTAAAACCACACCAGTTGACTCAATGACAGACCTTATAATCCAATGCGCATGTGCTAATTATTCGGCCATCCACCCCTAACTGGAGCTGCAGGAATAGCTCACTAACATCAAGGTCTAGTGTACAATCCTGGTCCAAATTTCGTCTGGATTTTCTCCGTTTGGTACCACCTTGTCAGTGGTGCAGGATGGGTCTGATAAGAAACAACGTACAGTATTTCTGATGGTATGAAAAACCGAGATCCCATGTTCACATTGACATGCACGTAAAAGAACCCTTGACGGTTGGAATTCGATATAAGAGTAGTCAGTAGTGCCCCAGTCTGACGTATGTGTTGCAACTGACATATTTACAACACATGATATACCGTTAAATAAACAATATGGATGGCCTCTTTCATTTTCAATGTTTGAAGACGAGAGATTTAGTATTTCTTATGAATTGTTTTAATTATTGATGTTTACAATATAATGTTCTTCCATAACAAATATGTTTCAAGACAATACTCACTTGCATTCACAATCAACAGCATGCTATATAGGACCTGAATTTATGTTTGTGAAAATGCACATGGGATTGGTAAAAAATCACCTTCGGAAATGGTCAATTAAGAAATGGCTAACTGTGACTAAAACTCGGGTGTGTGTATATAGTTGTATTGTTTTAGCAAGAATTGCTGTAGTCGATGAGGGGGGGTAGATGGCTGAATGGTTAGCACATGCGCGCGATATATCACACGGTCTGTCATTGAGTCAACTGGTGTGGTTTCGATCTCCCGGTTGTACGCGACAAGGAGTAGGGTCGCCTGTCCAACCTCGTGGGTTTTCTCTGGGTCCTTCGGTTTCCTCCCACTGCTAAAGACCACTACGCGCAAGCAAATTATTGAAATAAAAAATTGAACCATGTGTTAGTCCCGAAATGACCTAGTTTGTGTCGAGTGGACGTTAAACCCCATTTCTCTCTCTCTCGCTTGCTAAAACAGCACAATACATAGTACCCTAGTTGTAGTGTATATGATAGTTTAGGTTATTCTCAGTATCCCCAGAGGTATCGATACGTTCTACTCCACATTAACCTTAGGGTCCATCCACGGCATTTTCACGAATTCAAATTATCTCCCCTTGATTGTAGCTTGATTCTACGAACCAATCAAAATACAGTTTGCATAACAGTGTTAGTATCATTGTTTATGATCACCACAATAAAATGTGAGTTACTTCCCTTTGTCTACTCCATTGGTCAATTAAAATAGTAGAAATATCAAGAGTGGATAATTTGACAATATGTTTTCCCCGTGAATGGACCCAGAGGTTAGTCGAGTAGAACGGAACGATACCAGTGGTGATACCGATAATGAGTAACGGTAGGTACCTGCGGTTCTTGGCAATACAAGTTTTGAATGAAAGTAAATATTTTGACAGGGCACATTTGCGAGCTTCAATTTTCAACTGTCGGGGGATCTTTAAGTTGCTGTCAATGGTATACACAGCACCTGGGTTTTCTGTCCCATCCGAATGACTAGACCAATTTAGTTGTGAGGCCCTCTGACCAGGAAAATGGTGTATGCTGCATCTTGGTTTTGTGCTTCATCTGAATGACTAGACTAATTTACTTGCCAGGCCCCCTGACCAGGAAAAACTGAGGAACTTTCTAGCCCACCCCCCTTCTCCACCCCTCCTCTCCCCCCGGTTAGTAAGCCAGTACCGTTATCACTGAGCCATCGTGGCCTCCCAATGATGGATAAACACGGCTTGCCTCATACTGGATACCTCTTAGTATATATGTAAACATTTTTCTCATTCGGGAGGCAAAATGACTTTAAAACGGTATGATGTAGATCCAAAATGATTCCATATTCGTTAGACACATTTGAGGGGTATAGGTCATTTAAAAGTTATTTTAAAATAAACTTACTTGTAAGTGAACAATTTTGATAATAGCCATTAAAACTGCATCACCGCACAGATTTCAAGTGTAGATTAAAAATATATTAAGCCATCAAATACACAAGATGGACTTTAATGTATGTTATAGGGGGGTAATTCAAGTTTCATTTTCAACCTGTTTCCAAATTTTAACCTCTGTCCCACATGGTCAAAATTGATGGCCAAAATTGGTAAATTTTTCAGTGTGCAGTGAATTTCGAGACTGAATATTTTGAAAAGTATATATCCCATCAACTCAGAATCTTAAGTAAATTGATAAAAGACAAATTGACATTAACTATGACAATTTTGAAGGTTCGACCAGAATAGTGACTTTGCCAGAAGCTGTGGAAATCCTGAAAAAAAAAAGTGAATATTTCATTTGTTCCACATTTTCCCACCTGGTGGCACGAAAGGTATGCATCGCACATTGGGTTTGTTGCTAAATTCGTAATCTACACCAAAAGTTGTCTTAGATTACAAAGTTAGAGAGTTCTTCTATGAGAAATGTGAGTTTAAAGCACCTGAAAACCTGAAAAAAATTACTATACACGTATTTATGAAATATGATTCGTTTCATTACCCTAACTTCAAATGGCCTATCTCAGCGATTTGTTAGTTTAAGGCTATATACTATAACATATATTTTTTATAATTTTTTTTGAAGGGGGTCATGTTCCCACCATTGTAGGTGAGGGGGTGATGGCCGAATGGTTAGTGTGTGCACCCTGTATCATAACGGTTGTCATTGAGTCAACTGGCGTGGTTTCGAATCCCTGGTTGTACGTGACCAGGAGTAGGGTCAGCTGTCCAACCTCGTGGGTTTTCTCCGGGTCCTCTGGTTTCCTCCCACTGCTAAAACCCCTACGCGCAAGCGAATTATTGAAATAAAATTAAACCATATGTTAGTCTCAAAATGACCTAGTTTGTGTCGAGTGGACTGAAACCCCATTTCTCTCTCTCTCTCTCTCTTCCTCTGCAGTAGACATGGGTGTTTGGTCCTGGTCTTGGTCACAAAGATTCGTAACGGATTTTCTGGTCAAAATTTCCCTGATAGCACAATGTAAGCGGTCTGCCCATCTATATTAGTCAGGTATGTGTAGTAAACACCCGTCCATTATTAGATGTTATTGAGATAGTCATTAGGAAATGGCTACCATTATTAGGTATTATTGAGATCTTCATCAGGAAATGGCTACCCGGTACCATTATTAGATATTAATGAGACCTTCATTAGGTGTACGTGTTTTCTTGTCTGGCAACCTATCTTTAATGTCCTAGACAAAATAAAACTAGTAGATATCTCTCTCAGAGATCTTGGTTGATAATATTTTCTTAAACATACATTATCTAAGAGTTAAATCTCTCTATTGCAGATCTTTGGTTTGGCCTCAAATGTTATTTAAATTATTGATTAGACATTTATTCATGCCAAGAACAAAACTCTCTAGAACTTCGGATGCAAAAAAAAATATATAACATTTACATAGTAAATGCTAAAGAAAATTATAATTGCGCATAACTATATTTTGTTTTTATACCTTTTCCTTATACAAAATTAGCAATCTCTATGTTCTTGGTTCACTCTTGTTGGGGGGGTGGGTGGCTGAATGATCATTAACTCCAGTGGAGTGGTTTTAATTTATCGCTTGTATGTGACAAGGAGTAGGGTAGACTGTCCACAATCTTGAGAAGTTCCTCCCGGTCCCCCACTTTCTCCCACTGCCAAAGACATGAAAGCGAATTATTGAAACAAAATTGAACCATATGTTAGTCTTGTAACTGAACCTGAATTATTTATAATCTTTTAGAGGTATTTAGTAACTGGATAGAGCAATAAACTATAACACATACTTATGGAAAAACAGAGTATTCTCTAAACGTTATCAAGCTATAGTTTACTGGATGGTTATAGTCAATAGTTACGAAGCGGCATGGTTTACCCAGGAAAGAGGCCCTGGAAAGGACATTGTCTAATCGTTCAGATGGGATGAAAAACAACAGAGGTCATGTGTAAACATTGGCGTGCACGTAAAAGAACCCATGACAGAATTCAATATAGAGACAAAATTTCCATCATAGCTCACTGTATAGCATATGCCCTTCTTGTAACCCTTTTTGGTGCAGAAAAATAGGACATTAAACCCTATTTCGTTTACAGTTTTAAACAGTTAAAGATACATTATGGGAGATTCGGTAACGAGTTGGCAGTTCTCACTATAATAGTTAAAAACTATATAAGGTAGAAGGCAATTTGGTGAAAATTTCATTCAAATTGATCCACTATGAACCGAGAACTAAGCGACTGAAATTCCCATAAGCCTTGGTCATCATTACTAAAGTCAGTACGATAAACAGCATAGTCTCGATTATCCATTTAATCGTTTAATGAGAAGGAAAGTTATGCAGTAAATCAGCTTACAATCCACTAAAGATCGCAGGCTAGCGCAGCCATCTAGAGTTGATTATGGCCTGGATAGGTTAATTAATGTCTAATTAATAATTTAGATAACATTTCAGGCTTAAAGAAAGACCTGAAATAGGCACATTTAGCTCTTGCATAATGCATGTTTAAATGTTGCCAATCTCTAAATGACTGAAAGCTTTTCCGTCTACCTTACATCAAATTCAAACTGGGTTCTTTTACATGCATACTGACTTGTACGAAGCATCCCTCGGTTAAACTTTGAGGTTTAAACCATACACAATCAAGGGTACTTTATTTACCCCCCCCCCCCCCCCAAAAAAAAAACACATTTTGGTCCAGACCTTATTCAGATTAACAGATTCTAAAATTTTACGTGCTGAAGAACTGCACTAAAAACGGAGGGGGGGTGGTGTGGATAGATTAATATGTGCGTGTTAGATCATAAGGCCTGTCATTGAGTCAACTGGCTTGGTTTTGGTTCCTGGGTTGTAATTCGTCTCGTTTCTCGCGAACAGACGAATCTAATATATTTAAAGTATTGAGAATTATGTGTTTGAAATTTGCGTTCTGTTGTTATCTCTGTAGCCATCAAATAATAACATTCATGTAAATTGTATTACGTGTCTTGATGTATATGTATGAAATATTAAATCACAAATGAATGTTATTATTTGATGTCCACAGAACGCAAATTTCAAACACATAATTCTCAATACTTTAAATATATATCAGATTTGTCGGTTCACGAGAAACGTGACGGTATGTGACAAGAAGTAGGGTTGCCTGTCCAACCTCGTAGGTTTTTTGGGGATCCTCCAGTTTCGTCCCACTGCTAAAGAAATGAAATGAAATAGTGTTCTGCTCCGACTGGGCTATCCACTGCTAAAGACCCCTACACATGCAAAATATTGAAATAAAACTGAACCATATGTTTTATTTCAATGATCTAGTTGGTGTCAAGTTGATGTTAACCCCTGTTCCTCTCTCTCTCTCTTTCATATACAGAAACAAAACCAATGAAACAAACTAGCAGATAATGGGACACAAAAATTAAACTGAAATTACAAGCTATAAACAAACACTGCACATATCAAATGATGTTAATCGATCTGGGGAGCCAGATGTAAGCGTCTACTGCACTGTACAATCCCGGGCCTATAATAATACACAGCAGGGCTTACACTTCAAAAATTTCACCGTCGGTCATTTTTGATAACGCACAAAAACTTTGCAAAATAAATTCACATTTCGTGTTTTTTCTATTCATCCTAGGGTATTGTGAATTCATGTGTCTATACCACTTTGTCAGTATGGTGTTAACAAAATATTATATAGTGGACTACACACATTTACTCAGAATGAAAAATAAACTTAAACATACATTATGCAAGAGCTAAATCTGCCTATTGCCGGTCTCGCTTTAGCCTGAAATGTTATCTAAACTATTAATTAGACATTTACTAACTTATCCAGGCCATGATCAACTCTCGATGGCATCAGTAACTTGAGATTTTAACTAGAACGGTTCGCCATTTAAAAATTGAATTTAAAAATCAGAAAGCGAGGCTAAGCCTCGTATATACCAGTTCCTTGGTTACCACTATGCACACATCTTGTCAAAACTACAAACGGTGATAACTTGACTCAGAATGAAGTAATTTAAATGAAATTTTCAATATTTTCATTTTACATTATCTATTTTTGAGCTATTATAGTAAGAACGACCAGCTCTTTATCTAAATCTTACATAGTATATCTTTAAATTAAAACAGAAAACTTAACAATGAATACAAGAAAGATTCAATAGAAATGATTCAACCGGTCTTGACGATGGTAGCCTGGTTAATGGGGTCTAGCGTCTAAAATAGGATGATAAATTGAATGTATTTCCCGAAAACACTAAAAATTACCAATTTAGGGATAAAAAATAAATAAGCTCAAACGTACAAAAGTTTTAACTGGTGTCTTTGAATTTCAAACTGCATAAGTTATTGTTAAAAATAGGATGATAAATTGAATATATTCCCCAAAATTGCTAACAATTTAGGAATAAAAATAAATAAGTTCTTACTGCTGTTTTGCCTTTCAAACTGCCATCTTAAAGTGTCTTAGACAAATAAACTGATAATCATTGTATTATTTTCGGGGGGGGGGGGGGGTAGTCATATCAGCACATTCTTAATGAAGGTTTATTTAAAAATCTGCTATGGTTAATATTATTATATATCAGTGGCTCGCTTACCTGGAGGTTCTGTGTTGGATCCTGGTGTTGGCCGAGAAAGTTCTTCAGGTATTTCAGGTGTGATTCTCAATCTAAATATGTCTTTCAAGGGACAAGGTATAGTCATATGGATGGGACGAAATACCGAGATCCTCTGTACATATTGGCCTTCACATAAAAGAACTCTTGACAGTTGGAATTTGAAATAAAGGGTAGACCGTAGTGCCCAATCGGTGCCAAGCAGTAGGACGCTAAACCCATTTTAGGCCTACTCTATATTGAATTCCAACGACCAGTTGTCTTTTATGTGCACAGTTTTTTACCCCATCTGAAGGACTATACATTGTCTCTTGACAGACATATTTTGTATATTACTACATCATTATGTTAGTGGCACAATAACCAGGGATACTGAGGTATATCCCGATTTTGGCTGAGTTAGTTCCACTTGACTTTCCTGCCTGGTTTCCCCCCTTGGTACAGGTCAAGGAAAAAGTGTCTTATCATTTGTATACTTGTTGGTGCAGGACGGAGAGCAGAACAAGAAATTGTGTCTAGGCATTCAAATGGCATGAAAAGAAGCCCTTCATCTGTGTACTCGTTGGTAGAAATACCGCCGTCTGAGCACAATTACCCTCAGAGCAAACTGGATGGCATATATCTGTCTTTATTAGCCCAGTTGGAGCAGAGCAGAACAGTAGGATGTTAAACCCCATTTCCCCATATTCATTAGCCCAGTCAGAGCAGAACAGCAGGATGTTAAACCCCATTTCATATATTAGTGGGTTATTCTAAGGGCCTGCTTTACGTAAATTACGTTGGACTATGTTCATTCTCGAAACTGACAGTTACCCCTTTCAGATTCACCAAGGTAGAACTGCCATGCTTTCACCAGTTATTATTCACTTGTGCAGACCCCAGTTCGGTATATAATGTATAATAAATTTATAGAGAAGGGTTGACCTTTCCATCCTCGTGGGTTTTTCTCTGGGTTCTCCTCCCACTGCTAAAGACCCCTATGCGCAAGCTGATTTATTATTGCCTTGAGTGGACATTAAATCCCATTTTTCTCTTTCTCTCGCTTCTGAGTAAGCTAGAGCATAAGGCATCTGTCATAGACTTATCACACATTAAATTATATACATTGTGTAATAACTTGTGTATGATGATGTCTGTGACAGGTGCTTGCTTGCATGTTGCCACTGCTTCCAGATATGGGGTCAGGGCTTGCTTGTAGCCACTGCTTCCAGGATATGTGGTCAGGGCTTGTTGCCACTGCTTCCAGAATATGGGGTCAGGGCTTGTTGCCACTGCTTCCAGGGTATGTGGTCAGTGTTCTTGTATGGATATGTAATAAGTAAAACAGAGATAATCCCCCCCACCCCACCCCGAACACAAACATGCCACCAAATGAAGGAAGCATATCAAATATCATTAATGGGACATTAGGTAAGATTAGATAAAGAGCTGACAGTTCTCACTGTAATAGTTAACAGATAGATAATGAAAAGAAAATATGCTGAAAATTTCAGTCAAATTGCTTCAATCTGAACTAAGATATTAGCAATCTATTTTTAGGCTAGCGTCGATCATCATTACTACATAATTGGTATGATAATAAACAAAATCTCAATTATCTATTTTTTCATTAAATTATCCATCACAAAATGTATTCAAATCCACTAAATATTGCAGGCTAGCGATGCCATCTAGAGTTGATTATGGTCTGGATAAGTTAATTAATGTCTAATTAATAATTTAGGTAACATTTCAGAACTAAAGAAAGACCTGCAATAGACAAATTTAGCTCTTGCATAATGTATGTTTAAGGCGTTTATGATGACAATCCTTGCAACATTTTGATTATCAGTGTTTTGGCAACAGAGTTTTTTTTGGTTTTGTTTTTAAAGAAAACTAACTTTTTATGTAGGTAAAATCAATTCTAAGACAAAAATAACCGTGACTAGATTATATTTAATAAAGATGAATTATTTAGGAGCTGCATCTGCCTAATTACAGGTCTTTATTTTTGGCTTTAAATGATATATAAATTATTATTTAAAGAATTTATTACCGTGACAAGACCATAATCAACTCTCTAGGACATTGGATGACATTATAACGCTCCAGCCATTTAATGATTTAATTTAAAAATGGAGGAGTAAGGGTAAGTCTTGAATAACCAGTAACGTGGTCATAATAAATAATCATTACCACACATTGTCAAAACTACAAACAGTGATAACTTAAATGAAATTTTCAATATTCATTTTACATTGGCGACGTGAAGTTATCTTGTGGTTCGTTGTTCATTATTCACCAGATATGGAATTAGTAATATAATAATGGCACTTTTGATGGGAATATGCCAGGAGTGGGTTTTTATTAGTCTAATTGGTTCACAAATCTTCAAAATCTTTGGAAAAGACTAATAAAGCTAATAAAAACCCAAACAACAAACTGGCTTGTTCATTATTCGCGAATACCAAACAACAAACTAACTTCACAGTGCTTTTTACATTATTTATTTTTGAACTATTATATGGAGAATGGCTAGCCCTTTATCTAAATCTTACATAATGCATCTTTAACCAGGTTATTAAACTACTGTAACAAGTCCAGTGTGTTGAATATTTATTAGACCTTGTGAATTATCCATTCAGAAAAATATAAACATATTGTGTCATTTTCTACTATGTTAATTTCTGTAATGTTGTGTATGGTCCGAACAGTAGTCATGCCAACATGAAATTGTTATTATGAATGTTGTGTATGGTCCAGTAGCCATGACCCACTGTGAGATTGTTATAAATGTTTTGTATGGTTCAGACAGTAGTCATGCCAACATGAAATTGTTATTATGAATGTTGTGTATGGTCTAGAAGCCATGACCCACTGTGAGATTATTATAAATGTTGTGTATGGTCCAGTAGACATGCCAACGTGAGATGTTTTTATAAATGTTGTGTATGGTCCAGACAGTTACCATGCCAACGTGAGATTGTTATTATAAATGTTATGTTTTGTATTCCAGTTAAAACAGAAGAATTATGAAAGAGTTGAAAAGGTTAGCAATTCATTTATACATGTGGTTGAAGCTAGTTGATCAAACTATTTGGATTCCTTTAACTACCCTCCTGAGTCATGAAATCCTTGTCTGTAGGGGGCCATTTTTACAAGGGTTTTACCTTGCCCACCTTCTCTAGCTAAAGATTGGTATAAATAAAGGGCAGGCCACTCCGATTTATTTATACAGGAAACGATACAATAATCGATAAGCTAAAAAAAAAAAGGGAAAAAAAGACGATGTTATCATCATCCTGTATCCTTGTAGCCTATACCACAATTTTAGTAGATAATTCAATTGATGTACGGGAGCCACGGTGGCTCAGTGAGTAAGGTGCTGGCTCGCTAACCTGGAGGTCTCGTGTTCAATCCCAGTGCTAGCCGAGAAAGTTCATCAGTATTCCCCCGTGACAGTGGTGGATGATGTGGGGCCTGGCAAGGGAAGGTATAGTCATATGGATGGGACCAAAAAACAAGGTCCGGTGTACACATTCACGTTAAACCCCCTTTCATTTCATTTCAATTCATGTATGTCATCAAAATTGATATCTATTTTTCAGGAACTTTTGCCATATTTATAGATTTTTATTTTCCATGGAAACAAATTTGACATATTTCTTGGTATATTACAAATACACATGATGTTTATTAATTATTCGCGGGTTTGATGGTTGAATAGTTAGGGCGTGCACGTTGTATCATAAGGTCTGTCATTAAGTCAACTGGCATGGTTTCGATTCCCTGGTTGTAGGTGACAAGAAGTAGGGTTGCCCTTTCAGCGTTCTGGGTTTTCTCTGGGTCGTCTGCTTTCCTCCCACTGCTAAAGACCCCTACGCGCAAGCAAATTATTGAATCATATGTTAGTCCTAAAGTAAAATGTCCTAGTTTGTGTGGAGTGGACGTTAAACCCCATCTGGTTATTTTTATGTTGTTTCAGTTATTTCAGAGATGTCTGATCAAGGTATTGAATATAGACCTATGGAAATTATATCTAAGTTACATCAAAGAAACAAAGGGTACTCTACCATCTTACAGAGAAAAAATGGCCCAAGCTTACGATTTTGCTCTAGAAAAAATCGGTATGGATATTATGTCCTATCAACTATGGACAGAATATATCAACTTTCTTAAATCAGTGTAAGTTTATTTTAGTTTTTTATCAGTCAGTAAGATGTTGACTTGTTAATCTAGAGATCTCGTGTTCCATCCCTGTAAGATGTTGACTTGTTAATCTAGAGATCTCGTGTTCCATCCCTGTAAGATGTTGACTTGTTAATCTAGAGATCTCGTGTTCCATCCCTGTATTGGCAGAGAAAGTTCATCAGGATTAACTGGCGTGGTGAAGGATGAAGGGCCGTGGATGGTAGGAAAAAAACAGAGGTCCTGTGTACACATTGGCATGCACGCAAAAGAACTAATGGCGGTTGGAATTCGATACAATAGTAGGCTGTGGCGTCGATGTTCGTGCAAAATTTCCCTCATAGCATACTGTAAGACGTTTGCTGTCTTCATTAACCCAGTACCTTGACAGAGAACGTTTGTGTGTAATAAATGAATACATAATGTGTATGACATATTTGTAGGGATGATGTAGTCTAGGGCAATACATATCCAGTGTAATGTTTTGTAATATATATATTTGTAGGGATGCTGTTGGGTCGTATGCCCAGAATCAGAGAATAACAGCAGTACGTAAAGTATATCAACGAGGTGTCGTCAACCCAATGATAAATATAGAGATATTATGGAAGGAGTACTGTAGTTATGAAACCGTAAGTAGTAGTATCGTATATTATTGTTAAAATACCACATGCTTCATTCAAACTATATTATCAACCTCTGGCATCATCGCATGGACATTCATCGTTGTACGGGGCCACGATTGTCGAGTGGTACAGCATTAACCACTGACTAGAATGTCACTGGTTTGGGTCCCGTTGTGGGCCTTGAAGAGCCTTCAGGATATTTCAAGCCTGGTGCTCTTCGGGCAAAATTTCAGTCATAGTGCCCATTATATTATGGCATATGCCCGACTTCCTTTGCTGAGTCGGAGCAGAACAGTAGAACGTTAAACCCCTTTTCATTTATTTAATAATTACCATGTTAGTTCAAAATAAACAAACTGTTTTGATTGCTTATATTCTGGTAGGCATATTTTTTGTTGCCAGGCAACCTATGTTTATTATCTATATGTTGTATATATTTGGTTGCCAGGCAACCTATGTTTATTATCTATATGTTGTATATATTTGGTTGCCAGGCAACCTATGTTTATTATCTATATGTTGTATATTTTTGGTTGCCAGGCAACCTATGTTTATTATCTATATATGTTGTATATTTTGTAGAGTGTAAATCCACTGATCGCTAAGAAGATGACAGAAGACAGAGGACGAGAATATATGAATTCTAGACGTGTTGCTAAGGAGTATGAAGTTGCTACAAGGGGATTAGATAGAAATGCACCATCAGTACCACCACAGAATAATCCTAATGAATCTAAACAGGTACTATTTTATATATCACGTTATTTGGTCTCGTGTTGGGTCCCTGCTTTGGGGGAGAAAGTTCATCAGGATTTTCCAGCAGGGTTTCCTCTTGTCAGTGGTGCAGGACAGAGGGAGGACAGCTGTCTAGTCATTTGGACAGAAAACCAAGGTCCCATGTACACATTGGCGTGCACGTGAAAGATTTCTTGGCAGTTAGAATTCGATGTAAGAGTAGGCCGTAACGGCGCTGTCCGGCTAAAATTTAGCTCATAGCACACTGTATGGTCCGTCTTCATTATCTCTGTACGAGTAGAACAGAAGGACGTTAAACCCCATTTCATTTCATCGCATATTATTAATTTTTAACTCTGAATGTATGAGATCCATCAACGTTCTTCTCGCAGTCAGTCAGTATCTTATTGAGGAATCAATCCACTTGTCAGTCAGAGACATATTGAGCACAGAAAAGTTTTGATTAGGACAATGATAATAAACGTTGGATGGTTAGGAAAATGACGTTCTGATTTTATGTCTTGTCTTGGATATTTGTAAAAATGATGTTCCTATGTTTTGAATTATTGGGAGAATTTCGAACCAATGTTTTTAAAGCATTTTTAGCGGTAGTTTAAGATGATATAAGAATGAAATTAATGACTTCAGGTTGAATTATGGAAGAAATATATCGCCTGGGAGAAGAGTAATCCACTTCGTACTGAAGATCACGCTTTAATTACAAAACGAGGTAATAACTTTTATTATTAGAAAACTGATTATGTAGGCCTGCAAGTCCCAGTGTAGGCCTATTTTGCGCAGATTTCTTATTAAAATCCTATTCTATGCTGTACGCTTGATTAAATTAAGCCTACGAGTCCAAGCATAGGCCTATATCTAACTATGTCATTTCGAGACTAACATGGTCTAGGTTTATTTCACTTGTACAATTGTGGGGGTTTTTTAGCAGTAGGGAGAAATGCTATTGACCACTATTCTCCTACAAAATTTACCATATATGAACTAGCCTGGACATAAGGCACTTGTCACAGCCTTTGTCAGACACAATTTATTACAAAACATATCATAGCATATATACCCCCTCCCTCCCTCCCTCCTTCTTTGTCAGACACAATTTATCACAAAACATATTGCATATATACCTATATACCCCCCTCCATCCTTTGTCAGACACAATTTATCACAAAACATATAGCATATATACCTATATACCCCCCTCCATCCTTTGTCAGACACAATTTATCACAAAACATATACCCCCCACCCCCATCCCTTTATGTTATTAATATAAGTTTGAGGTATTTGTTAAGGAACTAATAGAGTCAAGAAGAAGAATATCAAATTATTGATTATTTTATTTTTTTTTTATTTAACAGTAATGTTTGCATATGAACAGTGTTTACTATGTCTGGGACATCATCCAGATATTTGGTACGAAGCTGCGTCGTATCTTGAACAGTCCAGTAAAATTTTAGCCGAAAAAGGGGTAAGTAACCGTATCTGTAAGTTATTGGGATCCATTGTCAAAATTTTACGGTTATTTTGTAAACTGTGTGTTGAGTAGAAAGGTACAATGCAAGAGGGAGAATTATGCATTGTGTTTTTTTGTTTAATATTTACTTGTGTGTTTTTTGACGTGATTAATTTGTTTATTTAATGTGATTGATATTTGTGTATTTTTACAAGATTTTAATATATACTTGGTTTACTTGTGTGTTTTTTGACGTGATTAATTTATTTAATGTGATTGTTTTTACGTGTATTATTACGTGATTTTTTTTTACATGATTAACCTGTGGATGTATTTATAGGATCAGAATGCTGGTAAAATGTTTGCTGATGAAGCTGCTGCTATTTATGAACGTGCTATATCTACACTGATGAAAACCAATATGTTAATATACTTCTCCTACGCTGATTTTGAAGAGGTAAGTCTCGTTAGATTAAAAATAAAACGTGCATTTTGTGATAAACAAGCCTATGGTCACTCTGATTTGAATTTTACTTTTTGGGGGAACAGATATTAAAATTTTGCGTCTTTTTCTTAACCCTAGAAACTTGGTCAAGCTTCTCAAAAACTTTAAATTTAAACAAGATATAAATCAAGAACTGTGGTTTAATATCCTACTTTTCCTCATAGCACTCATTAGCCTGGTTGTTCCAGAAACGTAGGACAAGGGTTTTATTGTTCTATGCAAACAACTAGATGCTCTTCCTTGCAATGGTCCTCCATCCTGACCAACTGAGAAATCCATGGAACAAAATGAAATGAAATGGGGTTTAACGTCCTACTGTTTTGCTCCGAACTGGGCTAATGAAGACGGGCATACGCCATACAGTGTGCTATGAGGGAAATTTTGCCCTGACAGCGGCACTATGGCCTACTTTTGTATTGAATTCCAACTGTCAAGGGATCTTTTACATGCATGCCAGTGTGTACATGGGACCACAGTTTTTTATCCAATCCAAATGACTAGACAGCTGTCCTTGTCAGGCCCTCTGTTCTGCACCACTGACAAGAGGAAAAACATGATGAACTTTCTCGACCAAAACCCTAGACTTTCACGGAACAAGGTCTTATATCCAATCTGCGGAAGCCGCAGTGACTTAGTGTGTAAGACCCTGTCTTGTTAGCCTGGAGGTCTCAGATTCGCTTCTGGTGGAGGAAGTTTGTTTAGATCCATTTATATGTTTAATTGATTATAGTTATAATATTTGTTACTACAGGGTCGAATGAAGTTTGAGAAAGTTCACAGTATTTATAAGAAGTTTATATCATTTGATGATGTTGATCCTACACTGGTAGGTTTAATACAAAATGTTTCTACGTTTAATATCCCGATATTCATTACAAATCTCAGTTCACAGAGACAAATTTACTGGGGAATCGCTACGGCTATATGTCAATCATTTTGAATGTCACATGTATCATTCCGCCGGTCATTTCACGGAATCACTCACATTGTGCACTAAAAATAATTCCTGGTAAATCATCAAATCGGCTGTTTTCGATTGAACTTTTCATGTGAAGATGCGTAAAATATTCCAAGGATTATTAATATTTAACTCATGCGATGAACCGATGTCTAATTGTCAAACAAATCCAGCCAATCAGGAGCCACTGGGGGAGGAGCTTAGGAACCGAATTCAGACGATGAAGGGCCGGTGTGATTCTCCAGAGAGAGAAATGGATAATAAACTTCTCTCTGGGAGCTGGGGGGTTGGATGGCCAAATGATTAGCACGTGCGCGCTGTATCATAAGGCCTGTCATTGAGTGAACTGGCGTGGTTTCGAATCCCCGGTTGTACATGACATGGAGTAGGGTCGCCTGTCCAACCTTGTGGGTTTTCTCCGGATCCTCCGGTTTCCTCCCACTGCTAAAGACCCCTACGCGCAAGCGAATTATTGAAATAAAATTAAACCATATGTTAGTCCCGAAATGACCTAGTTTGTGTCAAGTGGACGTTAAACCCTAATTCTCTATCTCTCTGGGAGCTGAGATTGATTCGTTACTTGCCTCTATATAGAAGATGTCAGACTGACTTCTTGGCCAGAGGTTATATTGGAGCTAGGGTTAGGAGTAGTGCTGGCACCATATATTGTTAAATCCAGGATTCTTAATCCATTTTGAAACAAACCGGCCAGAATTGGGTCAAATGAGATCCCGAAGGAAATGGGTTGATTATAAGCTCCCATTCCCTTTAATATAACCAGACTTCAACAAAAATAATTCTTGGTAATTTGTTATGGAGAATGTCATATTTCTAATGTATGTGATTACCACAAAAATAACGACAAATAGGTACACCTTTTGAAAAATTTTCATATTTAATTCAAGTAGCGGCTTGAAGTAATATTCCCGAAGGCCTATATTCACTATATGAAGTTTGATATTGTTTTCATGTAGGCCTATATCCACTTTATGGAGTTTGATATTGTTTTCATGTAGGCCTATATTCACTATATGAAGTTTTGATATTGTTTATATGTAGGCCTATATCTATGATATTGTTTATATGTAGGCCTATATCCACTATATGAAGTTTGCTAGACGAGCTGAAGGTATAAAATCAGCGAGAACGGTATTTAAACAAGCACGAGAAGATTCTAGAAGTGGTTTACAAGTTTATGTCTCTGCGGCTCTCATGGAATATTATTGTAGTAAGGTAAGAATACATTACAGCTATTTAGTGTAATAACTGGTTGTCATGGTAACGCTGGTTCACCAACCAGGAAGTGACAGATTAGATCCAGGTGTAGGCTTAGTAGCAGGTTTGTCCATGAAAGATGGAAATGAAAATGAATTGAAATGAAATGGGGTTTAACGTCCAACTGTTCTGCACCAATACTGGGCTAATGAAGACGGGCATACGCCACACAGTGTGCTATGAGGGAAATTTTGCCCGGGCAGCGGCACTATCACCTACTCTTATATCGAATTCCAACTGCCAAGGGATCTTTTACGTCCATTCCAATGTATACACGGGACCTCAGTTTTTCGTCTCATCCGAAGGACTAGACAGCTGTCCTTGTCAGGCCCTCCGTTCTGCACCACTGACAAGGGGAAACCACGTCGGAAAATCCGGATGAACTTTCTCGGCCAATGCAGGAATCGAACACCCGACCTCCAGGCTAGCGAGCCAGCGTCTTAACCACCTAGCCACCGTGGCTCCCCATGAAAGATGGTGTCTGGGACTAAAATCATTGCCAGCACGTTAAAGGCTCAATACCACTCTTGTTGGAACTGAATAATATGTCCCAATCTTTATTCTGGTCAACAAATTGTACTATTTTACAATATTCCAATTAATTGATGATACAAATTTCATCTTAACACACCTAATTTAAAAAATTAGAAAAATTCAACTAAATGATTTGAAAAGCCTGACGTAAAGCTTTTCAAATGTGACTTGTATTTAAAAATATTTTTGATCCCTTTGGACAAGTAAAATAGGATTTAATGGATAATTTACACAACAGGTAGGACACTAACACATCTAGTACTTAGAATAAGGCTATTTTTTATTTTCTGGAGCTGTCAAGCCAGCAAGAGTGTTATTGTCCCTTTAAAGATCTCTTGACTGTTTGAAGATCAAAATGAGAATCGATCATTTTCATCAGCCCAGTTGGTGCAGCAACGGTTAAAGCCCATTTCATTAGAGATTCCATGGATTTACAACCCCACAAATTAGTTTCATAGATTTTAGTGCTGGTACGATATATCGTTGAATCGATGTATCGCGATTCACCTTCTCACATAAATTAACTTCATAGACTATATAATTGTTTTGTTACTGATCACTATGGTTACCATCATCCTATACATACATACTATTAATATAGGCTATTCTAGTAATAAAATTGAGACCGGTCCCCGGGACCCACCGAATGTTTACTATTGTTTGCGATGACCCAGTATTCTTTTTTTAATTGACGTGGCGGTTTGTTTATTTTGAATGATATTTTTATTTGTATTGACTTAAATGATTACAGGAAAAAACAGTAGCTTTAAAGATATTTGAACTTGGTTTAAAGAAGTTTGGTCATGTTCCAGAATATTGTCTGTCTTATATTGATTTTATGTCCAATTTAAATGGTAAGTGAATCAGTGGTCTTAATCCATCCTGTCAGGTTAATCAGTGGTCTTAATCCATTCTGTCAAGTTAATTATTGGTGATAGTTAAATTTAAATGGTAAGTGAATTAGTAGTTTTAATCTGTTATATCAAATTTAAATAGTAAGTATCTAAGTAGTCTTTTCCATTTGTTATGTTTGAATAGTAAGTTAATAAGTGGTCTTAATCCAAGATTTCACACAACACCATATGAAGAGCCTAGACCAAAATTGAAACTTGATGGATGAGAATTCTTGATGTGACCGGGACACTGTGTATTTAGATCGTTCTCGACCTGGAGACCATTTCAGAAGAGTCCTGGTTCGATGTGACTCTGATCATTTTTTAGCTGAAAGCGATTGTTCCATAGAATGGTTATTCAATTTGCTACCAGATGGTGCCATTACCTGGGTTTCATGGAAAAAGTGACTTAGATCATTCTTCCCTTGAACTCATGATATATTACGGGGTATGAGTTGATGTGGAATAGAAGTCAAATCATATTTTACAATTGTTCCTAACTTTCATTCATAGATTAGTTCAACGATATAAAATACAAATGGGTCTATGGCAGTGTTATAGTCAATTACTTTGCCGATGTATGGCAGAAAAATGACCCATATAATATTGATTAATGTAATATAAGTAACACATTGTAGAATATCCCTACTTTCGTTCTTACTTCATTTGAACCGAGCGAGCTAATGTCATTCAACAGTTTGTGAAAAATATTCTTTGGGGCTTCAAATTTTGTTTTACCCTCATCCATATATATAACTTGAGAGGAGCCACGGTGGCTAAGTGGTTAAGACGCAGGCTCGCTAGTCTGGAGGTCATGTGTTCCATCCCTGCATTGGCCGAGAAAGTTCATAAGGATTTTCAAGTGTGGTTTCCCCTTGTCAGTGATGCAGGATGGAGGGCCTGACAAGGACAGCTGTCTAGTCCTTCGGATGAGACGAAAAACTGAGGACTTGTGGCGTGCACGTAAGAGATCCCTTAGCAGTTAGAATTCAATATAAGAGTAGGCCGTAGTGCCACTGCCCGGGCAAAAATTCCCCTCATAGCACACCGTGTGGCGTATGCCCGTCTTTATTAGCCCAATAGGACCAGAACAGTAGGACATTAAACCCCATTTCATTTCATTTCTATTCTTTTTTTCCTTGATTCATCACTTGTACACGACAAGGACTAGGATTGCATGTCCAACCGCCTGGGTTTTCTGTGTATCCTCTGGTTTCCTCCCCCAGCTTTAAGACAACTACAAGCAATTGAAATGTAATTGAATCATATGTTAGTCCTTAAATTACTCCTCCCTCTCTCTCTCTCTCTCTCTCTCTCTCTGTCTCTCTGTCATGCCTTCTGTTTTTTTGAATTCTCACTGTTGTTAAACTCTGTTTCATTACATCTCCTTTCCTCTGACAGTAGGACGTTAAACCCCATGTCATTTCATTTAATATATATAAGTTGATGCAGAGTATCAGACCTTCTTTCCTAGAACACCCGATACCAAATTTAACCATATATGTTTTTATTTATAGAGGACAACAACACCAGAGTTTTATTTGAAAGAATTTTATCATCACAACAATTACCACCAGAAAAATCAATGTAAGTTTTACCTGTTTTTTTTATCTTGCATTTCGTTTGACAACTTCACGCATGAAATATAAAATTGAACCAGTCCCAAAATGACCTAGTTTGTGTCGAGTGGGCGTTTAACCTCATTTCTCTCTCTCTCTCTTTTCCTTCAACAACTTGATGCTTGAAAAATAAAATTTAATTTTTTTTTTTTCTTTCAGTGGAATATGGAGTAAATTTTTAGCTTTTGAATCTCAAGTAGGAGATCTAACAAGTATAATTAAAGTTGAAAAAAGAAGAACTCAAGCAATAGAAAAGGTAGATTATCTAGTAATAGAACTGGGGTCTTGTTCTAGGAACAGTAAATTATATAGAAATAAACCTGAGGTCTTGTTCTCAGAACGGTAGATTAGATAGAAATAGAACCTGGGGTTTTATTCTACGAACAGTAGATTATTTAGAAATAGTCCCGGGATTTTGTTCTTAGAACTGTAGACTATATAGAACAAACTGAGGGTTAAGAAAGTTGTATTTGCAAATAAAAGTGGATCATGCAGACCCTTTTGAAGTGTTGCGATGCTATATTAAGTTCAAGATTCTTTTTTTTAATTTAGCCTAAAATTTGTACACACAGTGTTTTTTTTTGTGTGCATTAGTTGCAAAACATGTGGTCATGTGCACATATGATGCACAACCTTGAGGGAACCGTAATGAAACATATTTCCTATTAAAATGTTTTTTTGAAGTTTAAACATTCTGTGTTTTGTTTTGTAGGTTCAGGAGTTTGAGGAGAAAGAAACAGCTTTATTAATAGATAGATATAAATATATGGATATGTTACCCTGTTCTGAAAGTGAACTTAAATCTTTAGGTTATTGGGTGAGTAGTATCAACAGATAATTTATTTTGACTCGTAACACTCTGCCATTCCTTCGGGGAAGGGTGGGGCGGTTTGGATGGCCGAGTGGTTAGTTTGTGCGCGATGTATCATAATGTCTGTTATTGAGTCAACTAGCGTGGTTTTGATTTCCTGATTGTACGTGACAAGGAGTAGGGTCGTCAGGTTTCCTCCCACTGCTAAAGACTCCTACGCGCAAGCGAATGATTGAATTAAGATTGAACCATATGTTAGTCCCAAAATGACCTGGTTCAAAAATAGTTCAAAAATAGATTATGCAAAATGAATATATTAGCGAAAATATTAGCCTTTGAAGGTTTGACAAGATGTGTGCATTGATTGTAACCAACGTACTGGTTGTTCGAAGCTTAGTCTCGTTTTTCCATTTTTAAATTAAATCATTAAATGGCCAAACAGTTCTAATCTACTTAGAATCAGAGGCATCAGATGGCATCGACAGTTGATTATGGTCTTGTCATGTTAATAAATGTCTAATTAACAATTTATATAACATTTCAGGCCTAACGAAAGACCTGCAATAGGCAGATTTAGCTCTTGCACAATGTAAGTTTAAGTTTTGCATTAAAAAAATTGGATTGTTGATTAGAGATTCATTCGTATCATTTTGTAGGATTTGATTAAACATAATGCTGTACAAATACCCATGGGTGCCGTGAAACAAGTGATGATGAACGGTATTGAGGATGAGCAAGTTCGACCCCAGTTTCCGAAACCTGATGTAGAACAACTTCTACCTTTTAAACCTAGAAGTATTGTCCGTGAGTTAAATATGTTTCATCTTTTTTAATTTTATTTCATGGTATGGGGTTGGGTGACTGAATGGTCGATAGTCTTCACTTTAGATCACAAGTTCTGTCATTAAGTCAAGTGGCATGGTTTTGATTCCCAGCTTGTACATGACCAGGAGTAGTTTCGCCTGACCAATCTTATGGGTTTCCTCCCACTGCTAAAGACCCATGTTAGTCCCAAAATTTCCTAGTTTGTGTCAAGTGGACGTTAAACCCCATTTCTCTCTCTCTCTCTCTCTCTCTCTCTCTCTCTATTGTTCAGCTGAAGATTCAGTATGTAAGATTTAGATA
This sequence comes from Patella vulgata, assembly GCF_932274485.2. Classification (NCBI taxonomy): domain Eukaryota; kingdom Metazoa; phylum Mollusca; class Gastropoda; family Patellidae; genus Patella; species Patella vulgata. The sequence goes on from NC_065880.2 coordinate 3,310,863, forward strand.
AAGAGCTGACCTTTCTTGCTGTAATACTTAAAAAAAAAATAGATATTGAAAAATACATATACATGTATTATATGTGTTTGATGTTTTCACAAGAGAATCTTGATAACCAAGTACTATTGTTACGATATAAACAAGGTCTTGATTATGTATTTTATCATTACATTTTATATGGGGAGAGGGTTCGTATGCATTAAATATTCCATTGTGCAGGTTTGGGTTGCCTGTGATTGAGTCAGATAGCGTGGTTTCAATTCCGGGAGTCGCCTGTCGAACCTTGTGGCTTTTCTCCAGATCTTCTGGTTTCCTCACACTGCTAAAGACCTTTATACAGAAGCAAATTATTAGCATAAAGTTCTACCATATACTAGTCCCAAAATGATCTAGTATGTGTGCAAGGGGACGTTAAAGCCCATTTCTCACTCCCTCTTGTACATGATATGTAAATGTTGTGTGATATTTCCAGCTGCAGGAGCTCATATTGTACCAGGAGGAGTATTCCAGATGCCTTTACCAGCTTCAGAACTTCTACAAATGTTACCACCACCAAACTGTTTTAAAGTAAGCTTCAAACTTATTTCAATATGTAGCCTGGAGGTCGCGTGTTCGAACTCTGCATTGGTTGAGAAAGTTCATCCAGATTTTCTGACGTGGTTCCCCCTTGTCAGTGATGCAGGACGGAGGGCCTGACAAGGACAGCTGTCTAGTCGTTCATATGGGACAAAAAACCTAAGTCTTCATTAGCCCAGTCGGAGCAGAACAGTAGGACTTTAAACCCCATTTCATTCCATTTTTTTGTTTTCTGTTCTACTGGGAGTAAGGTCACCTGTTCAACCTCGTGGGTTTTCTCCACCCCCCCCACTGCTAAAGACACCTACGCAAAAGTGAATTATTGAAATAAAATTGAACCTTGTATTAGTCCCAAAATGACCTAGTTTGTGCCGAATGGACATTAAACCCCATTTCTCTCTCTGTGTTTGAAGTACTGTAAGGTATTGTAACATTAAAATGCAGCAAAATAAAGTGATTATTATGTTTCAATTTCTGAATGTTTATATATATATTCTAGAGGACGAGGGGTCGTTATATCATTGGTAGATATAATTAATGATTTATTGTATTTTACAGGGACCATTTGTTATCATGGATAAATTAATAGAACATATGAAACGAGTCAAATTACCCGAAGGTCAGTTCAACTTTACAAATAATAACTTTAAATACAGTTCATTGACAGTAGTCTTGGATATCTGATATCTAAAATGGGATTCCGTTTAGCTATGAAGCAGCAGGGTGGTTTACTTTCATTTAGCTATGAAGTAGGGTGGCCTCCTTTCATTTAGCTATGTAATAGGGTGGTGTCCTCTCGTTTAGCTATGAAGTAGGGTGGTGTACTTTCATTTAGCTATGAAGCAGCAGGGTGGTGTACTTTCATTTAGCTATGAAGCAGCAGGGTGGTGTACTTTCATTTAGCTATGACGTAGGGTGGTGCACTTTAATTTAGCTATGAAGTAAAGTGGTGTACTTTCATTTAGCTATGAAGCAGCAGGGTGGTGTTCTTTTATTTAGCTATGAAGAAGGGTGGTATACTTTCATTTAGCGATGAAGTAAGGTGGTGTTCTTTCATTTAGCTATGAAGTTGGGTGGTATACTTTCATTTAGCTATGAAGAAGGGTGGTATACTTTCATTTAGCTATGAAGAAGGGTGGTGTTCTTTCGTTTAGCTATGAAGTAGGGTGGTGTATATTCGTTTAGCTATGAAATAGAGTGGTGTACTTTCGTTTAGCTATGAAGTAGGGTGGTATACTTTCATTTAGCTATGAAATAGGCTGGTGTTCTTTCATTTAGCTGTGATGTTGGGTGGTTTACTTTCATTTAGCTATGAAGTAGAGTGGTTTACTTTCATTTAGCTATGAAATAGGCTGGTGTACTTTCCTTTAGCTATGTAATAGGGTGGTGTACTTTCCTTTAGCTATGAAGTAGGGTGGTGTACTTTCATGTAGCTATGAAGTAGAGTGATTTACTTTCATTTAGCTATGAAGTAAGGTGGTTTACTTTCATTTAGCTATGAAGTAGGGTGGTGTACTTTCATTTAGATATGAAGTAGGGTGGTTTACTTTTGTTTAGCTATGTAATAGGGTGGTGTACTTTCATTTACATATGTAATAGGGTGGTATACTTTCATTTAGCTATGAAGTAGGGTGGTTTACTTTCGTTTAGCTATGTAATAGGGTGGTGTACTTTCATTTAGCTATGAAGTTGGGTGGTATATTTTCATTTAGCTATGAAATAGAGTGGTGTACTTTCTGCAGCATCTGAAACAACTTTTCTGATTTCTGCACCAACTGTTCTAATGAAGATGGGCATATGCCATACAGTCTGCTATGAGGAAAATTTCACTTCGATAATGGTGTTTCGGACTACAGGGTTTCATTTACATTGTCGCTTCTATTACATTTGTATCAGAGCCATGGTGCATCGTATTCGAACCCTGTGTTTTTCCGGCGTGGTTCCGTCTTGTCATTTGTGCAGGATGGAGGGCAGGTAAAATAAATTCCTGTGTTCACATTGGCGTGCACGTAAAAGAACCCTTGTCATAGTAGGTTGTAGTTTCGCTGTCCGGGAAAAAGTTCCCCCATAGCACACTGTATGGTCATAGCACACTGTATGGTGTATGCCCGTCTTCATTAGCCCAGTCGGGGCAGAACAGTAGGACGTTAAACCCCATTTTATTTTATTCATATTACAGCACCTGTTGCAGTAGAGAATGGTATTGATGGTAATATCCACGTGGATCTCGGAACACATTATTCTATCGATATAGCGGCGGGAATCAGAAAACGTAAAATAACAGATGCAGATAGCGATGACGAGGCTGGAATGGAAATAACAGCACCAGCCAATGACATTTACAGAGCTCGACAACAGAAGAAAATAAAATGAGAGACGATGGTACACTGTGAATCAAAGACATTGATGCAAATTATTCATGGAGAAGATACTGTTCTGAAAAGAAATTTAACTCTTACTAACTACGGAAAATGAATTTTAAACTTATTTTCATTTGTGATTGGAGTACAGATATGTACAGATATTCAGGAATTTTTTCACCGTAAATTGAACACCAATATTCCTTGAAATGGAAGTTCAAGATATGTTGAGAACTTTAGATATTCAGGAATTCTTTCACTGTAATTTGAACTCTGATATTCCTTGAAATGAAAGTTTAAGATATGTTCAGACATTCAGAAATTCTTTCACCTACAATTAAACACCGATATTCCTTGAAATGAATGTTTTATTTACAGAACTTTAGATATTCAGGAATTTTTCACAGAAAATTAAACTCAAATAGTCCTTGAAATGAAAGTTTTAATATATTTACAGAACTTCAGATATTTGAGAATTTTTCACAGAAAATAGAACTCTGATAATTGTTGAAATGAAACGCGATAAAGATTCATGATTACTCTTCACCTCTTCCTGTTTCATGATCTTTCATATTTACCACCTCATGCATCATTTAGCGCTATAACACCCCCTTGCAGACGACAATATCGTAAAGGTTGAATCGCTAGTAGAAACATCAGTCATCAGTTCAAAAATGGTTGAAATTCGTTGAGTATTTACGAAGTTACGATAATTGAAATTTCAAGGATCTATGTGCCACCATTTGATGGGAGTGGTTTAAATCTGAATGAATCCAAGCCGTGATATTATATAACGTTGGTATTTTGATTTTTTTTTCTTAATTAAATGTTAAATAATTAATCTGAGTACAAATTAGCAAGGATTAAGCCGTGAGAAATTTGATATTTCAGCGATAAATACAAATAATGCATCATTAATTATATGAAATAAATTCCATCTAGAAGTTAGAATGTTGACTAATTTGCTTTAAGCTTAACTTAATTAATAATTTAATACGCTATTGTTTGATGTATTTAAGTGGGAGAAGGTTTTATGTGTGTTATTGCTCAAGTCAAAACAGATTTTATATTTGACTTAAGATATGGGTGACTTGATTCAGACTGACAAAATAGTATAGATACGTAACTACACAACAGGGTTTAACGTCCTACTGTTCTGCACCGACTGGGCTAATGAAACGGGCATACTTCATGTGTACTATGAGGGAAATTTTGACAGAATAGAGACCTACTCTTATATTGAATCAAGTGGGGTTTTTTTTACGTTCATGACACAGGACCTCGGTTTTTCATCCCATCCGACCGACTAGACAGCTGTCACTGACAAGGGAAATCCTGAGTTACTTCCTCAACCAATACCAGGAGCGAACCTGAGACCTCTACAGGCCAGCGGGCTAAAAACATGAAATTTGCAAAATTACCGCCGAAATTTTAAAGTTGAAGCTCTTGGTGACAGACAATCTGTTTTTCTGGTGCAGAATAATAGGTTGTTAAACCCAGTTTCGTATATTCATTCCTAGAAATTATTAAAAATGTCTTAAAATGACTGTGAGAATAATAACATGAGGATATCTGCTGACATTGTATATTTTGTTATTATTTCACCTGTTAAATCTTATTTTATCATCTTTCATTAATAGAAAATATTTAAACCTCTGCGGAGGGTGTGCAGTACAACGCTGTCAGACACGATCGGGCCTGCTCCTATAGGCCTCGTTGGAGGGTGTGCAGTACAGCGCTATCCGACACGATCGGGCCTGCTCCTATAGGCCTCGTTGGAGGGTGTGCAGTACAGAGCTATCAGACACAATTGGGCCTGATACTACAAGCCACATTGGAGGGTGTGCAGTACAGCGCTATCAGACACCATCGGGCCTGATACTACAAGCCACATCGGAGGGTGTGTAGTACAGCGCAATCAGACACGATCGGGCCTGCTCCTATAGGCCTCGTTGGAGGGTGTGCATTACAGCGCTATCAGACACCATCGGTCCTGATACTGCAGGCCACATCATTGGATGTGCAGTACAGCACTGTCAGACACCATCGGGCCTGATACTACAAGCCACATCGGAGGGTGTGTAGTACAGCGCAATCAGACACGATTGGGCCTGCTCCTATAGGCCTCGTTGGAGGGTGTGCATTACAGCGCTATCAGACACCATCGGTCCTGATACTGCAGGCCACATCATTGGATGTGCAGTACAGCACTGTCAGACACCATCGGGCCTGATACTACAGGCCAGATCAGCGGGTGTGCAGTCTCGCACATGGATCTGTATTTTAATCAGATTGTATTTTAAGAAAACATGAACCTTATTTAAAAATATTTCTAGATATTTCTTCCGGTTATTCATGTATAAATATGGAAACATTGTAATATTAAACTTTATTTGAAAAGAAAATTTTTGAATAAGATTTAATTTTATGTAAAAATTGTTTTATCATTCATTGTAAATAAAACATTGTGTGGACTGGAACTTGTTCTTGTTGTTTTCTCTTGGTTATTCCCTTGCTGATGAGGGTGGGTGATGGCCGAATGGTTAGCATGTGCGCTCTGTATCATAAGGTCTGTCATTGAGTCAACTGGCGTGGGTTCAAATCCTTGTACGTGACAAGGATTAAGGGCGCCTGTCCAGCCGCATGGGCTCTCTCCGCGTCCTGCGGGTTTGCTCCCACTGCTAAAGACCACTACGTGCAAGCAAATTATTGAAATAAAATTAAACCATATGTTAGACCCGAAATGACCTAGTTTGTGTTGAGTGGACGTAAGACCCCATTTCTATCTCTCTCTCCCTTGCTGATGGTACAAACATTACCAAGTAAGAGAGGTTGGGTTGGAGCTTTAGATCCGAAGGTCTGTCATTGAGTCAAGTGGTTTGGTTTCAATCCCACATAAAATCACACCAAGCTAGTCTCAAAATGACCTAGTTTGTATTTGCGTGGAAGTTAAACCCTATTGGCTCAGTGAGGAAGGCAATAAATTGAAGTTAACGGTGATGCTGATCTCCCCTACAGCCATCCAAAATACATAGATGACATTCATTCAAGGGGCATTAGATAAGATTAGATTGCTCCACTCTAAACCAACATGTATGTGATTGAATTTTAGGCCTAGCCTCGATCATAATTATTGAAGTCGGTACGATAAAAAAACAAAATCTTGATAATCCATTTTATCATTTTAAATCATCCATCATTAAATGTATTCAAATTCACTTGTCAATGGTGCAGGACAGCTGTCTAGTCATTGGGATGGGACACAACAATTTAGTGCATGTTCCCGAAGGAACACAACAGCAAGTTTTACAACATCCCGTGGTTGTTACATTAGTCAGAAATTTTCGAACTATAGGTTTGTTATCTCCTGTTACTGTATACATGTGAACAATAGCCATGACCAATCAGAGGTTGTGACACAAACACACTCAAATCAAACATGGCGACCTCTATAGAAACCGTGACATTGAACGAACCTTGAACTTTGCAACTGAATTATCACAGGTAGATATTTTAGTGGGAAAGCGGGAGACTTGGTAATTTCAATGATATTTTCTATCAAGGTATCGAAGAGGCCTCCAGCTTGGTCAATAGCCAATCAAAATTAGTGTCAAAATATGCAGGGTATTACATGAAGGGCTTGATGAGATGTATGGAATTAAAGCTAGATCAAGCCCTCTATTGAAGATGATATCAGTCATAAAGTGCTTGATAAGATGTACGGAGTTAAGCGAGATCAAGCCTTTTATTGAAGATGATGTCAGTCGTGAAGGCCTTGATAAGATGTACGTAGTTAAAGCGAGATCAAGCCTTTTATTGAAGATGATGTCAGTCGTGAAGGCCTTGATAAGATGTACGTAGTTAAAGCGAGATCAAGCCTTTTATTGAAGATGATGTCAGTCGTGAAGGCCTTGATAAGATGTACGTAGTTAAAGCGAGATCAAGCCTTTTATTGAAGATGATGTCAGTCGTGAAGGCCTTGATAAGATGTACGTAGTTAAAGCGAGATCAAGCCTTCTATTGAAGATGCTGTCAATGATAAATATCATACAGAGAAGTAACAGAGGATGTCTTGGGGGAACACATGAAAAAAACACAAAACTGACTCCATTATATATAAAAAATATCACTGGTTCTATTCACATTCAAAGTTTTTTTCAAATGCTGAATCTGTTTTTTTTTGTGACTACATTCAGTATCTCTTTCATTTTAAATTTGTAGTTCCATTTATAGTTATTTTGTTGCAAATTTAATTTCATCAAAAGCTTTACGAGCTTTCCTTAATTCTTCGTTCATCAATAAAAGTTCTCTAACTCGGGAATATTTCTTGGGATCTTTTCGAATCAGAAAAATAATATCTTCTACTTGTATACGTCCTGGTCTTCCTGTTTCCATCGCTTTCTTCGTCTAAAAAAAATAAAAATAGAAAACAATCTTGTGAATCCAGTTTTTTTTTCATAATTTCCAGCATAACGTCCACTCAACACAAACTAGGTCATGTTGGGACTAACACATGGTACATGGTTTAAGAGAAAGATAGAGAGAGAGAAATTGGGTTTAATGTCCACTCAACACAAACTAGGTTATTTTGGGACTAACAATGGGTACATGGTTTTAGCAGTGGCAGGAAACTGGGAAACCCAAAGAAAACATGCTAAGTTAGGCCCCTTGAATCAATGATAGGCCTAATGATCTAATAAAGTATGTGTGTTGGATCACAAAACTTCTAGTGACCTAAAAATGTCTGACACAAAATTCTGAAACAGCATCTCTGGATAAATCCCATTCCATTTTGATTTAAGAGAGAGAGAGAGAGAGAGAAAGGGGGTTTAACAGCCACTCAACACAAACTAGGGTCATTTTGGGACTAAAATATGGTTCAATTTTATTTCAATAAATCGCTTG